>NC_073702.1:69194077-69501452 GCF_023634085.1 Falco cherrug | reverse complement strand
AGCTGGTAAAAAGCTGATTTCAGTGCTTTCAAGACTGAAAAGCAGTATTATTTACATTAGGTACCTTACCAAGAGATGATGCAAATCCTGAATTTCTCAGCACCAAGACACAAGACTACATTTCTTTTGTTTGTCTGAAGAATCCTGATTTATCCCTCCTCCCCAGCCCCCCCCCCCCCCCCCCCCCGCCCCTAAAGCTTCAGCTGAGTGAAAAGGGGATGAGACAGAAGAGGCTGAAGGGTGTTGCCTTCAAGTTGAAATATTTTTGCTCTCTAGACCAGGGTTTCTCCTCTCTTAGATCTCTAAATCAGAGATTTAGAAACAGAATTCAGTAAGTTAAAGGCTATGTTAAATTCAGATTTTTCCTATGGGACATTCATATTAAGAGCCTATAATGCGTTTTATATATATTCCTTAGGGTATGATGGGCTGATGATCTTTTTGGCTCTTCCTCTGGGACCAAAGGATTTTCTTCTTTTTTCTAGTGCACATAGATGATTTCTATTTCTCTTCCCCGCCCCCCCCCCCTCCCTTATTCATTTTTTATGCTGTTATATGGATGGGTTTTGCTTGTTCATTGGAACATGATTTCATTTACTTGGAAAGGACTTTATCATGGTTCAGCAGTGGCAGTGAAACTTTGCTGATAAAGTATTACCTCACAAGATCAGCAATGCTACTGATGCAGTATGATTTGTTAGGAAGGATTCATTTACGACTAATATTACATGACAGCACTATTGATAGCCACTCCTGAGCTAGTCACCCTACACTCTTCTGAAACCGATTTTTCCATAGAAGTGCAAAGGCTTTAAAGGGAGACCAGGCTTACTAGTTCACACAAAGCTGTCTACACTGCAAATAACAACAGCAGGTCAGCAGGTGCTTCTGATACTCAGTCATCCTTCACTTTTCTTGATCATGCATGATGAGAACATATGATACCTCATAGCGCCTGTGTACCATGCTGTTGAACAGAAAGCAAGAGATACAAAGAAAAAAAAGAATCTATTCTCAAGTAAATTGAACTGATATGGTAAATGACAGAGTAGGAAAATACAATACATGCAGAAAGCAAAAGAACAAGATGATACTTAGCACTTAAAAGAAAAAAGGAGTACAGTTCAATAAAAAAGTTAATTTCTCCAGCTCTGTGTGCAGGAGTTAAAAAGAAAAAAAATTCAATATTGCTGAAGTATTGTACTGAGATGATAAATTGTATTATTTTGGAACTATCCTAAGTCTCTTTTGTGAGGCACTCAGAAAGATAACAATGGATTGTAAAAAAACCTTGAAACAAAATGTATTGAGATAATCAGCAGACCTGTACAGATGTCTTGATTAATACGTGTTTTTCTCTTGTGAAATTAAAGATATTAACAATGTAACATTCTGAGGTCCAACAACTCATATCAAGGCATTGCATTTTACATGAAAGAGAGCTCTGTCACGAGTTGTTGAAATGCATTTGGTGAACTAATTTAACTGGATTCTGAACTAATTTAACTGGATTCTGGACCTAAATATCTTTTCTGAACTTTTTACACCACTGAGTGTGTTATATCTTCAAAATTCATTTACATATTTGACACTTTAATGTAAAAGACTACTCTAGATTTTAAGAAGTTCCATATTGTTCACAGTCTTGTGAACAAGTATGATATCATCAGATACAACACCTGCTCAAGAACCTTGGAAATTCTGGTACTGGAGAAGAGTTTAACACATTTCAACTCCTATTATCAGGTGTGCTTGATAGCATTTACACCAAATGAATAGGTCACCAACACTTTTTTGAAGAAACTTGGTAGTTGCTTGGTTGACTGATCTTCCCAGAACTAAGAATTACTCTGCTGCTCAATACATTAAAAAAATAAAATAAAATAAAAAAATAAAAAAATCAACCTAAATATTGCACAATGTTGTGAATTTATTTATAGGCATATTGAATAAACAATTAACACTTCTAGCCCTTGAAGAATTTTATTCCTTTTTCAGTAGAGTCTACTGTAGGCTTTATGCATTTTGTTTCCAGATTTCCAGGCTGGCTGTGTCAAAATGAAACCGTTTGGCTAGGTTCATGCTAGCGAGTTGAGCAGGTGATTTCTTGGCACATTAGAATAAAGCTTCCAGGCTGCTAGTCGTGTTTTGGGTGGGGTGTTAACACTATCTGTCCATAAATCCTGGTTCAGGATTGGTTCAGGATTGAGGAGAGGTCCTGGCATGAGGGGGTTTGGACAGGCTGTCTTGCTTTAACGGGGCAGAGCTTTCCGTGATGATTGGCCTCAGTGCCAGAGATCCGTCTCATCACATGTTTAATTTACCAATATACAAACAGCCTTGGAGACTAATTGGATTAATTAAAGTGATGTGCAGTTTTGTATTATACAATACTATTCACTGTGGTGTGGGAAATTTGTGTTATAATACAGCCATATAAATCTTGAACTACTGACAGGTTTTAGAGTAAAATCTGCAACACTGTGGATACTCCTATCTCACATCCATTGCAAGCTGTTCTTTTAGTTGTGGTCTTAACATGGACATTATTACACAAAAAGAAAAACCACAGTCCACATAGCCAGCTCTCTTCCATTCTTTTCCCTTATTCTAAGCAGCAATGCAGGATCTGGAAGGCTTACGTCCATGTGCCTGTTCTTACTGAAGATTTGAGTTGTCCTAGAAAAGTACAGCCATGAGGCTATAGGTAGCTTGAAGATGGGTTTCTTGCAAATTACTATGTTGAAATGTTTCAGTTAAAGACACCGTAAGAATAATAGCTAAAACCATACAGAATGCCCTGCTTAGCGAGTCCCACTGCAGAATGCCAGTTGTCTGATGAGGCAAGGTGAATTGCAAAGGTAGGAGAGAGAAAGGGAAAAATTCTCCCTTAGTACTGTAGGATGCTGTTTCAAAAAGAAGCATTCCATGTTAAGGTCCTAATGAAGCAGTGCTTTCCCTGCATAATGTGGCTCAGAAAAAGATGAAGTGGGTTTGGACAAATGTTTTTGAAAATACCTGTCAAGTATCTAACCCTATAAACAGAACAGTATTAATTCCAAGTTTTATACTGCTGCTTTGGTTGAAGATACAAGGAAGTGAAATAAAGAATACATGTGGTATTGTACATATTTACAAAGAGTTCAGGTAAAGCTGAACAATAAGGGTTGCCTAGCTGTTGGATTTTTCTGTCTAGGTGTCTATGTACTTTGACTAATATAACCCTTAGTAGCTGAAGCTTCACTAAAACTCAGTGGAATGTAGCATGCCAGGCAAAAGTTTTAAATGGATTTAGAGTCACAAAAATTGTAACACAGGGAGTCAGACACCAGAACAGAACAAAGACAAACATTGTAGCCAAGCTGAAGTTGTTATTTTAAATGTTTATGATGTTTTGTATTTTTGTTCGAGATATATTTTATTGTGGGGTGTTCTAACACACAATGCTTACAACAGATGATGTGATACCCTTTTACTGTTCTTTACTATAGCTAGATGCCATAATGCAGTTCTAAAGCTAAAGAAAAGCAGTAATAATTGAGATTGTGAGTACTCTGGCTTTATTTTTCTATTATTTTAATTTTAAAGAAGATATATTGCTAGAATAGAAAGGGCACTGTAGATGTTTACCATTTTAATTATTAAAAGTATAATAATTTTGGTTTGTGTAATACAGCCATTAGCTTAGACAATTAACTTGCAAATTAGTAATATTATTGTTCGTATTAGTATTACAGAGTTAGGATTAGTATTGGTGTTGGTATCGATGTTGATACTGATACTGTCATTAGTATCATTTTACTTTGGTAGATTAGTTTCTAAGGATTCTTACTGTGCTTTTGTATCCTACATCTCTATATGTTGAAACTCATACTGAACTAAGCATCCTTAGAATGAGTGCATTTCAATGTAGTCAAAGTGGTATTTATTTGCAATTCTTGTGAAATTTGACTTTCTTGTGCAAACATTACTTTTTTGTAAAATTTTACAATTCCTGCGTAAGACTACTGTGCATGTTCCATAGATGTGAATGTCTTCATAATTATGAAATAAATGTATGTACAAGATCTAGTCACTGGGTTTTCTTATATATTGATTATGGAAGGGATGGAAAAATTTTAAGCAAGTGTATTTCAAAATCATATGATATTGAATGTCTATTAATCTAGGAGTTTCTTGGTTATCTATGACAAGATATACATGTAATAACTTTTTTTCAGAGGACAAATAGTTAATACTGCAATAGTAGTGTAACAATGTGATATCCGAAGGCTATAAAAAGGCAGGGAAACAATCTTCTGTTAGACCAAACCTCCTTAGGCCCTGAAAAGTATTTGCGTTTTTGAAAATGTGCCTAATTTCTTCAACTATACTCCAAATTACTTGGTGTAGAAATAAAGATATGCATAGGAGCTGTACAGTATTTTCTAGGTAGCTGGCATGTAAGATAAACATTTTGCTTTGACACTTCTATGAAAATGTCACAGCTTTTTGGTGGCTGGTATTTACTGGACATAAAAGTCTTATTTTTCAAAGAGTATACATTTTTTCTTTTTTGCAATCATAAAGTTATTATCTTCACTTTCTTCAGCCTGAGTGTGGTTTCTGTTTGATTTTAAATATGCATAACATAAAAATTTGCAAAAAAATTGATTAACTCTACGAGACACAAAAAAAAAAAAGGAAACATGGGAACCAATCGCTACAATATAAATTCAAAGCTTCATTAAGATAAATATTTATTATGTAACGTGTTCACACACACACACACACACACACACACACACTCTCTCTCTCTCTCTCTCTCTCTCTCTAATCAGTGCTAGACAGTTCATAGCTTTTTTTACACAACATATTTCAGTATTAAATGATGCTTCCTACTAGAAAATTTCTATAGGAATATCTGGATCTAAACTGTGTTTTGTGTTCTGATGTAAGCTTATTACTGTTCACTCCACAATGGAGAATTTTATTGTATTTTGATGCAAAAAAAATATCAGGCTTGTTCATTTACAAATATTTTACATGCTGAATACTCAGCATGCCTAAACCACTTTGAGGTCAAACAAAAGCACCCTTCCTCATTTGTATACATCATTTGCGCCAAAAGTTCCCACTTAACGTCTCTTAAACCTAGTAGTCACTTATTTTTGCAACTCCTCCCTTTCTGGAATTTAATGCCTTTTTGTTGCACCTACAAAAAAGTAATTTAAGTTCATTTCTGACTGTTAGTTCAACATAGCAGAAACAAAAAAATTCTAAAAAAACATTACACCCACCAAAAATATTTAACCGCTATTTCTGTAATGTTATCTAAGTTTAAATGAAAGAACTGACAAGTGTAAAGAATGTCAAACTCAAAAGCTGCAGAATATAAAAAGCCACAAAGTAAAACTCTCAATAAAACTTTCTTCCCTTTTTAACACAAAATATTCTGCAAATAATTTTTACTAGCACTAAATACTATTTCTCCAGAGAAACAAAGTGAATAAGTCATTAGAGAAGATTCAACTTTGCTTTTTTTCAATCCGAAAGGTTTTAAGTTTCACTGAAAGAGAAAAGGAAAAAAACCCAAACAAACCCAAATCAATCCAAACCAGTGTACTAAGGGTGAAAATTCACAATACAAATGTGACAAATCCAAATAAAGGATTTTTCAGGGAAATACATTAAAAGTGTTCTTGAAACACCGAGGGTCACAAAAAGCTAGATTATGAGTTAGAAGACTGGGGATTGGGAACATTGTCTCTGCAGTCTTCTTGAGAAGGTTGCTCATCCATATAACTGCAGAAGTTCAAACATGTACTTCCTCTAAATATTCTGCGGCACTGAACACTTAAAATTTTTGAGAAAGCAGAGAAAAAGCAAAGTAGAATATGTTATTATGCAAAGAAATTAAATAACATATTCTAGAAAACAGGCTCTAGCTGAAATCTTCTAAGCTTCTAATAATTAAAAAAAAAATCAGAAGGCACTTCAAGTGTCTACGTCACTCAGATTGACTACATCACTTCAGAAAATTCTGTGGGATTTGGAGGCTAAACAGAGACCCTCTGAAGTAAACGAAAACATTCACTTTGACATTAAATATGCTTTGGTTTCTAAATGCAGAATTTCCACAGATACATATGAAAATGACCCTCATCATAGAAATGTCGGAGAGAAAGATTTCAGCCCTGGCAATAAAGAACGATGATTCTACAAATGCATATGCATGCGTTTAATTCTATACACATGACTAATCCTATTTTTAATGTTAAATATGTCAGTAAACATTTGAAGAAACAAAATTATATTCATACTGTCCAGATACAGCTTTGTAAGCATTAATATATGAAGATTGTATAAGGGCAAGTAAATCAATAGCATCAAAATCATAGTATCAAATACAAGAAATAGTTTCAGTAATAGCAATTCCTTCATCACTGTCTCAGCTTAATCTAAGCTGTATTGAGGGCAGTAAGAAGCACACTTTGGGACAGTATTTTATACATCCTTGACACTGCATTACAGTAGCAATAAAACATTTAATATTTATGCCATATCCACAGGAGCTCTCATGTTATAAAGCATTTAAAAGTGAGTCACGTTCTTTCATATGTTTGTGGAACTGGTTGTCACTAAAATGATAAGAGGATTTTGGACTTAAAAATTAGCAGATACTGCCTTCAGAGACAGACCTCAGAAACACATGGGCTTTTAGCTACCCTTTTACCCCAAAGAATCTTTTGCTGTTGGGTTTTTTCATAGGTTTAGTCACCCATACATACACACATATATAAAATCCCTATATAAACGACTGAATGATATATTGCCTAAATTACAAAAGCTTTCTTTTGCTGCTTTTATTGCAGCCTTAAGAACTTGCAATAGTGCTTAGAATACTTGATGGAAAAGGAGAAATAGCTCAGCATATGTGTACACTTTAGGAGTTTTTAAACTTTATATATGGAGTTCCATAATTTTTTGGTGGTGAAAGCATATAGGTGGCAAGCTATTTAGTGCTAACTGTCTTGTTTCTATTCACCTTAGGGAAAAACACAGGTAAATACAATTTATTTCCAATATTACTTTTTAGTGTGAGAAACTGTATTATTAAAAGAAGATACCATTTGTTTATTAGTAGTTGATTTTTAGCAATATGCCATGTTGAAAGAATAATAATTTGAGAAGTATTTTTGTGGAAAACTTAAATAGTGGAGGACAATGCTGCTCATTTCAGTTGGGACATGACAAACAAATTCAAAGACATGATATTGACATAAAAAGAATGGGTCAGATTATGCTGCTTAGGATTTTCTGAATATCTCACTTAATGAGAGCACTTATCAGTTTGAGAAAGAACTGGATGGAATTGTTAACATTAATTGGATCAGTGTATCCAGTACAATTACTATACAGTGATTCCAGAATTACATGTGCCCCGACAAAATAAAATGCAAAATCTTCATCAACTTTTGGGGAATTAGAAGTACTTAAACACTAATGGGTTTACCATTTTATTAAATTTACCGAAAAGACAAAAAAAGATTTATGAAGCATGTAAAAAAGTTAGCATTATATTGCTAAAGGCCAAATAATCCATGAATCAAATTTCCCTTAATATGGAAAGGCCAAAAATATCTATTTTTCCTTTAATAAATGTATGTGTAGACTCTGAAGTCATACTGAATTAAGTATTTGGAAAGTAATAAATTATCAGATACTGAATCACTCTGAAACTGCACTGTAGTACAAATACTATGTACCTATAATGACAGATGACTAATGAAGGAGACCAGTGCAGTTACTTTAAAGGGAATATTTTGGTTTTGTTCCAGTTACCCATATAAATGAAAGACCAGAGAAAATGACTGAACTTATGCAGTATAATTCTGATTGATATTAATGACCCTGTGAAATATACACTAGTGGTAAATCAGAAGCAAGCTGTGAGCTTTGAAATTGGAAATTTTTATTTCTGTACCTAGCATTGACTGGATGGCCATGACTCAAGGTTTAGACCAAATGTTTCCAAAACAGTTCCTCCTTTGTAAACATTTAGCCGCTTTAGACTTGGGCATACGTCATCGGTACTAGGGAATTCTAGATCTTCACAGCAACCACTGTCATTGCTTTTGAAAAAACAAGTCAGCTGTAGCTGAAGTAGTAATCTGTATTTTACATACCAACTTTTTGAGTGGTTTTGAGTTCTTAAATCTGGCCAAATATGGGTAAAACTTCTTCTAAAACAGCACAAAAGTTACTGACTTATTAAAAGAGAACAAAAATAGTTTCAGTACTAACTGATCACACTGAATTTAAAGACCAGATTCTATGACTTTCATGAAAACTTCGCTTTTCAGATAAGTTCTCAACTGTATCATCCAAGAATAAAATACTACTTAGCAGGTATCCAGACTCTTAAATACTCATGGATTAATAATCAAACAGAAGCTAAAGCTTTAATAACAGCAAACAAGAAAAGCAAGTTGCCAGTTGGAAGAATACCACTTTACCAAAGCATACCCCTAAACTCTGTTTCTCAAATGGTATCTATTATTCTTTTTTTGTTAAAGTTTATTTACAAAGCATCCTGTGATACTTCACACCTGCCAAGGTTCTGATAGATGTGGCAATTTTTTTGGATTAATTTGAAACTCATATACATATATGAAACTTATATATCTAAGATATTTGTCTCCTTGTAATTTAACTGCTAAATTCAAAAGTTACACGGTCATATATATGATTTCCTTAATTAAAATTCCCAATGATTTATTTGCTGTGGACTGAATGGTTTCAGGAATTGATCAAATGGCTCACTTCAAATGAAAAAAAAGATTAAGTAAAACAGAAGTCATCATTTCATTCAGTTTAGTACATTTAGTACTTATTAGTACATTTAGTATTTATTAGCAAAATAAGCTAATACTAGGGTAGATTTACACTGAAATAATGCAAAAGAATGTAATTTTCAATAAGATTGAGTAAAAGTGTCAATGACTGCTGAAATATTTATGATTAGGCATTTTTAAAAAGATTTATAAATTTTGTGTGAATGTTTTTGGATTAGGCTTGTATAGCCAGCCAGTCACGTGTTTCCTCTTTCATGTGATCGAGTTCTATTTTTCTACATCTTCAAAAAACAAGCAAAACTCTTTTCCTATAATAACAAAACACAAATCCCTATTTTCTAATTAAATAAATAAATAAAAAAAAAAATTCCAAGCCTCCATAATTAAAGACCCAATTTGCAAAGATCCACATAAGAATCCTTATTTAGCAACCTACTTAATGGTTAAAGCTTACTGGTTTTTTACATTCTGTGTAAGTGCAAAGGATGTTAATCTGACTTCTTCAGTAATTATACATGTTCTTTGGTGAATGAATTTAAATAGGTGATCAAAATTAAACAAAATGTTTTGTTGAAGACAAGCCTCTCCATTGGAAATGGAGAACATCTTCAGAATTCACTGTATGTTGTGAAGAAGTTTTTGAACGAACTGACAGCAAGAAAATAGAATTCCATGAACATTTTCCTGCATCAAACAGTATAGTACATTTGCATGGTATTTTTCTCCCTTAATGTCTATTTCCACTTGCCTTTCCTGTCACTAACAATACCAGACATATTAACACCTCTATTTTTATATATTCAGTTGAGGTAATAAAAAATTTGCCCTTCATCGTCTTTGTTTTATTATAAAGCAAAATAACTCTTTTTGAAACTACTATAAAATAAAATCTGCGGCTCTGTGCTTGTTAATATTCTAAAGCAAAGTATGTTTTGAATAGCCAAAATAAATTCTAGTGTCAAACACAAAATGGCTATTCGTGTTGAAAATGTTAAGTCAGGAGTTTATAATACTGAAAACACTTTAGTTGTGACTGCCTGATAGAACACCTCTGTCATGGGCAGTAAAATACACATGGAAATACATATTTTGCAAAATGACAGAAATTTCCAAAATGAAGGCTTCAGACCAAGGTGAAGTCTATGCACAATATACATTTCAAGTTTGAATGGACATGCCTCTGTAGCTAGAAACACTCCTGTAGCGCTTCTGTGTCTGTGCTTTAGGGACAGCAGCAAGAAACCACAAAGAATGCCTGATCAAACCAAGCCAAGAAAAAAACCCAGTCACTTAAAAGTTTTCCTACATTTTGGTGAGATGCCACTGTCATTTTAATTAGTTTATTTTAAGAACTTTCATATTTTGTATATGTGTGCTGTAATATGCAGACTTCTTGCAATATACCAATATAATTGAAAGAAATTATTAGACTGAGCTCAACTTTTTTTTCTTTCTATGTAAGGGCGTGTTCCTGGGTTATTTCCTTTGGCTTTCATAGAACTTGACCTTTTCCTTAGGACTGCAAGAAAATATGGATCATTCCTGGAGTACTGTCTTTCTTACTTTGCTGACAAATCTGTCCATTGCTTCTGCCATTGTTCATGGCTTTCTTAATTTGCAGATGGCTAAAAGCTGGCAATTTTATCCATAGTTTGTCACAGTGATTGAAGACAACAGATTGAAAAATGGTTCATTTCTTTTTACTGATGGTGCTGAGAACCTAACCATCAATGTAAAGCATCAAAATTCTAACAGGATGTTGTACTTTCTTTAATCTTATCATCCTTGTTGTGACTAGCTTTTCCCAAATATGAAATGGAAGTAACATTTCCAAATCTATTTCTCTTTAGAAAAAAACAAATTGTTCTAAGTGAGGTTTGTGATTTCAAGGGTTATGCTCATAATTCGGAATATGAGTTTCACAGTACTGAAAGAATTAGATAAATTAAACTCTGATGCTAGGAAAAGCCATAGCAACAGCAAAAGCAAACTGAAGGGGTTTTCATAAAAAGAAAGACTGGGCAACAAAATATAATATTTATTACATAATAGCCAGGAAGAACTGTCATGGGAGTAGAGAGGATAAGAACATGAGGTTTTTTTGATTTGTAGCCAGAATTTTAGGGGGGAGGACAGGGGATACATTCAGGTTTTTTCACACTGATATTATTCAGCAGGACACTATTTTTTAATAGTGTGGCTTTGACTTAAATTTGGTAGAATGCTTGAGGTTTGAGGTACCTGACATAATCTAGGATTTTAGTTACCAAAGTCTTGCAAAGCAATTGTAACTGCTTACCTGCAAGCACTATCTCAAGAAAACCTTGCGAAAACAATAGAATACAGTACGCTATTGTGCTGGTTCTGGCTGGGATAGAGTTAATTTTCTTCATAGTACCTAGTACAGGTCTCTGTTTTGCATTTGGGCTGGAAACAATGTTGCTAACATAAGGATGTTTTTGTTATTGCTGAGCAGTGCTGACACAGAGCCAAGGCCTTTTCTGCTTCTCAAACACCCCACCAGCGAGGGGGCTGGGGGTGCACAAGGAGCTGGGAGGGGGCACAGGCAGAACAGCTGATCCCAGCTGACCAGAGGGATATTCCGTACAGTATGACATCTTGCTCAACATACAAAGCTGTGGGAAGAAGGAGGAGGCAGGGGGATATTTGGAGTAACCGTTACACGTGATGGAGTCCTGACTTCCTGGAGGTGGCTGAACCCCTGCCTGCGGATGGGAAGTGGTGAATGAATTCCTTGTTTTGCTTTGCTTGCATGTGCGTTTTTTGCTTTACTTATTAAACTGCCTTTATCTTGACACATGGGTTTTCTCACTTTTTTTCTTCTGATTCTCTCCACTGTCCTGCCATGGGGGCAAGGAGTGAGTGGCTGTGTGGTGCTCAGCTGCTGGCTGGGGTTAATCTGTGATAGCTTCACAGTTCCAGATACTAGGTTTCTTTCACCCCTTTTTTAGTCTTGTTTAAATATAGTGCCTGAATACTACACCAGTAAAACAGCATCCCTTCTCCATATAGTTAATGAGAAATAGGGATTCCATCATAATGTAAGGATGGATTTGGGGAGAAGAAGGCAAATATGAGTCTTTTCATAATGAAGAAGACTCAGCATGCATAAAAGAGGAAGTAGTGTAAGGTAGGGTAATGAGAACATAGTGCAAGGTATGGAAAGAGTAGAAAGGACAATACAGAAGACACAGCAGAGATTAAAGACGTGGAAGGGATCAAGGAAGTCTAATAGGCCAGAATCCGCTATCTCCTTGCACCAGAGAAGATTCCAGTATTTTCCAACCTGGCTAGTACTTCTGTTATGTTTAAGCAGCTGTCGTATGCCTTTGTAACTTGGTGACTAGCTTCACCAATTATAATACAACAGATTGTCTTTAGCCAGTTCTACAATACTTCTAGCTTGCCTGTAGGCTTAATGGAATGCTACTGGTACTATATAATGCTGGCATTCAGGGACTCAGCTCAAGAGCATGATTCGATTGTGCTACATGCTTTGCAATACTAGAACTAAACCTGGGTATTTGGAGCTGGCTGTCTAGCTAGAGGAGATACATACTGAGAGCACACGATAATGAAATTACAGAATATGTTATAGTTTTGAATATAAGCATATATTTAAAATTTCTTCTCTGAATGATCATGATTTATTGCTGAAATATTGTTTTAAAATTTCATGGACAAAATTCATCTGTTACAGCCTGACAGTAACTACATCTTCTAGTGCAGACACACATTTGGAAACATACCTCCATCTCTATTGAGAAATATCGTTGAGTGCATGGAATGTGCTTCCAAGGGTAGCAATACCAAGCAGAATAGAGCCCCAGATAAACTGTGGAGAGTTACTCCTAATTTATTCCTAGAACTGAGCCACTTTAAAAAATAAAATAATATATTTTTTTTTCCCAAATAATCTTTCTTCAGCAAATGGTGGAAGGACAGGACCCTATTATTTAACAACCATTAGACAACAAATACAGAATGTATTGCTATATTTCTGAGCAAAATTTTCTGTTCACTTGCAGAACACACAAGACAATGAAAACAGTGAGGAATGAAATTAAAAGCTGGAACAACTCCTCTTGATTGCAGTGGACTACTGTCTCTTGTCAGATTGAAAAGTAAAACTTAAAATCAAGTTATTTTCAGATGGTAGTGGTGGTGGTGGAACATCCACCTGAATAGAATAAATCTGAGGATTAAGGCTTGCTGGAATTTTTGTTTCTTTGTTGCACCAATTCTCATTGTAGTAGTAAGAACACTGCAAGCTGTATTGTTATCAAAGACACACGTGAAATTTGCGTGTATGAAATACATGCATAGTATATTAAATTATCTTATTGCTTTCTTATATCATCAAAATCTGTTCACCTACTTAAACTTAAATAAATAAATGAAAGAGGTGGAATGTCAGGACAGTGGTTACTAATTTTACTATTCCCACAACTTTTTGCCTTTGGGAAGAGAAAAAAGCCATTGTGAGTATTTCTGGAAATTTTGCTTTCTGTTCTTTTTTATCCTGATGAACATGACTAACAACTCAATACCTTGTGATGTCTCTGGTGGGATTTCAAACTTGTTTCAGTCAGAATTCATAGTTCAAGGTTTGCAATAGTGAACTACGGTTTCACTCTTGTAATAACCTCTGTGTTTGAAAACCCAACACAAAGAATCTGCAAGTTATTTTTTTTATAATAATCTCCAAGTATTCTGCTTAATAATTATTTGTTTAACTTATTTAGCATCTTTCTTGTCCAGTTTCAGTCAACAGTGACTTGGTTGCTTTTAAATTAAAATACATTTTTAGCTTCTATCTGAGCTCCTCTCAAAGGCGATTTTCAATTCCTTATCCAAATAATGACACACTGGAACAAAAATTTACCTCTGGGTCATCTTTATTATTTATTTGTATTTCAGAAGTAGCTAGATTGCCTACTGAACTGATGTCTTTTGAACTAGGAAAGCTGCATCAGATTTTGTCATAGTTTCCCTGCTGCTGCTAAGTCAGTTTCCTCTAAAGGAAATGCTTTTATAAATCCCTTTCCATCACCCATTGCATTTGTAAGGGATCTCTTAATGACAATTTCTTTTTTATGCATAGGTTTAAGTGAATAACTAAGAGTGGGATGCATTTTGGGAGCTGAGTAAGAAGATTTTTATGATGGGGTTGTTTGAACTAGATTTGTGTTTTGTGGTAACTTTATCTCTGAAGGAAACCTTACACTCTCTGTCCTCTTAGATGATAGCAATTAGGATTGGATATTTTATCATGAATCATCCTTTTTGCTTCTAGCAAATTTTATAGAAATATTTTACACAGAAAAAGCCAAACACCTGTAGCAGCAATCCAAAGTTAAGACAGGAGCATGTAAAATACCATGTATTCATGTGCAATACCTGGACAACTACTATGGACGTTAACAAATTATTTATGACAATTAGTTTTCTATTACCAGTTGTGTATTTTATAAGTTGATAGAGCTTCAGCAAACTGCTTAGTCCATTTTTCTCATTAAGCCTCTCCAAAACTATTATACTAATTATATTAGGTTTGAGAATATTTTCTTTGGGAAGGGTCTATGATAAGGCAAAATAAAATGACTTTTTTTGTGACAACTGCTAGGAGCACCATACAGTCTGTCAGCAAAGAAGGTGAAATTTAATTGCTCAAAATAGCTAAAGATTTCTATCTGCACTTAATTGCAGCCCATACTGCTGTTATTTAACATTGGAATGCCTCAGACTGGAGTCAGGAATTAATTGTATATAAAATTTTCAGGGATTTCAGTTACTTCTCTGAAGTAGTCTAGAGGTATAATGAAAGAGATGTAATTGTTTTAAAACTGGAGTGGTACAGAAGATAAATTCATTCTTTTTCACTCACTTTTTGGTTTTGACATTTTGCTTTATTGTGAGAAAAGCTCTTTATATATAAACCAAAGAACAACTTTGGAAGTAGTGGAATCTGTCAAACAGGAAACAGAGCTTCTAAAGCCTGCTGAAAAAGGACTACCTTATCCTTGTTTCTTTCTTCCAATTTTCATGAAAAATAGCTGAAAGCTCTGAATAAATTTTGATTTTGATTCAGGTAAACCCAAGCAAAAGCTAGATTGTGGAAGTAACATTGCTGAATGTGCAATTCCAGCCTTGAGCCTCTAAAAAGCATACTAATAATTTATTAGACCACTTAAAAGCAAGTTTTGGTTGTTTTTGGTTTCCAGTTAGGAAGGTGGGCAAACAGCTGCCTCTGCAGCCGATGTTAATGCTTTTGCTAAGCTAGAGAGGCTTTTATCTGAGATGGGTGTCTCAGTCACCTTTTCAGTTGAGTGCAACATTTCCATATCCATCAGACTTTCTGCCAGTTCACATGGTTCATCATTGAAATGTTCCCCATATAGAGCCTCTGCCTCCCCCTAGCCATTGTTATTTTCATTTTGTGATGAATTGTATTTGGGTTATGTCTGTACACTAGTTCTGTTGCTTGTTTTCTGCCATAATGAAGCTTAACACTTTGTAAAAAATCATAGAATCATAAAATTATAGAACAACTCAGGTTGCAAGGGACCTCAAATGACCATCTGGTACAACTTTTACAATAAACCACAACAAACTTCAGTTTAAGCTTTGATTGTTATTCTTGTATTACACTAAGGCATCTGTGAAGGTTGGACATTAACTATGCAATGGGAAAAATTATTCTGTGATAAGGTCTCAGGTCTCAATGTCTTAGGTCTCATAGAGAACTGTCCCCTTTACAGGTATAAATAAATACTGTACCATTCAAAAAATTTACAATATAAAAATTACATAAAACTATGAAATGAAAACAGAGGCAATAAAAGACAATATAAATGTACAATGAATGCTGTTGGCTTTCTTGTTTTTTTTAAAAACATGCTTAAATATTTAATATGAAATAATGATATCTGTAGACACCCTGTTTTTTACTTTTGAGATCATGAATTCAGGAATCTCTGATGGAGTCTTAATGAATTTAATGTCACTCACACTTTTGCATGCATACTCAGTGTGGGAAGTACTTCCCACAGTCCAGCCGGGGCAGGACTGGAGAATCATCAGAGTTGTTCTTACACAGTATGAGAATCTTCAGGATTCAAGAGTTTGGGGAAATACTTCGTAGTAACTTAAAAAAAAAAAAAAAAAAAAAAGCTTAATTCATAACAATATTTTTCTTCTCTAAAATTATCCTTACCATACAGATTGTAAATATAACAAACAAACAAAAAAAGAAATCCTACTCAGATTAATTTGATGGGAGCATTTCACGCAGAGATTACTAAGCATAATCACAGGTTTAGATTTTTTAGTGCCAAATATATTTAGCATAATAAGGTAAATTCTTCAGATTCTTCATGGATTAGACATTTGAGTAACTGCATAGCCACTTTACTGATTCTATCTGTCTTAAATTATAATGCTGGAAAGCTAAAATATAATACAAATTACAATTCCAGGGAATATACCTGACATCTTCTAGTACCACTGAAAGTAAATTTGGTGCTGAAAAATAAGATTCCTTAGGCTTAGTCTACATCATGAAGATAGTGCACCAAGAAATTTTTGGTTATTGCAAAATATAATAGTTTCAGTCCATTTTTTCTCCTGTGATCCTTAAAGCAAAGAGCTGGTAGGCACAATAATGTGTTTTTGTAGCTGAATAGCCTTCATTTCTTTTAAAAGAAGCCTTTGGGCATTTTAACAAAAATATTATTAACTCCTACAAACGACTGATCTACTAACTTTAATACCAAAGTTGTTATCCTAAACTTACATTCAAGAACTAGAGCTATAATTGTGAGAACCATGACAGTTTCACTTTGTACTGTCAGTTAATGCTTTCCCTACATACCATAATAACAGCAAATTCCAGTTGCCCAGCTTTTATTAAAGACCTTTAAGGCAATTTTCTGCAACAGGTCTTCAATAATCTCATGACATGGCCCTGCAGGAGCTGAAAGCACTGAAAATGTTGTCAAGATGGAAACCCCATAAATTAAATAACAGCACCACCAACAGCCATTCTGAAACCTCATATGTTACAGATGCATGCAAAAAGTGAGATCAAACTTGCAGAGGTCAGAGATTTATAAATTTCCTTAGGTCATTACATTACTGAAGTTAACACAGATAGATAAGAAGTACTCTAGGCTCTGGAATTGTACAGGTATAGTTATGGAAAAGTAGTGTATTCACAACCTTGTATTGCCTCAGTGTCCTTAAGGGCTTAAAATAGAAAGTACCTCTGATGGTAATGTAACAACATTTAGTAAATGCTGATTTAAATTGTTGCTACTGTATGTTGCCATAATTAGATTAAACAGATGGCTGTAATTTTTTGGTTTTAATATTTTAAAACAGAAATATTTGATACTTTTGAAATAAAAGTTTTCAAATGAAGATTATTTTTTCATTTCTAGAGTTATTTACATAAATACAAAGTTTTGCAAGTTTTGGAAAGATTTTGTTTAATAAAAATATTTGCAAATTGAACAAAATGTTTTGGTTTGGTTTGGGTTTTTTTAACCCATGTAAAACCTGCACACATTAGAAATCCATGTGAAATCTGTGGATTCCAGATTAATAACACAGTATTCCCAAGTTTTTCAGAAGCTCAGTTATCATTAGATATTAATTTTTGTGTCATTTAGGTTCACTATACTTTTTCTTGTAACCATCTGTGTTGCTAACCTTTTATACATTTTAAAATAATTAATAGAAAGGACACTTTCTACTCTTACTAGCTTACTGTTTGTGCATCAAGAACTTCTTTGTTGGGTAGCTGGGCAGACTGAAAACATGAAACAGTCAATGGTAAGCCTTTTTCATCTCAGGTAAGGGTGCTAAATCCTTCTTTCTAATATTTGAGAGTTTTTAAGTTCTAAATCAAGTTATTAAAAAACCCTTTCCAATTATTAAAGGATCCAGTCAGAATCAGTCAAAGTAATGAAAAAAACCCAACCCATACTTTACTGCGTGTTGAGAAGACATGTATTCAGCCTGAAAGGTACCCAACACCAAAAGCTTCCTCACAAATAATGCTCTTACTCTCAGTTTAAATATGTTGTACCCATCGATGATGTAGTAGATATTTACACAGAAATATGTTAGAATTTCAATTAAGTAAAGCCAAGTCTATAAGAGCAATTCATAATTCAGTTACTTTTTTTTTAACTTTGATTTGATATTTTGTGTTTAAAGTAATTTTTCTGTCTTTTGGACACATGCATTTTTCCTCTGCATACAAAGTCCTAGTCATTTCATGTACATTTGATGCAAAAGAACTAATATAATTTAGTGAGGAAAGCTATGCTCACTTTCTAGAGGGTGTAAATTCTGGTTTTCTCCCTTGAGTGTCTCTACTTACGCAAGTGACTTTTTCTGGGCATTTTGAAAGACAAAATGCCTTAAATTTGAACTTAATTATACATGCAAATTACTTCAGTAAATTAAAAGTGTAAAATAAGTACAAAACTTTGGGTTTGATTCAGTGTATTAGAAACTTGTCTATTCTGTAGCCAGGTGGACTGATTCATGGTGTACTACTTAGCAAGTGACTTGAGAATAACAATGTGTGTTTCATCATGTTGCTTTTCATTAATTTCTACAGACCAAACTGTTGGAAGTTGCATAATGGTGACTACAGAGAAAAAAGAAAAAAATGTAATGGAAATTGGAAAATATTGGCAATTCTTGAATATATTAAAAAAATCTACTCCAAACAAAAGTTAAGCTGCTTTTCGTTGTTGTTGGGTTTGGCTGTTGGGGTTTTCTTTTTTACTTTTATGTTAAAGGAAATCATTACCTGCCTTTGCTGGTGGACTCTTTTTGATAGCAGCAGGTAGCCCAAACCTATGGACTTCATTAATAAGATGAGGTCCTGGCACTACTGACTTTATTTAAAAGAAAAATAGGAATAAAGCAATATCTGTATTAAAACCTTCCCATTTCAGTTGCTTGGTTTTGAAAGGTGCTTTTTAATTCATTATTTGAAGCCTTCAAAGGAATTTGGATTAAAGCATGTTTGAAAATTAGGACCTTGGCTCCTGGAGCTTTTTCCAAAACTCACTTTTATTAGTGGCAGAACTCATGTTAACTGCTTCCCAAAATACAAGCTGTATTTCATTATTTTCAGTCGATGTGGTCATCTTTATTTCAGTTCCAGGTATGTTTCCAGTTTAGAAAGGATATTCAACTCAATCCCATACCTTCCTTAACTGAGTCTTTCCCCACACAAAACTCATATCTCAGTGTTCTTTTTTTATTATTTTAAAAGTGTTTTTAAGGAATTAACTTTCCTGTTCAGACACAAAGCCATTGCTCTATTCCAGGATCTCATGAGCTCAACTTTCCTACTTCATAGACAAGGAAGTGACCAACAGTGAGGTGAGATGACTTGCAAAGAGCTGCCTGGGCAGGCACTGAGCTACCCAGTAGCAAACCTAGATACAGAAATCCAGTCATGTGTGGAGGGGGTCCTATTTTTTCCTAGCCATTGTTGCCACTGCACTGCTCTGTATGCTCCCATTTATGCCAGTGTTCCTAAACTCTTGAATCATAATGGCATTATTTGTCAAGACAAATATAATGTTGGTAGGTTTCAAAGCTTTTTATTTTTTTCCCTCTTTCCCCTTGCAACAGCATTATGATATTTCTGTCAGAATAAGAATGAAAAATTCTTCCTTACATTTTAACTGAGTTGACCAAATATAGGCTTCCTATGCTACAGTTAAGTTTTGCAATAAACACACACTATTCATTTTCCAAATGACATATCCCTCACTTCATAACTATTTAAACCTCAAGGAACAGCCTTAATTATTTCTGCTTAAATCATCATTTTGGCTCCCCATCCAGATCTCTTCTTTATGCAGTAAATAGATATCTGGAATATTTTTTTTTAATAAATATTTTATAATAGATGAGATGCTTAAAAATGAAATTAACAATGAACTTGTATTTGTTGTTCTGAACTTGTATTTGTTGATCCTTCTTCACTGGGTTAACTGTTATCATTGAGGGACATTGTTCTTTTCCATAAGAACGTTACACAGTTCTGAATATAGAAGTACAAAGGAAACTATTGAACTATGAAAGAACTTTCTCTATAAATTTTTTGCTCAGTGAACAGTGATCTTGGCAAATAGAAATAATCCATATTCTAGTATCTCTCACCATTGTAGAGTTCTTTATGCACATTAAACCCCATGATCATAGCTTGCCCTTTCTATGGAGCAGAGTGCAGCTCAACCAGGGCTGAAGGTCCTCTGTGTTTTCCTAAGCCAGCAAGCTGCACAATGGGGAGGACCAGAAGTCTTATTCTTGTGAAAATCCGCAGGGGGAGTACCTAGGGAGAAGGCAGTTTTGTCTCCTCCCTCCCTACAATATGTCAGTCATTTTAAGTGTATATATGAATAACAATCTTTTCCACAGGAGGTGATAGGGATTATATCTACCCTGAAGTTCAGCAGTGATCAGACAACAAACTATAAGAATGTTACAGTTCAATCTTTGGTACTTTCATGGAGCAGCAGAATGGTTTAATGTCTTCAAACATCTCAGAGGTTATACCAGTTTCCCTTTTCATAGTTACCTGGTTTCACCTCATTTTATATAAAAGGTTTTCTATTTGATGGTTTGTTTGTCCAGGACAGTTTATATATACAAGTAAAGAGACCGACATACTTTTCTACACTGAAATAGCAAGAAATATAAGCCAGAGAGATAGCTTAAAGAAAGCTCAAGAAAAGCACTTACCAAGTCTGTAACCCTGTCTCTTTCAGTAATCTCAACATTCTACCCAGCACAGTGAAGAAAACCAGAATTGTGTAAAAAATTTAAAGAAAATCCATTTTCTTAAAGCAGAATAAAACCTTTTAAAATATTCTGGCCAAGTAAACTATTATAGATAAGATATGAAGAACCTTATCAACTTACTGAGTTGAAACGTATTAATAAAAGATATATAGACTTCTAAAGCTAAAGTTGATTAAGGCCATTTCATCCGTTAAATAATTTTCTCATATTAATAGGATTATTTTTTTAAATGAGCAGTTAAATTATGTGCTTTTGTCATTATTGGTAATTACAGTACTGAGGAGCTATTAATTTAATAATACTGAGATAAAACAGTTCATTAGTTCACATAAAGTTAGCATCCAATAATGTGTCCCATTCAGCAATCTACGGTTTTTACTCTTATAAATTCCCTTTCCAGGGAAAACTGTTTAAGAGATTTTTTCTTTTAAAAATTTCAGGACAAATCAGTTATTGTGCTTTCAGCTCAATATTTAGGATAAAGCCCCCTGTTCCTCTAAAGAAGACATAAAAATCCAGTTTTACAGTGAATTATTTTATTTTCGGTTCATTTCTTTACAAATATTTTACATAACTGTTTACCTCTTTGTCTTTTATTCATTCTCTGAAAGATCATTAATTTGATAATAAGGATATGATAAAACATTGCACTTATTTCCTATTAAACAGCCTGATAGGACTTTATAATTCCAGTACATTGTGCTTCATATTTTCAATTTTCCTGTTCCAGAGCCATTTTGTTCAACATGGGGGGGAGTACTTGTGAAGCTTGCTTTTAAATATAGCAGAGGTAATTTGTGACTGTGTTCACTCTCTGAAAACTAAGCTAATTCAAAATTTACCCATCTACTTGTCCAGCAATAGCTAGATAGTATGTACATTTTCAAATATGACCTGGGTGACTCTCCTAGTGTCCTCCTGAGTGCAAACTCAGAGTAACAAGAATTCTTCGAATTTTAGTTTTGAACAGAGAATGACTTCTGAATCTTACCAATTTTGGTAGGAAAACCAGACATTGCTATTTCAACCTCTGGACAATTTAAATGGGTTAAATCTTGAGATCATAGTGTTCCAATCTTCCTAACAAAAGTTTATCAAATACTGCTTTTCTGTCTGTTTTTAGGATTTTCAATCATGAATATTCAGTTTTAAATTTTGCTTGCTTCCGCTGTCATTGTTGACAAGGACAAATGATATTATGATAAAATGGAAAAGGGAAATATTATTTTTTTAAGAATGATAGTTTTCTACCTCTTCAGAGCTTTATATCATTGCCATACTGTACTTTGTTTGTCTTGACGCCCTATTGAAAACAACTAGAGGAACTATTATCAAATCATTAATTATATCTCCAAAGACAACTGTGAAGCAATAAATGTGCCCTGTGCTGCTAACAAATTACTGCAACTGACACAAAGAGGCCTTGGGAGGCTATTTATTTCTGTTAAGACTCTTTCATAACACAGTTGCTAATATATTTTTTGGTTTACCTCAGTTCTGTAACATGTCTCACTTCCTTTTTGTATTTTTCTAGAAAGACATTTTCTACGTGGCATCCAATCAAAATTGAATAATGGCCAGAATATATCACTGAGGAGATACAACAGTTTTATAGGTTACCAGGCTGACTGGTCAAAGATTTGGTTTATTGACTGCATTTATTAATAACATGGGTATAATAGCATATTTCATATCTAAAACAGCATGCGCTATTCTTCACTTGCAGGATAAAGTTTTGCAGGCAGCTGGAAAGCAATTTTCATGAGAATATCTCATCCATTGTTTTTTTTCTATCATAATTATCAGAAGTTGATAGTATTGAGCCTGAAGTATATTTTAATTCCTTATCTCATTTCTAAAATGAGCATTAGGCTTAAATATAGTTATTTAAGTTCTGAGACAGTTGCTTCCTCTTGCAGGTGCTGCCAATATTCCATCAAGAAAGATTCTTTCAGAAAGTTTAGTAGCCTTTAAATCACTAAAACAGTTTATGAAGTACAATGAATAAATGTACTGTAGACTTTAAAAGAATTTAGGACTGAAACTGCTTTTGCAATTGCCCAGGACTTTTTCCTGTTTGTTCAGCTGATGTATAGGAGTGGAGTAAATGGTTCATCAATATATGACTGACCTACAGTTTGTAGACTCACTAGAGGTAAAAATAGCAGAACATTTCACTATGATAAAACTTACGTGTGACTGCTATGAGAAACACTTTTTTTGTGCTCAAAAAGCAGCACCACAGCAAAGGAAAAAAAATAAAAATGGAGAGGGATACTCTGTGACAGCATCCTAACATGGCTCGCAGTTGTAAATACATGCCTAGGATGATGTGCTGGTAGATTTGTAGGTTTTATAAGGAGGTGTACAAATCTGATATTCCTCCAGAGGAAAACAGTAGTTTTGCCAACTCCCATATTAAGCTTCTCAGAATGCATTTATGCTCATGCCAGAGCCTCCATTTTATTTTTTTATTTTCTTTCCCTAGAAGGTAGGTGTTTGGGACCTTTGTCGGAATACAGTTTTTATAAAGGTAGTTCAACGCTTTGCTTAAGAAATGTGAAGAGGACATGACTGACAATGCTTACTACAACTTTCCATCATAAAAAAAAAAAAAAAAAAAAAAAAACCAAAAAAAAAAAAACCCAAAGAAAAAAAACAAACAAACAAAAAACCAAGAAAAGAATGTAACAAGAAGCACCTACCAATATGCAATGCTCACTGACAGGTCAACTTCCTATCATTTTAAACCTGACCAGCCATTTTACATTATTTGTGCCGACTAAGAAATACTGTGTCTAACAACTTACTTTTTTTGTGCTGAGAATGAGCTTTAAAGCATAGCATATTTTTTTGACTTCTTTTGTTTCTTACTAACTTCGTTAAATGTATTGGTTGGAGAAGACAAATGTCATTCTGCTCCAAAGCTTGTTTGCTATTTCATATGCCTTCAGCACATGCCTTGGCATATGCTGTTCTCCATGACACCACAAGCCAAACAGGATTAGTAGCCTTAACGTGCAATTAGCTGGTAAGGGGGTTGGCCATTTACCATGTCATAGCATTGTCTCCTCAATGACAAGATGACACATGACATCATCACATAAATCTAAATGATAGTCATGTGTCCCACACCAGGAAGGTGTGAGAGCAGAAGTCTGGAAGGGAATGTGCAGAAGAATAACTGCCTGATTTATGGCACGCTTGTTCACTTAATTAAAAACTTGTGGAAACATCTGATGTATATCCTACTTGTTTCTTTGAATTGCTCATCTGTAACTGCGACAAACAAACCATTTTCTTTTTCCAGGAAACTTTCACATTGAAGAGGTGAGACCTATTCCTAGTTCAGACACACTGTAAGTGATTCTAATACTGTTACAGTGTATGTCATATATCAGACATTGTGCAACATAAAAGGAAATTTTACATCTGTACTGTGACATCTCCATCCTGTGTGTTTATTTTCTGGTCTTTTTATAGTCCAGGCATATATCCCTGGCTGTTATGAGTCATGATTGCCCATAGGGAAAAAAAAAAGAATTGACCAAACCGTGTTACTGTGACCAATATAATCATTGATAATACTAGATAATGATTAGATAGACCCTAGGACTCCTAGGAGGAGTAGAAATGATGTCTAAAAGATTAGAAATTAAAAAAAGAAAAAAAAAAAGATTATTTAGATCTATTTCTTATTCTGCTACTGACTCATAAGATTTTGGACAAATCTTTTTAAAAGTGGCTATGAATCTGAAATATACACTAAGAAAAAGAAGTAACCCAACTGCAGTATTGCATACTGTTATCTCCAAGACCTGATAGGAATACAGACTTGTAGGGTAAGGATGGGAAATGAATATTCATCTTGTCAACCTTTAATGTAACTCTATGTTTCTGTGCATATGTCTGTATACAATAGATTGGAATATAATAATCACTGTGTATTAGTATAGTGATCTGTTTAAGTTTTTAAATGTAGAATTTGTTTAACTGACTCTCACAAGTATTAAAATATCAGCCATTTCAAATTTATGGCATATATGAGAAGGTTATGAATTTAGTAACATATGTTTCTTATAGTTTCACCAGCTTCTTGGAATTTGCTATATGTAATATGAAACATTAAGAATTATATTTACTTTAAAATAACTTGAGAACTTAAACTTACATCACACTTTATCCTCCTGGATGTAAAAGGCAAAAAGGACCATTATGATTACTTTCCTGATCTGTGTAATATAACCACAGAATATAATCAGTTCTTGCCCCATAAGTAATTGATGAATAGAGTATAACTGTGAAAAAAGACATTGGTCTTCATTCAGGCTTGCTGGTGCCACCCTGTGCAGACACTACATTCAGAATAATAGAATATGGTATCACCATAACTACAGCTAACTCAAACATATATTGTGACTGCACAGAGATATACAAGATGTATGTCAAATTCAAGCAAGTATACATCCAGTATAGTGGAACCCTTCATGTTCTTCAAATCTGGTCTTGTCTTTCCATCCTCATTCCATCCCTGCAACTGACTCCACCACCTCTCAGCAAGAGGGAAGGATGGCAGCTGTCGTTAGATTTATGATCTGAGATAATTTTTCCAGATGGTGCACAGTACGTTGAACAAAAATTCTTACAGTACAGCTGAATAGCTGAATGGGAGAACCATACAGACATACTGAGGTGGCTCTAAAGGAACAAGTTTCAGAACTAGTATGGCCAGAATGATAATCATGATAAATTAGCTGCATATGGGTTTGGCTACTGCTTCTTCTAGGACCGATTATGTCATGGTGTTACAGTTCAGGACAAAGAACACCCCACAGAAATAAGAATAGAAGTCAGAAGATACAAAAGAGAATGAAAGTTTTCTTTGATACTTTTAAATTTTTGGTCCATGACATATTTTTATGAGACTCTGTGTTTTTTTACTTCTAAGGTATGCTCTCTGTTTGTTGTTTGTTTGCTTGTTTAGTTATGAAAAAAATAATTTGGAATTGTAGACATTCTACAACACTAAAATTAACTCCAGTATTTGCTCCACCTTTCTCATGGATAAGAATTTGCTATTTCTTTGTTGTCTGAAGTAAATCAGGAAGACTTACATAAACATACATGCCATTCCTGTTGGGAAAATTACTATTTTATTTTGTTTGTTCATTCAAAGCCTGAGAAAGCCTAGTAGCTTCAGTGTGAGGTACATACATGTGTAGTTTAGACTAGCATGAGGCAAAGAAATGCCTTTTAAGTGAGATTTCCTGCATTCTTCACCTCTTGTTATTTTAAAGGCACCATGCTCTATATTTGAATTGCTCAGTAGTCATCATTGCATGCAGAAATAGCTGGCAGTGCAGCCAAAATATATAAGGGGAAAATGAGACAAAACAACTGTCCTTTTTCCCTAAGCAGACCAAAGAAGGAAGCAGTAGGGAGGAGAAGTATTTCAGAGGGATGATAATTCAGAAATCTGGAAACTGCTTTAGTTAAGTAGATTGTCAAAGTTCTGTATAGAGAGATTTTCTAAAGTAAGTTTCATGGAACAAGTGGAATATAAATTCCAGGTATTCTTAGTGATCTGATTGGTCTGGCTGCTGAGGAATGGTGTTGGCAATGTGGCAGGAAACTAATCAAGTACTTTGGCATGTTGAAAGCTATTTAGATTTTGGAGAGTAAGCAAATTACAGTGATGATGTATACTGTGGAAAACAACTGACTAATTTTACTCACAGGTATTTCTCAGCCATCCTTCTCAGGAAGTACTGACTGATGGTTAATTTTGTATGGCTCCGTTCACCTGGAAAGAAGATTGCCTTTCTTCCCCAGATTATTTCATTAGATTTTTAAAGCTTTCTTTTTTTTAGATTGATAAGGGATTTTTATAGTTGAGAATGTTGTTCTTAACTGAAAAAAACCCACAAACACCAAAACTAAACAACTCCAAAACAAACAGCCAAAGTCTTTTCATCTGTGAATTCAATGCACGAGCTGAAGTACTGTGTAGCTGTTTCACTTTAAATCAAGAAAGAAAAGACGTACTTTCCTTTTTTATTCAGACCAGCTTTTGAGTTTGATGGTTGGGTAATTTCTCAGTTGTTAGAATACTACTCCGATTACTACTGAACAAATATGTCATTCCTTGATGATGATGACTTTTATTTTATCACACTATTGACTATACTTTTAGGAGTAGAGATACTGAGAGTTAAAAGGTAAAAAACCAGTTATGAAACAAAAAAAATGTCTGTGGTCATCCTGAAATCAAAATCACATATTAGCCAATATTTAATTTGAAAAAATCCATAATAACTTCATTTAGGCATAATAATGAGCTTTAACTAGTCTGAGTCTTAAAAATTAGCAAAAAAAACCCTCAAATTTCCTTCAGCTCTCCATGTCCTTTATCAATATTACCAGTACAACAGTAAAAATCCTTATATTATATATTATCAAATATATAGTGAGGTAGTTCTTGCTCCCCAAAAACTATTAATTGATATGGTGATGATCTGAAAAAGAAGTCAAATATATAGAACTCCTTATTGATAAGATGCAGGTAATTCACCCAAATTTTACAAAATACTACAGTTAAGCTTTAGCAAAGATATAGATTAAACCCATCTCTGTGCACCTCCATCTAGTTCCTTACCAGCTTCTGAGTTGTATGTAGCTGGTGTCTTTGAAATTATTTATTTCTATTACAAGACATAGAAAATATGGGTTTGCCATGTTTATAAGTCAGATGCCATATATTTTTCACAGAAAATTTGTGTTGCAGAGGAGTAAACAAATAAATTCTGATTTTTTTAGATAATATGTATAAAAGTTAAAGGTAATGAAATAACTTTTTTTTGTTTGTTTTAACCAGGATCTAAGAACATAGGAAAGCACATAATCAAAACCATTTTTAGATCACAGAACCACAGACTGATTTAGGTTGGAAGGTACTTTGGAGGTCATCTTCTCCACCTCCCCTGATCAAGCAGGTCCACTTACAATCAGTTGCCCAGGACTATGCCCAGACACCTTCTGAAAAGCTTCAAAGATAGAGACTCCAGAAATTCTCTCGGCAGTTTCTTCCATGTTCAGTCACCCCCACATTAAATAAGTATTTCCTTCTCTTCACACAGAGCCTCCTGTGTTTCATTTTTGCCCATTGCCTCTTGTCCTGTCACTGAGCACCCCTGGAAAGATCCTGGATCCATCTTCTTTGCGCACACACACACACACACCACCCCCCCACCACCACCCCTTTAGGTATTTGTATGCATTGATAGGATCTCTTCTGAACCATATCTTCGCTAGGCTGAAGAGTCCCAGCTCTCTCAGCCTTTCCTTATAGGAGAGATGCTCCAGTACCTTCATAATATTCATGTCCCTTTGTTGGAGCCTCTGCACTATGCCCGTGTCTCTCTTGTACTTGAGAGCAAAGAACTGGACACAGAATTCCAATTCCAGGTGTAGCCTCACCAGGGCTGAGTAGAAGGGAAGGTTAATCTCCCTCAACCTGCTGTCAACGGTAACTGATGCAGCACAGAATACTATTAGCCTTCTTTGCTGCAAAAGCACATAGCTGGCTGTTCAACTTGGTGTCCACCAGGACCCCCAGATCGTTTTCTGCAAAGCTGCTTTTCCGCTGCTAGTCTGAGTCACACCTCAGAATACACTGGTGCATGGGGTTGTTCCTCCCCAGGTGCAGGACTTTGTACGTCCCTTTGCTGAACTTCGGGTGATTTCTGTCATCCCGCTGGGCTGACAGTATTAGATCAAGTACGTAGATCAAAGCAAGCTATGAAATCAGAAAAGGGCCTTGCATGTTGAGAAGCTTGTAACTTTTTTCCAACTATTCTACAAATAAACTAATACTATCTAAACCTGGGTGGGTTTCCAGGTGCCTTGGAAAGTAATGGAATTCTAAAACTATTATGCCTTCCTGTTAAAACTTTCTTTTAGCCTTTTCTATTTTCAGTTATTTTTCTCCCCTAAACCAAGGTTATGAGTTTTGTTCATACGGTCTCAGGTACTCTTTCCATGCTGTCTCCTCCTCCATACAGCCCTTCAGAGAACAGCTTTTGACTTGGACAAGCTGTGTTTGAATGTATGGCTGTTTAAATAATAAATGTCTCCCAGTTTAGTTCAAAGATACAAGCCTTATCTCACTTGGAATTTTCTGCTGAATTTTGATCCTAAACTCAAACATGTGATTCCACTTCTTTATAGCTAGCATTTCAGCACTTCCTGTCAGAATAAATGTATCTAAAGGAGCAAGCCATGTAGAAAATAACTTCTAGCATTTATTATTTTTTTTTTTATAATTGAAACAAATATAAATCATTTCAGTGCTCAGCCCCAAGCGGAGATGATATCTGCCTTTTAAAATAGCTACTTCAAAGAAGTTCAAAACACATTTGCATAAAACAGTTGTCAGATTGTTTATGTTTAGTTCAAGGAGATGAAAATTAGTTGTAAAATGCCATGTGGGGAATTTGTTCATATGGTTTCCTTAGGGATGAACAATTTGATAACTTGATTTTACATAGAATGGTTCAAAGGACAAATTTTAAATAATATTTCCCCTCCCATTAGGGTTAAGTACGCAGGCACATCTCAGCAGAGTATAAGCTGTGTTTTTTGCTTTAATCTGCTAAAACTTCTCCAGAAGGGCTGCATATTTAGTGTAATTAGATAGTTGGCTCCTGTGTGGTAAATGGAAGATGTAACACACGAAAAGGCTGTGTTTCACCCTGTTGAATGAGAGACACATATCAGATATGCATCCAGTGTGATTTGTTGAAAATTAAAATAACTCTTTTTTCTCCTATTTGTCAAGGTTATCAGAAAAAAAACCAAAAAGAGGGCGGGGGCCACTGCTGGGATACCTATCCTTACCATGTGAATACTACACATTTCTGTGAGGATGACGAGCAAACTATATGGATTGTTGAATATAGAAGTTAAGTATATTGAACGAAAAGAAGACATCAGAAAGTGAGCTTTGATTGCAGAGGTTTTTAATGGGGGAACCAGATCCACCATGGCTGAAGTGGTGACATCCCAACAGTACTTGAACAATGCAACATTTCGGTTTATATTTAGGAGGAAATTTTTGAAATGGGAGCATATTTGAGGAAGGACTAAGTATTCTAATTTAAAGATCACTGAATTAAAAAATATTTTTTTTCTGATTTTTTGGCTTACTTTATTTCCTGTACAAATTGGTGAAGCTTAATATTTCTCTAAGTTATTCTTACATAGTAAGAACATATACATAACTTACATAGTAGGCTACTCCTACTAAAATAAAAAGTCTGGACATTTCCAGGCATTTGAAACTAGTTGTCTATGTTATCAAATTGCCTTTATTGATAAACTTTTTAGTGGTCACAGGAAAAGTGCAGGAATTGTCATGGGACAATAAATGTTTTCAATAAGGACATTCTAAGAGGTTAAAGTGATTAATATATGGGCAAGTCCATGGCATACCACACCAGTTGTCCTTAAAATTGGAAAACATATCTATCCACATGTAATTTATTACTATAAATCTAAGAACAGAGGGTAAGAAACATGGATTAGTCACACACACCACAGGTTTGTCTTGACCTTTTAAGCTCATATGTTTTCAAGGGAGAAGCCAACTGACTGATTATAGACAAAACTTATTCCTCAGATGATACAGAACCAAGCTGCAGTGAGAAATCGCCTGAAAATGAGCCCAACATGACATAAGGGAAGTGAAATGAAGACATAGCATTTTGCACCATTATATTAATTGATATTAACTTCTTAATAAAAGTGGGTATTTAATTTGATATTGCAGTGGGCAAATGTTTTCTTTGGTAATACATACTCATGCAAAACTCACAGGATTCTTTCTTTGTTCTGGGTTTCTTTTCCTGGGTAAATTAAGATGGCACAATTAGAAAGTCAGTTATGCTTTTGGACAGCCAGTTGCTGTAGATATAATTCCAAGATATTTTGATGAATGGTTTGCTGTTAAAGTTATTGACTTACAGGATTTTGAATCTTTTTAAATTTGTTTCAGCTTTTCCCCTATCCTTTTCCCCAAATTTTCCTTCTTCCTTTCCTATAACTTCTTCCCATTGTTCCTCAGTCTGGCAGATTACCTTTGAACAGGATAAGATTTGATATATTTTAAATTTGTATTTGGGAGGTTTTATTCCCTTTGTTTATGTAAACCTCAAATCAGTTTACTCACAGATTGGCAGATTCTCAATCTTTATTGCTTGCCAAACTATTGCTACTGAATATTTTCTGTTCTGTGTTATTTTATTAAAGGCAAGGCAAGGCAAGCAAAAAGGCAAGGCAAAGAAAAAGAGGGAAGGGAAGGGAAGGGAAGGGAAAGGAAGGGAAGGGAAGGGAAGGGAAGGGAAGGGAAGGGAAGGGAAGGGAAGGGAAGGGAAGGGAAGGGAAGGGAAGGGAAGGGAAGGGAAGGGAAGGTAAATGATGTAGGATGAAAGGTAAAATACAAATGTAGAAGAAGGCATATGATGAAGAAAGGATTTGTAACAGTATTATTTAAAAGATCAAATAATAATGATCAAACAACAAACAACCAAACTCATCACCAGCCCAAATTAGACTGTAGCTGTAACCCAGGGCAAAATTACATTTCTCTGCAAGTCTGCCAACATCCAGTCAGACCTTTGCAGCTGTCCATAATGCCCTACAGTGATAAATGAATACTGGTATGTTAATTCAGAAGTGCAGAAAAATGCATAGATTTAAAAAAAAAAAAAACTAGATAAGGATAGCCTTAAAAAATGTATTTTTGTAAAAAAATTTGTATAAAATCTAGCTTGGAGTTGTAGTGATAAAGCTCTATTTTTTTTTTTTTTTCAATAGTAGTAGACTGAAAGCATAGCAACTAATCATTAATGCTATGTTGTTTGGTAAACCACACATTTTCTTTCCTTAAATTTTTCATCTAATGCTAACTCTCATATACGTCTTAAAATTTATCAGCTTTTTAGATTGTATAACAAGTGTCACTGGGCTTCTTGGAATAAAGGGCATCTTTACACCTCAGGTATGTGTGCTACCCAAGAGCATGAAAGCTTGCCACATGGTATGCTAATGGATTTTTTTGGAGGAAGAACAATTTCTGCACCATTGTGAAGAAAATCCTTAGGACTGGATGCATTTTGTCATCTGTGAAGCTCAAAATCACAGGGTTATTTACATATTGATATGAAGGAAAGGCCAAATGTGAACCTCGGGTGCTGAGTTTTTTTGCTGTAATAAGACTATGTAAGGCAGGAGTGCTGGGATATGACTGATCATTACTTCTGGGTCCCAGTTATTTGTCACAGGATATTAACTTCTCCTAATGACCTCAGTGGTTATAGTGTTTCCTTAAAACCATGACGACAATGATTGTTTTTTGGCTCAGTTGACAGTACTGAGAACTGATATATCAATATGAATTCCTGATTTAACTAAGCATTTAATTCAGTCTGAAATGTTTCATCCCAGACCACAACTGAATCGCTATCTCTGGTTTTGCACTCCTGAGTACAACTGAGACAGGGGCATACCGAAATAAGCCCGCCAAAAGGTCAGATAAGGACTCAAGAGTATCTGTTACACAGCAAAAGGCTGAGAGAGTTGGGCTTGTTCAGCCTGGAGAAGAGAAGGCTCAAGCACATCTGAGCAATGTATATAAAAGTACCTGATGGGAGAGAGTAAAGAATGCGGAGCCAGGCTTATCTAAGTGATGTCAGTGGATGAGCAAGAGTCATTGGCCACAAACTGAAATATAAGAAATTCTGCTTAAATATGAAAGAATTACTTTTCACTGTTAGGATAGCCAAACACTGAAACCATTTGTCTAGAGATGTTGTGGAGTTTCCATCTTTGGAGATATTAAAAATCCAACTGGACAATATCCTATGCAACCTTCTGTAGTTGACCATGCTTGAGCAGTGTATTGCACTAGGCAATCTCCAGAGATCCTATGCAGTCTCAGTGACACTATGACTCTGTGAATGTGTGCATTATTTTGTTCTTTAGTGAAAATAAATAAGAAATATAGAACTAAACACTAGCTTTCTAGAAAAGTTGGTGGCCATTTCCAGAAGCAAAGGATGCTCTATTGATGTTTATCTTCTGATTTCCTTATCTTACACCCTAGAGGTACATGGTCATCTAAGATGTGAGTACAGCCAAAATCAGAAGCCTGACATGGGGTAAAAATTTTTGTATATGACTTCCCTAGCTTTTATGTGGTACTTCTAAAACATTTGAAAGAGCTACCAGGCATTTTGTAGTAAGATCTTCCTACCCATTCCTGCTGAAGATGTTTCTCTTTTTGTAAAATAGTTTCATGATCATTTGTTTTAAGACAAACTAGGAATGTCCATATATAATCATCATCTATAGAATGTCTACTATTTAGGGTCCCAAGAGCAGAATAATCTGGATTCCATTCCTTACCTACAAAAAAAAAAAAAAAAGGGTCCAACTAATTTCCTTTAATTGCTTCATTTCACATGGTGCTTCGATGATTTAGATACGTGATGGTCTGTCATGGTTTAACGCCAGCTGGCAACTAAGTACCGCACAGCTGCTCACTCACTCCCCTAGCCCCCAGAGGGATGGGAAGGAGAAACGGGAAATAAGGAAGTCTTAGTTGAAAACCATTTTTAAAATGTGTGTCACTTTGCTAAATGGTACCATCTTCCTGAAATTTGTATTTGACTTAGTCAAACAATGCAGTTTCATTTATCTTCCCTTCTGAAAAACATATTCAGTCACTGAGATTCTGAATTCATTGTGTAAGGTGATTCTTCAAAGACTAAGCCCTGCACAGGATCTCTTGCTTCCTAAAATAAAGTGTAACTATTTTCTGAAATTATAATAAATACATACATACATACATACATACATACATACATACATAATCAAACAAACAAATTAATATATTGCAGGAGAGCATAGAGGGCTTCACTTCATATCACTTTAAATGTTTGCATTATGGTTGTCTATCATGCCCATGGAGGAAAAGAAGGCATTTCTAATGTATCCATCTGTAAGGTTTAAAATATTTACTCTAGAATAGCATTCATCACAGCTTGAAACTGGCACTTTCCTGTAGTCACAAAAGCATCTTAGGTTTTCTTGCTTAGTGATAAATGTGTAGAAATTCATATTTGGTCAGATGAATTTGAGCTACAGTTTTCAAACTGAGAATAATCTTCATTACAAAAAGCTAATATACTGAAAATAGCTTGCAGATTTTGGGAAACTCACACAGTCTTCTGATTATTATTTTATTTTCAGTTCACTTGTCTAGTCTAGTATGTAATATTTGAATGTGTAGATGGACCGGAAGAGTCTATAATTTATAACATCATTGTTTTCTGTCTAAGGAATCTGGAGAAATCCCTAGTGCACTCTGTGATTGCCAAATATGTACTTTGGAAGCTGAGTTTCAGTACTGATGCTTGAGGACTGAAGGAAGTTTTATTTTAAATATATAAGATAGACATACAAACAAATTCTATTATTAAATACATATTAAAAAAAAAAAAAAGGCATTTTATGGCTCTGAAATCTTCCTAAACAAATCTGTCACTGCACCAACATTCCAACCAGGAAATATAATCCTAAATTGTTTCAATGTGAAATTAGTTTTGAGTGATGTTCACTTGACAGGCATTGATTTGGTAGACTAAGAAAATACTGAAAATCCCTGGTGAACAAGAGAGTCTTTGACATCATCTGCTCAGATAAGGACAGAGGATTTTTACAGCTTTGTCTGTTTCATTTCAATAAGCTTTTGAAAGGGGAGCTAGCTTTAGTGTGGAACATGAGTAGATTCAGAAAGCATCCTAATTCCAGATTCAAGAAAGTATGGAACTAGCTGGCAAGAATCAGAAAAGTTGTAGACTAGGGAGGAGGAACTTGGCTGTAAAAAAAAATTTATTGTTATTTTATTGAGCATTAAGCCATTAAACTTTTTTCTAGAGAAAGAAGAGTGATCACTTTAGGTATCTTCAATTTCTGCAGAAACAAGAAATCATCTTCTAGGATCTGGATCAGTAAACTAATTGAGTGGAAGAAAAGACAGAAAAAGTAAATATACATTCAAAACAAAATTACCAAGAACTGAATTAATGTGATGTGTAAACCAAAATTTTTGGGATTTCTTTTGTAAATTTCTTATACTTCAGTGCTAGAGGTCTTGCTAAGAAATGAGAAGAGTTGGAATTGCAATTACCATATATGCTACGATCCCTCATCTCCCAATCATACTTTTATTGATTTTCTCAGCTTAAAAACTAATCAATCAGTCATGGTTTGGTACTGTATGAACAAACAGTATGCATTCTATTGTAAAATAGCAAGAACTGTCACACAGTTATGAATAGTGGATGTAGGCTACATGAAAACCACAGGGAATTCTATCTTCAGAGGCAAATTTTGAAAAAGTTGTGACAGATAATCTGGTTAACATGAATGTCTAGTGCAATGCTACAGTAGGCAAAGATAATTTATCCCTTCTACTTATTTCTTCATTTTACATATCAATGGGAATATTTAACAGGAGCAAAATAGTTATAATACTAGTATCATTGTCTGATTTATTGGAACCCTGTTTATAATTCAGATGCTGACACTGCAAGAAGAATGTTTTAACAGTTAATGAAGTTTCAGAGAAGAGCAGTGAAAGTGATTGTAGTATTGGGAACTGGGAACTGTGCCTTAAGAGAAACTGTGTGCATCCCCAGTTTGATTGCTGAATAAGACGTCACCAGAAGGATTTGACTACATTACTTAAGCACCTGTATAGATGTGGAAAGCTGAGTAAACTGCAGTTGACCATAATTTTAAACATGTGTATTGTTTCTACTGTATCTTTGTCTTAAATGTCAGGCATTACACGAAAGAAGAACACCAAACTGTCTTTCTCTGGAGAAGGCAGTTGTTCAAAAAAATCATAAATTACTGAGCAGTTTTTTTAAAGAGAATGACTTTGGCAGTGGTAAAGACATTTTCCCAGAGAGTTTTCTGAAGGTTTGTTTTGCATCTGAGATATTTATTCAGCCATTTAAAAAGTGAAAGCAAGAGAGAGAAGTTATTTATCACTTGATAAGTTGAATCTCAAAATTTGAGATCTTTTTTTTTTTTTTTGTCTGGGAAAAGCAAACACAAGAAAACCCAGAACACGGGAAAAAAAAAATCTGTAATCCTGAAAAGAATTTGGTGTACTTTTTAAAAATTTAGTGAGTTGTAACAAAAATGAGGAAGAGACTTACCTGAAAGTGCTATTTATGTTGCTGACTATAGACACATCCTTTATTTCCTAGAAATTCATCCAAGTTGGAGCCTCAGCTTTGCTTTTGCAGCACAACTTTTCTAGCCTGATACATTCAAATTTTGTACAGAAGGTCCCAAAGAAATGACCATGGTTGCTCATGCAATTAGGGAGATCAGCAATTATTCTCTGGTCACGGAGATTATTCCCAAGGAGTGCTCCAGGCAAGATGCTGTGCCAGTGGAGCTAGAGATGGCTGTTGGACAGAAATCTGTCACCATGACAGCTTAGGAAGCAAGTGTGAAAATTCAATCACAGCACCTTGTGTTTGAAAAGTAATGCTCAACCAGGCAGGTAGTACAAAGATTAGGAAATTATTTTATCCCTGTCTGTGAAGAAACCAAAAGTCTGGCTTGTCCATAAAAGAAAAATATAACAGTTTTCAAAGGATGGAAATTAAAACTAACCATATAAGGCTACTGATAATATGTGCTAGAAAGAGTGATAAGTAATTATTGAAACAATTCTGAATAGGTGCAGAATACTGTTGATGACTCTAAATTTTACCCAGGGAGTTGTGTTTCTCTAAAAATTAAGATTTTGAAACTCTATCCATTGGAGTGAAACAAATTGCAAGAAATGTTATGACCTTTTTTTTTATGTAGTAGTCCAGATCACATAATCACAATAAACCTTTTTGGTTTTAAATAAAAGACATGAATCCAGTGCCACTCTTCTGCTTCTTATGTGCTTATACGGCAGTCCATTAGGAGCCAGATCACTCAAGCTGTCTAGTCCAATTTGTGAAAATGCTGAGAGAGCCTAGATAATTGACATTTGAACTTTTAAGTTAAAATGTGGCTTTTCTGTCTTGTCAAGAAAAAGTATTCTCAGAATATTTGGAGAACCATTCTGAACACTTGAGCTCCTGGTTATTGATAAGTATTAGTCTGTGTTGCTCATTATTATTTCCTTTACTTTCATAAGTAATCAGGCTATCCCTGCAACTGGAGCATGACTGGTACTTTGTTGTTCCTGTATCAAATTTCAGTAGGGAAAAGAATAAAGTTCTTTTGCATCTGAAGTACACTATAATATAATTTGATAGTGACCTCTGGCACTGGTAGAATGACCTCTAGGTATTGCTTGACTCTTTTAAAAATACTATTATTATTACTTACAAAGTTTTAAAAACTGAAATTGTTGCTATTCCAGCAAATTCAGCATACAGTCAGATATTTTTTAATGCTCACACTCAACAAATAAAACTAAGTTATTTCTATAATATGTAACTACTTGTAAGTCTACAATAGTGCAAGCATGAACTTCTCATGAGTTTTTGACACCAAAAATGTAAAAAGATTACTAAATACGATCCCATAGTATTTCCATCTACTTTATTTTCTTTATTACAGCCTAGCACATGGTCAGCCTTGTCCTGTGGTCCTAACATTTTTTCCACAGGGACATTCAATACCTGTATACATTAATATTGGAGCTGTTCTGTTCTGTAGCTTTTGTGCACTACCACTGATATAAAAGGCAAGGATTTAGTCAAGATCAGAATCTGATCTCATGCACTGGAAAAGAATAAATACTCCTTAGCTTTCCTTGTATCTTAATCATCATGTATGAAGTAGAAATTGATTCCAGGGTGCCTTACGGACTGCATTACTTAGCATGATGTGTTAACTCTAGTCAGCAGCTCAGCTCCACACAGCCACTTGCTCACTCCCCTATAGTGGGATTAGGAAAAGAATCAGAAGGGTAAAAATGAGAAAACTTTTGGGTTGAGATAAAGCTAGCTTAATAAGGAAAGCAAAAGCAACACACAAGTAAACCAAAATAAGAAATTCACTACTTCCCATTGGCAGGCAGGTGCTCAGCCATCTCCAGGAAAGAAGGGCTCCATTCACCCATAATAGTTACTTGGAAAGACAAATGCTGTAACTCTGAACATCCCCCCTTCCTCTTTTTTCCCTGCAGCTTTTATTGCCAAGCATGATGTCATATGTTATGGGATATCCCTTTGGTCAGTTTGGGTTAGATGACCTGACTGTTTACCTCTCCCTTATGTGCATCCAGCCAACTTGCTGGCAGGGCACTTGTAAAAAGCAGAAATGGCTTTGATGCTGTGCTAGCACTACTCAGCAATAACTAAAAAATTTATGTGTTAATAACACTTCTTTGGTCACAAAGCCAAAACACAGCCCTATACTAACTACTATGAAGAAAATTAACTGAGTCCCAGCCCAAACAAGTACACTTAGCAAGTCAGAATCATCAGAAAATGTTTTGCTTCAGTTTGGTCAATATAGTGCTGAGATTTTATTTCCTTATGTTTATGTTTACAGGACTAAATCTCTAGAAGAACTTAAATGCATGAAAAAAACAGATGTTGAGGGAAGTCTTGATTCAGGGATGTATAGGACCCTCTGGTGAACTGGCTTGGCTGCTGTTCTGGCTACCAGATTGTTTCCTTCTGCTCTGCAGTGGAACAATATTGTGTTGCACCTGTAATTTGGGGTAGAGGACTAATGCTACTTTAATTGAATTTTTTGAGAACAGCTGATGAAACCAAAGGCCTTTAAAGTGTAAAGAGCTGTGCTACCAGCTCTTTTCCCTTCTGTTTCCTTATGCTTACAGATTTTTGTCTTAATACCATTTATTTTTGCTCATGTTGTCAAAAAAGGTTTCATTAATTTGCATCAACTGAAGATTCCCCTTTGAGAATCCTCTTTGAAATTAATAGGATTTGATGGCTCACACTTCTACATACAAGTTAATATGATCCAACAGGCATTGCTTCTGCACATAAACAAACAGTGTGAAATTATAATTACAACTAGGAAGTAGAGCAAGAGAAGCAAATTCATCTAATTTTCATGCAAGCTTTACGTCTACTTTTTTTTTTCTTTTACTTTTAATGTTATTTAAAACATACACTTCTTTCTACTTTGGCAGTACTAGCCAGCATGAGGGAGCAGCGAATAATATGAATAATATTGAATATGATTTGGAATCCATCAATGTTCCATACATTAATGTGTTGTACAGACAATTCTAAGCAAGTCCTAATAAAACTGGATTTTAACGTAATCTGATTCTTGTACCTAAGATGATTTGTTGATACACAGCACTACAGCGTAGTAGTAAGGCAAAGTTTTTACAGTCCTAAACCACTAATTCTGAAATTCTTTCACCCAATTATGTACAGATAACAAAATTTTCATTTTGGTGACTGTGATAGTTTTTGTGCGTTATTCAGTTGTGCTCCTGCTAAATAACAATGATGAAGAATCTGTATTTGCTTTGCTGTTGTGTATCAGGTCAGGCAGAGTCATCTAGGAGACAAAAGACTGCATATGAGGAGTGAGCATCCTCGGTTGGGGGATTTTTGCAGTGTGGTGGGGCAGGCACTTCTTCAGTCTGGGAAAATGAGTTGTCAGAATAGTGAAGACTTGAGGTGGAGGCGGGGGGGCTTTGCTGAACTGAGCTCCTAGTAGACACAGCAGGTCTTGGTAATTATAGAAAGAAAGAAATATTTCCTAAAGCTCGAGAAGGACTTTACAGCATTTTTTGCAAGCCAGACAATCTGAAAAGTGTCAGCTGGGAGGAAGCTGGGACAAGAGATCTATGCAGCGAGGGCACATGAAGCAGGGCAGTGCTACTCTTGTACTCTAATCCTAGTCATCGGTTTCTAATCCTACTCTATCTCTTTTAGAGGCTGGGTCTTTTGTTTGTTTGTTTGTTAAGTTTTGACTCTGTTTTTTTCCTATCTAAAAGACCCGTTTTTGGTTGTGTTTTAATAATACTTGATTTTTGAGATAAAAAAAATGAGATTTCAGCGTACTTGATTTATGAAAAGATGCTGATAGATCCACTTCAAAGGTCTCAGGGAAAAATTTTGGTGCCAATACTCTATATTTAGACACAATTTATGGACGCATATCCATTCCACAAATTAAATAAAGTTTAAGCTGTTTCCTGAGCTTGGGTCTAACAATTCATCAAATAAATCTGTAAAAACATTCTGAAAAATAGCAGTCACCATACTGTTCCTTAGCACTATAAAAAGCTATGATAGATTGATTTTAAATTGACTAATTAAGTTTTTGAGATTGAAGCATTATCTTACTCCACAGACTATTTAAATCACAGGAAGCAAATGGCTCTATTAGAATAAATAGATCTTTCCTTTCAGCCTGTTACTAAGTGTTGTCCAAAGAACCATTGTGAAACTCTTCTGCAATGTTTTTTGCAGACAATTTTTCTCAATAATGACAGTATAATAAAGTGATTTGTTCAGTGGTGATGGTTCATTCATTTATAGAAGAAGTAATTTGATTGAGGATGATCAAAGTGACGAGCTAAACAGACTTTGATATATTGTAACTTCAAACACTCATTTCTTGAGAAAGCTAACTTTAAAAATGAGCTCTGTATCACATGAGCCACACCTTTTCGCTCCCAATTCCTCAAGCTTTTACCTGCCTTTGAAGGGGACTGTTGAAAGGACCAACAATTAAGATGGCTGTTGTTCCCAATATTCTTGAAAGCACAGGGGACGACAGAGGAAAGCAGAGATTTTTACTGGTCAGTTACATGGATTTGCATTGTGTGTCCTGATCTGAGTGAATAAAAGTAGATATGCACAGGACCTTGCAAGTTCAGAGCAAAGAACAGCTTCAGTTGGGGTGGGGGTGGGGGGTGGGGTGGGGGAGGTGGGAGGGAGGGGGAGGAGAAAAGAGGCTGCTCAGAACTAGAATCAGAGAGGATTGCTGAAGTGTCTGCTCCTGAAGGGAGATTGTTGTCTTGTGATGAATCAGTGATAAAGAGTTTGGAGAGAAAGGGAGCTCTGCTTCAGAAACAGCAGACTTGCTGTGATTTCAAGGGGATTGCAGTGTAGTGACAAGAGTGGAAGCAAACTCCTGCCCTTCTCCTTCTTGCAGAACAAAAACCCCACAAGCCAAATTAAGAAAAACGACAACAACAACAACAACAAAAAAACCACAACCAAAAAAAAGGAAAACTGTGACAGTACTTTATCATTTCACCTTTAATCCTTGATCTTGATTACCATTCTTTGCACAAGGAGAAAAGCAGAAAGAAGTGGAATTTGGAGGAGCTGGTGAATATTAAGTATTGGTGGTTTAATTAATTGTGCTAATGTCAAAATGGCAGTAAGCAACCTCTCGTTATATTGAACCCTGTGAATCAATGGAAAAGAGCCCTACAGGTGTCAATCCTGGATTCAATTTACACACGAAAAATGGAGAAAAGACTTAAATGAAAATTTTTATTCTGCCGCATTCCTGGAACAATATGGTAGTGGCTGTCAGTCATATCTCAAAAGAAGGCCTTCAGAAGTAAACTAATTGAAGACATCACAGTTTTATTGAATTTACAGAATAAAAAAATTTTTGCTGATTTTTTTTTATTTAGTTTTCTATGCACGTTTTCTTGAGTAGCATGAGTTTTCTTGAGTAGCATGGAGATTATTACTGCCCAGATACTGTGATTTCATTATTTTAAAAGTCTGCACAATGCTTTTTTAGCTGAAACAGCTGCAAATTTTCATTAAATCTCAAAGACAAACTTTTTAATAGATTTTTTTTTTTATTGCTAGGGCAGGAGGTAATGGTTTTAAACTAAAAGAAGGTAGATTTAGACTAGTTGTAAGGAAGTAATTTTTTATGATGAGGGTGGTGAAACACTGGAACAGTGGCCCAGAGAGGTGGTAGATGCCCCATCCCTGGAAGCATTCAAAGCCAGGCTGGATGGGGCTCTGAGCAACCTGATCTAGCTGAAGATGTCCCTGCTCATTGCAGAGGGGTTGGCCTAGGTGACCTCTAAAGGTCCCTTCCAACCTAAACCATTCTATGCTGTCAGAGAAGCCCTTAAACAATTTTAAAAGACAGCATGGGTACCCATTAAGTGTGAAGGTAATAAAAATAATGAAATATTGTAATTTAAGAAGTTAGCCTTGGTTCTGTTCTCTTTGTAGATAAATTATGGGTTAGACACTGCAAAGACAAAATAGGAGGTTTTAAAAAGAGAAACTGTAGAAAGATAGAACAAAGAGAAGCAAGAATATACTTTAAATTCCATTTTTACAACAGTAGATCACAAGATAGAACTGTTAGCATCACTGGAGTAATCCATATGCCTCTTAGTAAAAATTTGTAAGAAAGGTTAGAGTTACCGGCTGTGTAAATATTTGAGTAATTCTGAACCTTCAAAGGCTTCTGAATATATGTAATTTATACTAAGTGTACTTGAAGTTCGAAAGCAGCCAATAATAATAATTAGTGCTTTGTTAATATTACCTCTTTCTATTTGCTTAGACATTTTCAAAATGGTAATTTTTCATCTAACTATACACATTGGTCTGTAAGTTTGGTAATTATACTGAAACAAAAGCCTTATATGCATCATATTGAGATCTTTTTTAAAGGGGCTGGATATAGCAAAATAAGGGAAAGCTGATTTCTTGTTTGCAAAAAATTGCTAAGGTTTAAGTTGCTGACAGCCACTTTAAAGAGAAAAAAGAAAGGTACCAGAATGTGTCTGAAAAAAATATATCTTAGGGATCAGAACTACATTAGATGGAAGAATACACTTAATATATTTTGAATGGTGTACACTTAATATATTTTGAATGGTGTTATTTCCCTTCTGACTCCAGAGAATCTGTGAAAAGGAATTAATTTTAAAGTCAATTGCATCCAATGTTAGTCACATGATTTGTGGTGGGTATTTTCATTGATTTTGTAAACAGAAACTGAATGTATGTGTAGTTTAGTGTCTTTGCCCCCTGGGAAATTGCAAGGAAGAACATTTTGTTCTCAGGTGTCTTTTTCGGTTTACAGCAAAAACCAGTGTGATTGTTATTCTAAACATCCACCGGCAGGATGGAGGAGAAGGAAGAGGAAACAAAATCAGCTTAAGAGAATGTGAATGCCCAGGGTTGCAGATGCTGGCCTTGATATTGTAAAGACTTGTACCAGAGCTTAACTTTATGCTTTGTAAGCAGTTCTAGTGAATTTAGCTGAACTGTTCAGAGGGCATAAAGTTAAGTGAATATGCAAAGTTTTGTGGAATAATGAGTTTAGTTGCCTTTTTATTTTTTCCCTAGGAAGCTGCATCAAACCATTAAAGTGGATGTCTGATTGAAAGGATGATGGACCTGATTTAAAGCATAGCTTTGGGTTGGGTTTTTGGTTGGTTTTTTTTTTTCATGTTAGCACTTTACCTCTTACTACTTATAGAGTGTATTTCCATGGGTTTCAAAGTACCTTTTTTTCTTGATTAAACTTTGTCAGCGTTTATTGCCTGAGGGTTTTTTTGCAAGCAAGGTCTCACAGGAATTCAAATAAAAGTATAATTTCATAATTTAAAATCCTTTCAAGTTATTTAAGTATTAACTGGAAGTGGTATTAGTTGATTTTTTAAAATATTTCTCTCAATTTTGATGCCAGTGATAAAAATGTGAAGCAATACATATCTCTTCCTACATTAGAAATCTAAAACTTGACCTAGAGATACCTAGTTCCTTCTTACAACTATATAAATGATAACTACCTGAGATGCAAATACCTATAAGATAGGCTTTGTGAGTACCAGTCTGACTGATCTACACTTCTTGGATGCATTTTTTTTTAATGTATCCACCCCTGAGGTACCTCTTATTAAAGTGAATCTCCTAAGTGATGTAAGCTTGTTTCTTTGGTTGTTTTGATTTGGTTTGGTTTTGGGGTTTTTTTGTTGTTTTTGTTCTTTTTTTTTTAATATTAGGTGGAATTAATCATATTATGTCAGATGATACTTTTTACTTCTTCATCTTCACTGACGATGGCAACACAGTTCTACAGGCTTTTCTTCTATGCAGTAAAGGAAGGACTTTTTCTATTTTATTTGCCTCAGATATTTCTATATATTATTTCTATATCCGTAACCATGGATATTTCATAAGGCTTTGAACCTGTCTGCTTTTTCAGGTAGGTTATTAACTAGGCTAATAGTTGACTAGGCATGTACTTTAAGCTGGTGACCCATCTTCGGTGTCTGCACTTGATTTTATGTAGTACACACAGCAGTGTACACAATGAAAAGGTAGAATGGTTACTCTTGCCTGCAGTTTGTAGTATTATCCACATTTTGAAGTAGGTGTGACTTCAAAAGAAACACATTGAGACACTACAAGGCTGTTCTTAATAATTAATAATTAATATATTTACATATACTTCTTTATTATTAGCGATGTTTTTCTTGCAAACTAGACATACTAGGGTAGAAAGTAAGCATACTCCAGACATATAATTAAAGCATATTAATACAACAGGGCCATTCATAAATTAAACATTATCTAAAGCATGTTTAAGTTTATTTTCATTCTTGGCTATAACTGCAGTTTTAATACTTGAAATGCCTGTTTTTATTCAGCAAGCTGATGAAAAGTTTCTGAATGACTTTGTTCAGACAGCTCTGCTTGCTTTATTCTTGTTTGAGGCTTGTTTCAGGTAAACTTCAGGAGATGGATTGCAACATGTAAGCCTGAAGTCTCAATCAAGAATGACATAATTTTGTTTTAATGTCTGGGTATATGACATTCATGTGAAATTCTTGTAAGACCCTTCTGACTGTGAAGAATCTTTCATAGAGTGATGTAGCTTAAAGCGTTACTACCACTTTGTGGATCTTCATGTTTGCCTTAATTAATACTGTAGAATCTGAACTTCTCTCTCCTTGGTAAGGTTTGAATTGGGAAAAAAAAATATTTGTGATCATTTTTTACTGCAACTATACTGTGGAAAAAATGTTAAGTAGTTACTTTTTCAGTAACTCTTTCTGTTAATATGGAGTCATGTAATCTGAGGGTAGCAAGCCAGAGGAAGAGCTGAAAAACAACAGGTTTCATATAGCTAATTACCTCGCTTTGGTAGTAATAAAATGTTTTATCTTACTATGAAAGTATTAGGAAACAGAACTATATTTACTATTTCTATATGACTTGTTCTCTTTCTCTTGATGTTTATCAACCTCAGCTGCCTACTAAAAATTAGGTCCAGGGAAAATACATTTCCTCTCAGCCAAGATATGGTTTTATACCATCTAACATTCTTAAAATATTCCTAATAGATATTTGTCTAACCTGTCCTTAAGATGTTAGATATTCCAAAATAGAATAGAAATTCCCCAAACTCCTTTGGTAATCTGAGAATTCCTTTATTAGTTTTGAATAAAAAAGATGTTTGCAATTTCTGTAATCTGAATATTTCTTATTTCAATTTATATTCATTGCTTCTTATCCTCTCTTTGGAAATAAATTATTCTGTTTCTCAATGCATCAATCATTACTAATTCGTCAGCCATTATCTTCCCTTACTCCCTAATCTGGACTAACAATAAGAATTACTCTGTTCCTTTGTAGACTTCCAATGGTAATCAAAAGTGGAAGATGCTGGGAAATCTAGGCAATGAAACAGGAATAGTGGTCTGAACTAAATCTGAGAACCCTGTTTAAACTTTACAACTTAATGACACACCTGAAAACTTTACTCTAGATTCACATAAATTGATAGGAGCTTTCTGCTAAACCTTTATAGGCACAGACAGTTTAAAATGTATGCCATCATGAAGGAAATACAGAAGGGAAGGTAGGAGGCTTGTGGGAAGTGTCATCTTTATCCTCTGTTATGAATTAGGTGATTGAGATGCTTATATTCAACACTTTTTAAACAGGGATTCGGTTGCATTGTTTAGTAAGCAACTCTCGCAACTCCAGCCCTTGGTTGTTTTACTTTATCCATTGTTCCTTCTATAATTTCCTTTGGGAATCTTATCAGAAGGAGAATGTAGTGTAAAAAATGGAAACAAATTGTCTTGATCAGCTTGAATAAAAAAAACCTTGCAGTATGGCATATTCTGATGTGAGAATTTTTTGATAGAAATCTCAGCTCTGAAGTCTTGCTAGGGTCAGTCTGCCCGGAAAAGTGATAACTTTTATGGACAACAATCTTGCCTTCTTTTTCTGGGAAGCTGGAAATATTTAGAAGTTAAAATTAATCTTCAGGTAAAAAATAATGTACATGCAGTTAAGAACAATTATCAGCATAGTTGTATGTCATACATGTTGCAAGAGGAAAGAAAGACTGTCAAGTATTTCATTTGATGGAATGGGAACCATGAAAACACAGGGATCAATAGAGGAGAGACATCAATACCTGCATAGGTTAGGAATGAGGATAATTATTTTGATTAGGGTAGGGAGATTTGGAATTAAACAAGATTGCTGATAAGAAATAAGAAATGGAAAAATAGATTAGGAAAGAAAACTGAAAATTGAACAGAACATAGGGAAGACTCACTGTTAAACCGACGGACTGAGAAGAACTTTGGTGCAATAAACGTATTTAGGATGAGAATGCTGAGCTGACAAATAAGGCAAGAGGAAGAATCTCCCTGGTGAATTGAATGAGGTCAGAGTGAATCTAATAAACCAAAGGCAAATAGGGGGGAAATTATGTACTGGGGAGTAAAGAGTGAATTAAATTCAGTATAAGCCCTAGAAACATAGAAACATTTAGTCTGGGAAAGACCTTTAAGATCATGGAATACAACCATTAACCATATGCTACCAAGTCCACCACCAAACTATGTCCCTAAACACCACATCTACATGTCTTTTAAACAGCTCCAGGGATGGTGACTCAACCACTTCCCTGTGCAGCCTGTCCCAGTTCTTGACAACCCTTTCTGTGAATAAATTTGTCCTAATACCTAATCTAAACCTCCCTTGGCACAACTTAAGGGTGTTTCTTCTTGTCCTGTCACTTGTTAATTTGGAGAAGAGACTGAGACCCATCTTGCTACAACCTGACTTCAGGCAGTTGTAGAGAGAGATAAGGTCTCCCCTCAGCCTCCCTTTCTCCAGGCTAAACACCACCAGTCCCTTCAGCCTCTCCTCATGAGACTTATGGTCTAGACACTTCACCAGCTTCATTGCCCTTCTCTGGACACACTCTGGTACTTCAGTGTCTTTCTTGTAGGGAGGGCCCCAAACTGGACACAGTATTCAAGGTGCAGCCTCGCTAGTGCCATTTATGTACAGGGACATGATCACTTCCCTAGTCCTGCTGGCCACACTATTTCTAATTAAAGCCAGGATGCCACCTGGGAATGCTGCTGGCTTATATTCAGCTGGCTGTCAACAAACATCCCGAGGTTCTTTTCCCACAGGCAGCTTTCCAGCTACTCTTCCCCAGGCCTGTAGTGTTCTGTGGGGTTGTTGTCACCCAAGTGTAGGACCCAGCACTGAGCTTCATTGAACATCATACAACTGGCCTTGGCCCATTGATCCAGCCTGCCTAGATCCCTTTGCAGAGCCTCTCTGCCCTTAAATAGATCAACAGTCCCACCCAACATGGTGTCGTCTGCAAACGTACTGAGGGTGCACTCGATCCCCTTGTCTGGATTGTCAATAAAGCTATTAAACAGAACTGGCCCCAATATTGAGCCCTGGGGAACAGCACTTGTGACCAGCTGCTAACTGGATTTAACTCCATTCAGCCCCACTCTTTAGGCTTGGCCGTCCAGGCACTTTTTTACCCATTGAAGCGTGTGCCCATCCAAGCCACAAGAAGCCAGATTTTTAAGAACACTGTCAGAAATGGTGTCAAAGACTTTACTAATGTCTTGGCAGATAACATCCACAGCCTTTCTCTTATCTATTTAGTGGGTCACCTTGCCATAGAGGGAGATCAGGCTAGTCAAGCAGGACCTGCCTTTCATAAACCCATGCTGGCTGGGCCTCATCATCTGGTTGTCCTGTATGTGCCACATGATGGCATTCAGGATGACCTGCTCCATAACCTTCCCTGGCACCAAGGGTAGAGTTACAGTCCTGTAGTTCCCTGGGTCCTCCTTCTGGTCCTTCTTTTAGATGGGTGTCACATTTGCTAATATCCAGTCTTCTGGGACCTCCCCAGTTAGCCAGGACTGCTGATAAATGATGGAGAGTGGCTCAGTGAGCACTTCTGCCAGCTCCCTCACTATTCTTGGGTGGATCCTACCCAGCCCCATAGGCTTGTGTGTGTCTAAGTGGTGTAGCAGGTCACTGACCATTTCCCCTTGGGTTACAGGGGCTTCATTCTGCCCCCTGTCCCTGTCTTCGAGCTCGTGGGCTGGGTATGTGGGTAACAGGTGGTCTTACTATGAAAGTCTTAGGCAAAGAAGGCATTAAGTACCTCATCCTTTGTCACTGTGTTTCCCCCCACATCCAATGATGGACAGAGAATCCCCTCAGCCCTCCTTTTGTTGCTAATGTATTTATAGAAATTTTTTTTTTATTGTCTTTTATGGCAGTAGCTAGATTAAATTCTAGCTGGCCTGAGCCTTCTAATTTTCTCCCAGTATAACCTCACAACATCCTTGTAGTACTCCTGTGTTGCCTCCCCTTCTTCAAAAGGTCATAAACTCTCTTTTTTTTATTCCTGAGTTCCAGCCAAAGCTCTTCTGTTCAGCCAGGCCAGTCTTCTTCCCCACCAGCTCATCTTTCAGCACATGGGGATGACCTGCTCCTGTGCTTTTATGATTTCCCTCTTGAAGAATGTCAAGTCCTCCTGGACCCCTTTGCCCTTCAGGACTGCTCCCAAGGGACTCTGTCAACCAGGCTCCTAAACAGGCCAAAGTCTGTCCCCTGAGGCAAAGGTAGCAGTCCTGCTACTCTGCCACCCTCACTTTGAGAATCAAAAACTATCATTTCATGATTGCTGTGCTTAAGAGGACCACCAACCATCACATCACTCACAAGTCCTGTCTGTTCACAAAAGAGAGAGGCTTAAGGAAGACTGGAGGGAAAGAACAGTAGAAGTCTGGAAGCTGATGAATAGTCTTTTGAATAGTTAGTTAAATATGGACATGAATCCTGAAACCAAGAAAAAACAAATTGAAGGAATATAGTGGAAATAGAACTAAGTATAATTTTAAATAAAAGTGAAAACTGTGTCTGTAGTGCTCGTGTGTACATGAAAATACTTGTGTTGTATATATAAAAGAAAAATTTTTATAAATTGCCTTATCAACCCCTCTTAAAATGTCTAAATGGTTTAGCAATTGGAGAGATGAAATGAAAAAGATGTGTGTGTGCAGGAACTTCCACAACTGTAGAAAATGGGGAAAAAAAAAAAACCAAAATAAAACCCAACAAAAAAAGTTCACCATAAAGAGAAGCTGATGCTATAGACCCTGGTCAGGTGAGTGTATGCTCTTCAGAAAAGGACTTCAATGCCAGGCTGTAATACGTACTGTATACTGCAAAAGAAGTCATTTCCACTTCAATCTATTTTGCTTTTTCTGCGTGAGTGGAAGAGGCACTTTAGCTAAACTGTGGGCTAGGGTGATTTTTCAGAGAAGTATGTAGTGATATCGCTGGAGGCAAATACTTTCTCCTGTTTTCAAGCCCTTTGGCATAATGTGTTCACCATGCCATTTTCTGCATCGTGCTAGGACTCTTTTTCCTCTCTAAAGTGTTTTAAGAGAGTTTATGTTCAAACATGAGACCAAGATTGCCCAAGCATATGTTTGGATGAAAGTAGTTTTTCTGTCAGCCTCAGTTCTGATACAGTGATTGATGAATTGTACTCAGAAGAATGTGATAGCCTCATTTCAGTATAACACTAGGGTTGATTTCATTTGAGTAAATCTAAATAAAACAAATAGTGAGGGAACAATATCTGAAAAGCTCTAGGATAATAATCTTTTATGTTCTTTTTCCTTTTTGTGAAACAGAGTATCTCTGTTCTTTAATTTTTAATTTATTTATTGAATTAATTATTTTTGCACGTAGTCACAAAACACTTCATATGGTACAGAATTTATGGAGAACAGGTTTGCAATAGTATGACAAGCATAATGGTGCCAGCTAGTATTTCAGTACTTATAGATGACTAGCCATCTGGGAAAGGGGTAATTTAAGGTCAACACATGAATAAGAATAAATGCCCAGACACTCTTTTTTCGTCTGCAGCAGCTATGCTGCCAAAAGATTGATAATAAATGCAAAAATCAAGTATTGTGTGTTCCAGCAATAATTCATTCATAAGTTTCAGTAGATCTGTCACATTACTTTTGTTTTAAGCACATGGCTCTAGCAGAATTACAAGCACCTCTCAAGCCAGTGCAATCTCGTTCAAAGGAAAAGCTGGTATGGCACTATCTTAAATCTGAATTTCCGTAAGTTGCAGTTCCCCATGAACAATAGAAAATAAAGTTGATAACGTGATAGAAAATTAGTCTTATTAGTAACAGCCTAAGACTGAGCAAGCTGTTTGCTGCCCAGAGGAAAGAAAAAAAAAATTATGCATATGAATTTTGCTAAGCCTAACTAACTTCACCAGTTCAGCGTGGATTTCACTCTGGGTAATGTTATGTATATGTTTACTTGTTTGTGGCACCCAAATATACTGGAAACTAGGCAACTCTCATTATCAAGATACAGTACTTTCTGGAAATTCACATGCAACACATAAGCGCAAAGGGATGGACATGTGCAAAAATAAAGTAGGCGTAAACCTGTATTTTATTATTGCTAGTCATATGGTACAAACATTTTCTTGATCTGGTTCTTCTATTCCTATGTAAGTGATAATATTTATTTGTGGGGTTTGGGTGGGTTTTGGTTTTTTTTCATGAAAGGAAGAAAATCATGTATTTGAAACTATATTTGTCCTTCATATACAATTGACAGTGAAGGAAGAGCCTTTCCCATCGAAGTCATTATGTCAACCTATATGAACAATGACTGAATCTCCTGAAAGTAATTCGATCAGTTTAAATGAAAAGAGAAGGGTATTCCAGTTCAATTCCTCCAAATTAGGTGTCCATAATTCCTAAAGAAAGAAAACTTTGCCTAATAGCTTATTATTTTTATTTCTAAATTGTTTCCTAAACATTTGGAAATAATTTCCCATCCCCAGTTTCATAGACACATGTACAGGTGCACAGTCATCTTTGTGTATATTTGTTAGATTATGAAATGTTAAGTTAATGCTTAAATGAGATCCCAAGGAATAAGTAAAGATTGAGTTTCTTCATATTTCTCCTTTAATAGCCTAATGTAAACAACAAAGTTTGACCAGGAGAGAAACAGAACATCCTTCTCACATACTCCTCATGATTACTTATCTCTGACATCTAGAGAAAAAATAGAGTAAATATAGATTTCAATTTTAGAAACTGAGAAAATGAGGCAACTCTCATCTCAGTGAAGTTAGTTAGGCTGCTAACAGCACCTGAACAAACCATTATGAATCTAGCTTCAATCTATACCAGAAGATACTATAATTTTTTAAATAAATTCATCTAGGTGTTGAACAAATAGGGGAAAATGTACCATTGAATTTGAAAGGTAAAGTTGACAAGAGGAGTAATATTTGGCAAGTCATTGAGAATTTAGTCTGGAAATTAGAAAAATCTATTTCCATTTTCCATACAGGATATGAAAGGTCTAGAACCTCTTTTCAGTACTAGCAGAGAGATGAAAACCGAGTTGCGTATAGCTCTGGAGGACAGAGTCAAAACAGTCCATGAGCAGACTGCATGTCACTCAGGGTAAGGAGATTTTCTTCATTTTCATATTCTTATGACTCCATAGTAATATTTCTGTTATAGTATTGCACTATTTCAGTACACATTCACTATGTCATACTCATTATTTCAGTGTGAATTATACTGAAATTCATATACTGAAATATTATTTATACTGTAAAATATCATTATTATTATTGGTTTTATATTTTAACAAAATTATACATTGAATGTGATTATTATGAAAACAATGACAGGATATTTCAGAGCGTCTGTGCGTATTTTCTTCACAGCCTTCTTTGAAAATACCATCAACATTTAAAATACTTGCAGTGGTGTTTATTATCTTATTACAGAAGCTAAAACAACATGCATGCATAAAACTACATACAGAATGCTATTTTTGTGAGATTATTTTGAAGTTCACTGTCACCTGCCTCTTTAACTATTTATTTCTCCTCTTGTGTCTTGCCTTTTATACAGGAATAGCACCTGCCTTTTCCTATACATGTAGAATTAAAACATAAATATACCTGTTCTTTGAACTTGTGGATGACTGTCATACATTCAGAAGTCATAACACCATCCTGAGCTGAAGAATAGGGTACAGCTGCTTCCAAGTCCTTTCTTCCTTTGAAACACGTTGAGAAAAATGCCTGAAAGGCACACAGATAAATTAGCCTACCCCAACAACAACAACAAAAAAGCATAGCTATTCTTCAGATTTGTTATAACATATGGTTTAAAGTTCAGATCAGCCAAAGAATGCTGAAGAGATCTTATACCAGGTCAGAATGGTGATCTCTCCAGAGTACCTGACAAAGTGTGCAGAAACCCTTCGCTGGGACCCAGGTTCTGCCAAGGACTTACAGCCTTGCATTTAATGAGACTTTTCAATATACAGCTAATTTAGCTGTTATTCATGTGCAGTGAATCCTTTCTCAGTTGGGCACTTTATGAGCTTAGAAAAAAGTCTACTGTGTATTTTCAGTCCACAGTTTTCAAAGGCTTATCGTTCTGTCAAATCAAAACGGATTTCCTATAGGACAGTGAAAGACACCGCTCCTCACTGAAGGTTATTTTGTAAAGCTTTAGCTTTCAAATGAACTTCAGTTTTTTTGGCTACAGACTTACTGGAAAATAAATGGCTGCAAGATTTATTTATTTTTAATGTAATAAAAAAAATTCCTTTTTTCTACTCATTTTATGTCCAAATGCCTAATTACTGCAGAAAAAATAAAGAAAAAATAAAATAGACAAAATCAGCACTGAACAGATAATTCTAGTCCTTATGAAGAGTGCTTCTGATAGTGTGGCATCAGTGAGTATCAGGATTAGTACAGAAAGTTGTTTTTTTTATTGTAGGGGTAGGCGTTGTGTCTAATAAATAATAAAATTAATGAAATAAAAATAAGTAACAAACCCATAGATTTTATTTCCATATTTACCAAAACAAACATATGAAAAAATCACTGAAGGTTCCTAGGGTCTTATGCTAAACAGTGTGGTTTCTGTTGTGTATGTGAGGAAACTTGTACTTTGCTTGCAGGATGTTTTCAGCCACCTGTGACACTGTGTTCTCTCTTGTAAGTGTGATTATTTTTTTTTTTAATAGTGCTGGAAAATGCTGCTTCACTCCAACTTAGAAACTACTGTCTAATTTTACAGAAGGTAACTAGAACGGAGTAAAATGATAATTTTAGAACAAGTGGTTATATAGCAATGACCAAGATTTAGTTGTAAAATGGTCTGCTGACAAGGAGAAAAAAAAAAAATAGTCAAATTAACTAAATTGTATGTACAGTATTCTTCAAAATCATAAACAAACCACTGAAATATAAGCAAAATATAAGCAAATGCTTACTATTTAGGCAATATCAGTTTTGTGAAGAGAATGAGATAGACATCACTGTGAAAAGTAACATTCATGCAATTACATGCAACCATGTAATCATGTGGCCACACATTTAAGAACAAAAATACAATTGTATATATAACAGTGTAGAAAATAAGGGTTACATGCACAGGTTTAATTTTTCAGCTTCTCTTTAGAACTTGACTTTTTAACTTTAATAATGCTGATGTGCTGAAGGTGTGATTTCCTACAGTTTTGATGAAGTAAACAGAAAATGTTAATTCCATAGAAGTCAGTAGAAAATGCAGATACATGATGCTGACATTTAAAGACAGTAGGTACCTTTGCCCTTTGATCTTGAGTAAGCAAATGATGATATTAATAGATTATCAGACTCTGTGAAACAAGATGAAGTAGAGAATGGCAAAGGCAGACCATTTCCTTGTAGAGGCTTTCAAAAAGCCACTTTTTTGTTGGTTTCGCAAAGTTTTCTAACATCACATTGAGGACTCAAACATTTAATTTTATCCTATGGGTGGAATGTCCTTAAATAGTCACATTATGTATGCTTTCTCTGTCTCCTGCCACTTTATATGCAGAGCATAAATATATATGGAGATACATATGAATCACATTTTCTGTCTTTGTTTCTTGGTCTTTTAGCTAATCTCTCTCCTTATCATCATGTCATGATTCCCACACTTTTTACTTTATTATGTTCTATTCCTAGTTTGGAGATATTTTCAAGACATTTTCTAATGCTGTATCACTGACTCCTTGTGTGTTTCTGTGCCCTTTGGGAACTTGTATGCAGAGCAATGATGGTACTAGATCTTACTTGCAGTGCTTGACACCACAGCTACCCATGAACAGTTTCACCTCTGAATGAATACATGAACAGTAAATATTAAGCAAACAAACAATGAAAACAGCTTTTGAGACTATAACCACCAGTTTTTCATGTCAATCAATTGGACCTCTTTTGCTGAAACTTTCCAAAGATTTGTGTTTCAAACAGGCAATCAGATTGCAAAATTTCAGACTGACCTGGTAAATTAACACTCAATCATATCAGTCAGAGGAAGAAAAAAAAAAAAAAAGAAGGAAAAAAAAATGCCTAATCCCAAGTATTGATGTTCCTAAAATAAATTCTATCTCTTCTAAAGTATTTTTACTTTCTTTAGTTATTTTCTGTACAGTCCAGTAACATTTTTTTCACATTCTCTCTTTCTTCCTTACTTCTACACAATTCTTTCTCTTTTGGTTTTGGTTCATATTTCTCCCCACCCACCATGTCTTACACAGAAAATGTGATCTCATCTTCTGATTATGAGTTAAACTTCTGCACTTCGGCTGCTGAAAGGAATTACAAATTAGTCAAATGAGACAAAATATCTTCATTGACCCTCAAGCCAAACTGGAAAGAAATAAAGCATGATCAGGTTTTCAGTGTCTCCCTCTGCTGAAAAGTTCCAGACAGCAGTGACAGGTGAACGAAGATGCTGCTTTTAACGTTGGGGTTTGTGCTAATTTATGTTAAGGCAAAATGTTACACATTGCATAAACAGGAAGGGAATTTACTTTCTTACTGCCAGAGTCTGCCATACCATTTTATATGCACCCAAGAGAGGAGGGAGAACAAAGGAACCACAAAATGACACAGTAAGGGTTTCTGGCCTTTTCTGAGCTAACACCTTCTCACAGAAAAGCTGTAGCAGTCCAGTTTAGGTGCTGGATGAAGGACCAGTGCTTGTATATTGAATTGATTGATGTGACTCGAATTGTTATGAACTATTTCAAAAGCAAATGGCTAAGAAAAAACTCAGGGAAATATTAGAAATTTATTTTATAGGTTTTCAGAGATAAGTAGTCATTTTGGATGTCTTTTTTTGTGTACCCAAATGGAATAGCTCTGAGTGGGATGTTCTCAATATGTTCTGCAAATCATAGCTTTTAAACCAGCACAAAATAGAGAAAAATAATACTTTCAATTTCAAGAAAACTGAGATACGAATACGCAGAAAAAAAAGATTTGTAATGGCAAAACAAGGATCTGAAATTATTATTAAACAGATAAAGGAAATAAATTGTATGGCATAGGTGGCAAGTGTTTGATGGCTTTACTTGCATTTCTGATGTATCCCACACTGGTATAGCGTGGAGTGTTCTAGACATGAATGGTTGTTAATCTGTTCTGACATTGTAATTCTTGTTACCGTTAATACGTATGTGTTTTCAGCAGGTAAGTTATTTCATAAAGTAAAACTACCAAGCCAAAAAACCCTGAGTCAAAAAAAACCAGTCCAAAATTACCCTAGTTATTCTTGTCGGTGCATCAGGGTGGGCACAGCAGTCTGAGTGACATAGTTTGATCTATTGAAGCCATGAAAAATTGGTCCCAGCATACACACAGAATAGGGAAGTATTTAATTTGAATTTAGAAACACTTGAGGCACATTAGCAACATTCTTTACTGCTAAGTGGAAGTTACACATGCCAACTGGCATAGCAGGAGTAATAGTCTAACATACTCCTTACTGCTAACCATTATAATTTTAGACTGTGCCTTTTTGAAGGCTTCAAATTCTGTTCACCTTTCAATTTCCGAAAAAGATGTTTAAATTCCCTGTTCTCAAAACAAGATGCTTTGCAAACGATATAATTTTTTTATGTTTGCCTTTGCTTATTGTGGATGCCACAAATTGTAAATATGGCTTAGAATAAAAATAGAAAAAAAAAAAAAAAAGTTACTCGGGCCAAGAACTAGCACTGAGCTAATGTTAAACTTTTCAAACTAATGACATGATATTTATGACCTTACAGTTCTCATTAAAACAGTAGCTATATGACCTCTCCTTTAGATTTCCTAATAAAAGAAAAGAATTCCTTCCTCCTGATTTTGACTTTCATTGTTACACATCATATTTAGCATGGGAAAAACAATGGACACTAAATATAGTCCTTCTAAGATAGAGAATGTGTAAATATTCTCTAAACCACCATTAATAATGAATACAAACTTTACATAAAACAGGAAAATCATGAAAGATAGAGATTATTTTTGCTTTGCTTTGCTGTCCACTCACACAGGGAAAGAAGTAGAAAAGGATCTGTGAACAGTCTTTACCTGAAAAGTAGATTTCAACCTTACTGAAGTAGGAGGAGAACAGGCAGGAGCCTAAGGCCATGTGCTTTCTTGGGAACAGGCTACTTGCAGAATTCTTTTTCACATGTTTTGTAAGAATCTGCATACTGAAGTAGCTATTCATGGGTGCAAATAAATTATTTAATAACGTGTTACCCAGGCTGGATTCAGACTCCTCCTACACAGTGCAGAACTGTGAGGAAAACCATACTTCAGTACTGGTTCCTCGTAAGCCCTTTCACTGCACTCAGCCTGCCCCACTGCAATCTGATTGCAATGTAAAGTGGCTGCAGAAGCGTCTGCAAAAACTAGAGACTTCAGAGCTGAAGTTTATTTGCAACCATACAGGCATGACGACACAGAGCTCATCACATTAAAAAGCATACATTAAACTCTGTTAAACTGTAGCTGGCATCCAAATTAGCTTTTTTCAAGACTTCACTACTGTCACCATTGTGATTTTACACACAGTCAATTGCATTATTCCTGTGGACAACATTAGTGGCTTCTTTAGTCACATCAGTGAAGAAAATTATTTGCCTATCCCAAGAGTTTCTTTGTTGATGCACAAAAGTGCTGTGTTTTTACTGGTATCAAAATGATTAATAAATCAAAATGACTGATCAAACATGTATTTTCTATTTATGAAACTTGTTTTAAAGTGTGACTTAATTTGGCATAAGTATGATTGGTTCTGCCTTTAAGCGGGGAGATAGAACTAAGGACCTCTTCCAGCCGCACCCAGAACTAATTTATAAAGTTTTACAACATGGCAGTCTGTAAAAGATTATCCTTGAAGGTATGGAAGTATTCCACCACCAAATTACATGGCATTTATTTGTTTGACTAATAAGGTGAACACAGAATTTCAGTCTACAAGAGGAGTTTTGATGTTGGGCCTATTGAAATGTCCAAGGTAGTAATATCGTTGTTAACAGTGATGGTTTCCTGGTTCAGATTGACATTTCTTTGTTTGACCTAGACATTTATTCTGTGTTCTCAGTGGTTTATTTCTATTCCTATTGCCCACTTTGGGCTGTTTTTATTTGTATTGTCTAAAATCACAAAACATGGAAGTTATAAGATACTATACTTTATGACAATGGTTTTATTTTTGGCTTTTGTATCTTCCTCAGTTCACTGTAATTGCTATAGTTATTGTTGGTCCTTCTGTATAACTAAAAATTTAATTAATAAAAAAAAATTGGCTTAATTTTATCATCTTATTCTTGCACACTGGTACTTTAATGTCCCTAGAGATCTCTCTGTGGAAAGGCAGCTGCACTAACGGCGCAGGTTTGGTAAAAGTAGCGTTCAGATATGTGACTGGGCATCAAAATGTTACTACTTCAAATGAATCTAAAGATTCTCCTCCTTTCTGATTACAGAGGGAATCCAGTCCTGCCAGCTTGTTACTTTTGATACCCAAAAAGCTGTCTCAGCAGCCTTTGCTTTTGGTGCCATCACACACTTTGGTGTGATAATCATTAACATTTTCACAGACTAAAAAAAATAAAGCATAATTTGATCATTATATCAGACACTGGTTTCGCTGAGAACCTCTTTCTGTTGATCTCAGACACTTAAGTCTTTAAGACAAATTCCATGAAACAGGCAGCATCTACCGCAAATGCACTGCGGTCATGGTGTACAAACAGGAGAAAACTCCTAAGCAGACTGTAGGGCATTCCTGTGTCTGCTCAGGAAAGATGAAGTTCAGAAAGGAAATAGATATATATTAAGAAGGCATTGCAGCTCAACAGTGTGTACCTGATGGGCATTCACCCATAAGTACTGGTTCTTTCAGGAACGTTTCATAGGTCAGGGCAGGCCATAGTATTTTCTCTATAGTCAGTTCTGAAAGTTCTTGCACTGGTAAATTGGAGCTGAGGACACCCGTGTACAGACAGTCCAGGTTTCAGGCAGCAGGATGCGTGAGTGAAAATGCAGTCCACCAGAGTGCAAATGTATGTTTCTGATTGCTCTTCAGGGACTTATCCTTTGCATGAATTTAAGCTAATGAGGGTAATTTCAGTTTCTCTACGAAGCTAAGCTAGTGGTAGTGAGCAGGAAACAGAGCTTCTTTGTGTTTTCCAGTACAGAAGCCATTTTGATGACAGTGCTTTTCTGGTTTTGATGGGATTTTTAGTATTTGAGTCAGTGTGTGACTGGTGAACTGGAAACAACTTCAGAGGAAATAACTAGTCCATGTATGTGTGTGCATGTATGCGATGGGAGTATTCAGTATTCCAGCAGAGCACTGAAGCACACACATGGTTAATGGAGGCTGCACCTTTTGAGATTGAACCCTTAATGTCAAGAGGGTTCAGTTTGTACCTGGTCAGATCACATATGCATTTTGTTTGGGATTCAGTCATTTCTCAGGTATTTCTCTCAAACCCCATCTCCTTCTTCCCCTCCAAAAAAGAATATGAGACAATGTTCAGAAGTCCCTGTAAAGTAGTGAAGATACTGCTAATATTTTATGTATGCATTTAACCATTTTAACTTTCAAATTACAATGTTATTTTAATCTCACATTTCCTCTCTGCCACGAACACTGAAAAAAGAAGCAATTCTTTAACAGCTTAATTATTTTTCTCTTGTCTGTATAGATTTTTCCCTACATGTATTCCTACCTGGTACTAATAACTTAGTCTTTTATATAAATGAATCAATATTGTTGCTTTAACATTTTAATAATTTCAAAACGCCTTGAGGGCATTATTCCTCTGAAGCATGTGTATGACTTTCAGTAACCCCTAGTGAATTACTCTTGCTCATCAAGGTGAAACTATGCCCTATAGTGTTGCATCTAATTTTCTTTTTCCTTCTTTGTCCTTTTCTCTAGCTAACTGCTTAGTAATGAGATGATAATAAGGATATGACAGAATATTTAAAATGTAAAAAATCAGAAATGGAGTTAGCTTAACACTTATATCAGTCTTTGAATATAATACAGCAAGGCAAGATACAGTACATTTGCAGCAATACTTATTACAATATTTAGTGTAATTCCAGAACTCTTCATCTGTTACGTTCACCATAGGAAGAAAAAAATTTCTTCAGCCCCAAATAAGTTAAAGTGATCCCAGTATTGGCTCTGTTGCCTTTAAAAAGGAACACTTGACGTCCATTTTGATAATGTGAGATCTTTAACCTGGGAAATGTCAAACTGATTGTTTCTTTCACAGATATTACCCGGGTGAGGTTTTCCCAATTCACTTCTATCCTTGCTGTCAGCTCACTTAAATGGAATCTTATCAAACAGTCTTCATGCTCTCCTGCTCAGCATGTGATCTTCCTTCAGTTTTCCTAAAGTGAAAACTGAAATCCTCTGTGTTGTTTGGCTGGCACCTGTCTCCTGAACTGACATGAGATCAAAACCAACTATTATTTTCACCACTGAGGCAAGAATTAACGGAAGGAAAGTTTAGTGAGCAAAGTATAAAAGCTATTAACTTTCTGAAACTCTATTTTAGATTTATTGGCTCCATCTTCAAATCTAGAGCTAAAAATTACATGTAGCTGCTGATATGTAGGCTCAGTCTCTTTTGGATTTTTCAATCTGTTACTGCAGGTCAGGCCTGTCTGAGCTTTTCTCTCACAAGTCCAGATGAGATCAACTAAGCCATTCGTGTATTTTAATGATCCTATCTTGGTGCACATGACACTGTGACACACAAATGGTATAGCAGCAGCATGTACGAACACGTATATTAGTCTACAGATTACTTTCACCCATATGTCTGAAGCACTTTCAGTAGTGTGGATACTTTTCACCCAGATAGTACCAGTTTAGTGTCACTAAGTCATATTTTTTTCATAATTTGTCACTAGATAATTTATCAAAGAGTAGGAAAAGGATTGTAATGCAGAGCTAAACTACCTTTGGACACTTTTCAGATCCCCATTTTTTGCTACTATTCCCAATTGTTATTTTTAAATGGGAAATAAATAATTTTAATTATGTCCTCTCTATTTAAAGCAAGAAATTCCATAACAGTTAAGATGATTTGTTTATCCTTAGCTATTTTTTCAAGAAGGTATCCCATTGTCTTACATGAGTTCAGCCAATGAATTTTTATCATTAGTAGGTAAACTTTGGCAGCCTTTCTTACCTTAGTTCACAAGCCCAAAAGGATACCTTCCCTGCTTTATTCTTCTGGGTTGTTTTCCTTGCAGCACTTTTCCTTTTATATTAACATTACTGAACATTTTCTTGAGACTAATCCTTGAGATCATTGAGGATGCTGTTGTCCTTTTTGCAGTTTCCCAAAAATTGGTCTTATATGTAGTTCAAATGAAGGGGTTTCAGTTTCTTTAGCTTGCCATCAACTTGCTGAGTTATCTGATATTACTTAATTTTTTATAGTCTTGTAAATAACTAGAACTATATATTTTTTCACAAATGCAATAGAAGTCTTGAAATAAAAAGCCTGAAAGCACTTCAGAAATGCAGATTTAAAGACATGATTTCAGATTTCCCATTTCAGGACTCCTTAGACAACATCGATTAACAGAACATAAGCAGCCAGCAGGGCATTTTTTTGTTTGGCTGTGTTGTGGCTTTTTTTATTTTATTTTATTTAAAATTTTTATTTTAAGTTCTCTTTTCAGATACCTTATGTTGGACACTCAAAATAGAACTACTCAATGCTTAGGACTAAAATCCCACACTTCTTAAGAGACTTTTTTTTTTTTTAAAATAATCTTCAGGAAAAAGAGAAAAGAATAAAAGAGGCAAAAAAGTGTAGTGAATATACTTGAAATACTAACATACTGATTTCCTCATTTTAAGCTGGAGCTGTTTGAATGGGTCAGATAAAAATCTCATGCCAAATGTGGAAGCAAACCTTGAGAAATCTGGATATATAATACTTTTGTGTTGTTGTTATTGTGTGACATTTCATGTTTACATTGAAGCTGAAAACAGTAAAACTGTCACACTACGGCTTAGCAGTCTAAGACGTGAAATGCTGGACTGTTATCCTTAACTCCTTTACAATTGACAGTTGGATCCATTCTGATTAAATATTAAAAAATAGATATCCTGGCAAGACAGGGAGGAGAGAAGAGTTACCAAAAAAACCTGAGAATTAATCTTTTAAAATTTGATTTTAGATTTAACTGCAAGAATGGAATAGTCTGGGGTGGGAGGGGGAAGGAATGAAAATTATTCTAAGAACAGAAAATGAGCCTCTCCAACTTATGTAGCTGAGAATGATGAAAACAAATGTTTATTGTTCTAGACTGCTTTTTTTGTTTGGTTGGTTTTGTTTGGTTTTGTATCATTACTTTTCTTACAGATAAAGGTGTTCTTTGTATTGCACTGTCTATGGCCATATAGGACAGACTACCTGGAGGCTTTTACTACATTCATTAGGTTCTTCCCTAAGTGTGGCATTTTGTGAAGATGAAACCTTTTAATGGTTTCTTGTTATTTCATCCCTGGAACTGACAAGATTCCTGGTATTACATTCAAACACACATACATATATTTTTTTACATGTACACATATGTGGGTTTGTATATATGTTTGTGCATGTATATATATGTTTGTGTGTGTATATATACACACGCATATATATATATATATGTAAATGTATATATACATACAGCTTTCCATAAAAGAAGAATTTCTGAACTACTGCATCTGAGCCCAAGACATCAGATAACATTGACTAGAGGAATGGACAAGTAGCATTGTCAAGCCGCTTTGGTGCTCTGTGTCTTCAGGATGCCTCAGCATGCAAGTCAGCTTAAAAGACAGAACGGAGAAGCCCGTAAGGGCTTCTAGGTCCTGGTTTTGTTGCACAAAGCTTGCAATCTCTGCTGCATTGTGGCTGCCAGGTATTCAGACTGGGGCCTTTAGTAAGACTGTCAGCCCCACTGTGTAGCCTCTCAAGCCAAAGGAACTTGGTAAATTTTGGGTTACCAGACAATTCATTGCAGAAGTGGGCACACCATTGCCAGCTGGTTCCAGGGTCAGTGGCTCCAGTGCAGATCCTTCCCGTAGACTGACCGAGAACAAATCAGTTATGTGAACATGCCCCAGATTTTGATAAGAAAGCTTTCCGTTTTCCCATTCTGGAACTAGCCTGGTGAATCTGTCCCAGACCTGACAAATTTGGCAGCAGTAAATTGATTGCTCTGAAGCAGCCTGGCAGGACAAGAGGCTCTGCTTTTGTTTTGGCAAAATGTAGTCAAACCTGAGATGAGTCAAACAAAGCAGTCAGGCTCAGTGAAACATTTCTTAATAAAAATATTTCCCTGGAAAATATCTGACCATCTGTACTCAAGTTAATAGAGCCAATTCTCACTAAGGTCATAAATATTAATTACATACATGTTTCCATTAACATTGTACTCTAATCACAGTGGGTTTTTATAAATGTTAAGTCAGGGGGTTTTATAATGCACATAGTATTTTAGTTTTTGACCAGCAGCCTTCAGCAGTCTTTGTGTTACGTTTCCTTTTTTTCATATATGTTTTGTATGTTCCCTAAATGGACTATGCATTGTGCAGCTGTTTAGAATAGTGTCAATATAACTTTTTTTTCCATCTAATGCTTCCTTTTCCCTGGCTGTGCCTGAAGTGAGTAGCTGCCTTACAAACCAGAGTTATTCAGGTTACAAGACAACAAGAGACAATCAAGTTTGTAACTCATTTATTTGTGTGACTCTGATGGTTCCTGGAGACCTCAGGGCCACCATGGCATCAGAGCACAAGGTGTACACATATTCCTCCTTCTCCTAGTTGAATGTGTTCATACATCTAGGGGAATAAACTTTCCCAGGTAGGGTGAACATAACAGGTAACTCTTCTTCCTAGTTGTGCAATAATAATGCTTTCCCCTGAGAATCAGAAGACATTGCATTTTCATCCTAGCCCATAAAGGTCACACTTAGAGTAGCAAACTAAGTGTCCAGGAGTTGAGTACATGATAACTATATTAAAATACTCCCTGAAAGTTTTGTTTCATGACAGCTACAACCTTCCCAGGCTGTGCAAAGTAGCCTGGAGAAGAGCAAAGAACAGTTTTTTAAGGAGAGCTAAGGGTATTCCTGCCAAGCAATACGGAATACAGGTTAGTCATAGCAATGTTGGTCCTTCTCCATTCTGTTTACCAGCATAAACATAACCAAAGTATCTGTGTGCCAAATGAAAGTCAGTGAATGAAATGCTCAGGTAAACCTTGGAAAATACAGCTTTCAGGCCTTCTCACACCTTTCTTGAAGGCTTTTGTCACAAGATTAAAACCTAGCAGACTACTCGTAGATGAGTGATACTTGTGGAAACATTTTACATACATATCTGATATGCTCACCCTGGCATCCAAAGCAAGGGAGATGGTAGAACAGTCCTGCTGGGGCATGACAAGTGAGAGTCATAGGCTGTATCTTCTCAAAAAAAGAGAAGGAATTAAATGCGGTGTACACAGATCCTTCTTTAGCATGCACATTTTGTGGATCCTATTTTAAGAAGTCTAACTTCTCTAATGTATCATATAGGGAGCTTTATGTTATGATTCCATCCTTGGGACCAGTAGTTAAAAATTAGGTGTTGAGATGCTTTAGCTCCTAAGTTCCCTTTGAATCTAAGCCAATGAAACTTATAATTTCTAAATCCTCACTGAATAATAGTGGTATAGGAGAAGGAGAAAACTGAGTTTTACTCAGTCTGCCTGAGAAAAAATCATAACCCTGAGGATATAGTTTTATAATGCCTCTGATGGGAATTCATTGTGACTTTGATGAGGAAGGCAAAGACAGAGAAGTAGAATGCATCAAAGTATTTGAGAAACCTCCAAGGAAACAAATAGAATTGGAATTATTCAGTGTGATTATACATATCCCAGAACCGTCTAAATGTAGACTGGTCTTAAAGCATACGTTATGGCCCAGTGGGATAACTTGGAAGAAAACCAAGCTTTAATAATCATACTGCACATATAAAATTTGCATTTAAATAACATTAATGAATTAAGTGTCAAAGCCATAAAAAAAATTATAAAATCCTTCTTGGTCAAAAAAGTAAGTTATGTTTTAAAATAGTGTATATAAATGCCTAACAAGGTAAAAGACGAGCTTGCAGAAATACAATTTCTCTAAGTGTTGAATTCACCTCTTTACTAGACCCTCCCATGCACTTGCAAATTTCAGTTCTGGTGTGAGCTGGATGTTCCACTTATATCACATTCTTGCTTCAAAGGAACAGGATTTCACAACTGGTGATTTAAAAATACAAAGTATTATCCTTAAGCTTTTGTCAATGAACTTCCTTGAATAAGTCTGCATTTCTGGAAAAAGGACTGTCCTTTCTGCAGGAAAGAAGACTTTCAGTTCTCAGGACTGCATACTAGTCAAGCACTAAAGCATTTAGTCTGACCATCAATTTTTGTGGAACAGCACTCCATACGCCCTCAGGGACAGGCTGCATAAGGAAGTGGTTGAGTCACCACTGCTGGAACTATTTAAAAGACATGTAGATGTGGTGCTTAGGGACGTGGTTTGGTGATGGCCTTGGCAGTGTTAGATTGAGCTGGGCTCAGTGGTCTTAAATATTGCTTTCGACCTAAATGATTCTATGATTCTACAGTTGTCACAGTGAACAGATCTTCTATGATCCATGTTGTTATTTCATTGGAAAAGTTCAGTTCCACAATACTTGTGGAAAACTTTCTTGTGAGTTATCTGCATGAAGACTGCAAGATAAACCTCTCTGAAGTGTGTGTTATTAAAATGAAGATATACTAAAATTATTGCTGTGTTTTATTATCATTCTTCTTTTGAGGCACAAGTGATTCCTTGAAAATGTGTAGGATCATCCTCTCTGTTCAGCCATTATTGTACAGATGATATTAGGGATCAGTGCAAACAAAAGAAAGTATCTTTGATACCATGGAAATTTTGTATGAAATTTGTTTTGGAGAAGAAAGAGTAAGTGGTTAGGCATTTCAGTAATTTGTGTTTCAGTGTTTCTTGAATTAAATATGGCATGTTTCTTTTCAAAAAAACTTATCACTGTACAATATGAACTATTAAATATGAAGGTTGAATAAGAAATATTTAAATCAAGGCATTACCTTAAATACTGAAGTGATGTTTCTCAGTCTTTTTACAGCCCATGGAATACTTAAACTGAAATTCACAAGAATCATCTAGTTGTTTTGGAAAAAAAAGAAAAAAAAACACCCCACCCCCCAAAATGTAGCACTGGATTTGTGCCATCATATGCAGTGTAGCTTCAATGGTGTTCATTTTCACCCTACTTAAAAGCCTGAGTTTTGTGAGTTCACAGCAGTAAGCTGTTATCACCCTTTTCCATTCCACTTGTTTCCTTCCACATGACAGGGTACATGTGGTCAAATACATATTTAAAAAAAATAAATAAATACATTGTGATGGTTTCATATGCTACTTCCATGGAGCACAGGCTGAGAAACATTATTGTAGTACATTTTGAAATATTTTGTTTCATTCTCCATCAGAGAATAAAAATAAATGTTGAAAACCTGTGTGAAGTATGCTTTTCTTCTTGAGTCTGTCTGTAAGTGATTTCAAAATGTATTCAGAGGAATCTAGCTGAAAAGATAATCTTTACCATACTGATAATGTCAGTTGTCTGAGAGTACACAACGATGTAACTTAAATTTCTTTCTACAAATTATGTCCAGAAAACAGCTATTTTATTAATTGTAGCAAGCTGCATTTGTCTCTGCAAGGCTGAGCAAATGAACAGCAGAGATGCCCTTTGGCAACAAGAATAATAAGTGACTTGTATGGTCCCTCCAGTACAGATCAAACTGACAAGAAGCAAAAGGTGGAAAACATAATGAATCTAGCCCATGTATGTGTTAGATTTTGACGTGCTTGTCTGTACATCAATCAATACAAGAGACTGCACCTCAGAGGAAGAGAAAACTAACAGCTGTCAGGGATGCTACTCCAGGACACTGTAGACATCATGCTGCATTCTTTCCTTATATCTGCATAATCAGCTGCAAGGCGAAAAAAGGCAAGATAACAGCTAATGGGGAGGGAATTTTCAGTTCTGTTGAAGTTCTTATTTTGTATCTAGTATCAGAAAAACGTCCATTATAGTTTGTCTATCCACCTGTAAGATACGAGTTTGGGACAACAAAAGAATGCTCTGCTGAGATATAAGTACTTAATACTTTCTTGATACGTAGTATGCCTGTTAACCCAGCTTTATTTCTGTAGGTACAGTTCTGTAAGGGGTAAAAATAAACCAGATTATAGCTTGTCTGTAAAGGCAGAAAATTCCTGTAAAAGAATAAGATTGGGACCTGAATATTCAGATTCAGAATCATGCAACTGATTGCTTTCTGCAACCAGACTTTATGCTTTTATGGCAAGTCAACATCATAATCAGAGGTCATCATGTTGGAGATTAAGATTAACACCTAATAAAATCATAGAGGAGAGACAGCCATATCTCAGAACCATCCGTTTTAACACTGATTACTGGTTGGGTAATCATGCATCTTCCTCAGTCAAGGTGGGTATTGCTGAACTGGCTCACCTGTGCTTAACTGGAAAAAAAAAAAAAAAGAAAAAACCCAAAAACATTAAAAAAAACCTTTTGCCTTAAATCTCCAAATAATTTCAGAGATCCAAGTCATTTTAGATGGCTTATTATACAAACTACACATTTCTGTCTCAATGCACATGTAATTGAAATATTAGCAGTGCTGTGTTAGATTAAAATTATATGCTGCATCTGAAGCATTAAACTTTGACAGGACTATGCTGGGTAAGTTAACAAGAAAGCACTCCACACAGAAGATACTAGAACAGTCTATTAGCTATGGAAGTAATTATCTTCATATGCATTTGTGATGTTTTAAAACAGCAGAAAATTTTATTTTACTCTTACAGCTCTGAAATACAGCTGATTAAAAGACTAGCTGTAAGTATGAAATTGTATGCTGCCATTCTAACCCTTTGTACACAGGTTCTGAGAGAACAAACAACATTCAATACTCCAGTTGAAGGCATTAGTAAAGTCTAGATAAGTTTTGGATAAAATTGATTAAAGTACTTTAATAATATTTATGATATATAAAAAGCAACACAGCCAAGATGTCTATTAAAAGGGATTTGAAAAAGCTAAGTTCATTAAAAAAATTCAAAATATGATGCTTTGAGTCAGTTCATTGATGGTTCAAAAAATCTTTAAGAACCTGGACCCATCTGAAGCTTTAAAATACTAAACTATTTTAGCATTACTTGTGGTTATTCTAAACGTGTTGCCTTTTTAGCTAAGTTTTATTCTTCCTTTTTTTGTTTCACTCTTCTCTGTAAATAGACTTCAAAGCTGAAAATAGCTTATTTTGTTAAAATACTCCTCTGCTGGGCTATTGGTTTGCATGAGGATATGTGGTAGCCACTTCTTGGCTGGCCCTGGCTTGTCTTAGAGACTCATCCTTCTAAGGCAGTCTTTCTGTGAATGTTAAGAGTGATTATCTGTATTTTCTCACAACTGTTTTCCCAAAGTGATGATGTGGTGACATCTACAGCAGATGTTCAGTGTGGTGGTTTTTTTAATTTTTTTTTTTGCATGAATTTTGGGACTAGTATTATTAGGAATGTATCAGTATAGCTCCATCTATTACATGCTCATCCACAAGCATAATAAACCACACAGGTGCTCTGCCAGCATAGCTTTACTGTTTTTAATAATTGAATTAATTCATGTGTCTTTATATTCTTCCATTTAGACCAAATCTGAAATACTACGTTAATAAATGATGCCTCTGTCTAAGGGGATTTAACCGCTGACAAACCCTAGGAGGAAAAACATGGGTGCTAACTATAGCTTGCTTTCTTCTCTATAGCTTTATTTCTGTTTTTCTCAAAGTACTGTTAGGTCTCTTAAAAAATGCTGACAGCGAGAAATGAGATTCTGTATGTATGAAGATTCATCCATACACTTATATTACCCTTTTTTTAAGCCCTAAAATTTATTACTAAATAAAAGAAAAGACACCAACATCCAGCAAATACTGCAAAACTCACATCCTTCAGTCCATGACAAACCGTTCTTTGGGGGGGGAGTATTGAGGTAACTTTTAATTAACTTCATTAACCAATTGTTTAAAAAAGTTACAATCACTATTTCTTGGACATTCATCCATTCATAATTAATCAGACAAGGAAAAAAAAGACAAAATATACTTTTACCACTGTCTTAAAGGAATTCTTTCCTGAAGACCAAAAGACTCCCAGTTTTCTTTATATATACAAAATTCTGCTTACTATGTCTACAGAGGCCCTCTGCCATATCTTGCAATGAAAACTGTGTTCAGAGCTCATTAAAGGCCTTCCTTGATTGTTTCTGTAGGGCCCTCTTGTGGGTTCTAATAAATATTTCTTTGCCTTGAGCACAAAAATCACCACAAATGAACCAAAAAGACTGACATGACAACGGTGCATACAGTACTTCTGCTAAACCTATAAGCTCACCCTTGGAAAAAAATCAATGCTCCTTTCATAGCCATACATTTAGCAACTCAGTGTGACTTTACAAAGAGTCGTAAGATTTCTGGTTCCAGAAATCATAGTTTGAGCTACATGGAAGAAATTAATATTGGCTGGGGGATAAATTATCTGTCATTTTTAAATTATGTGTAACGACAATGAACAAGTACTGTTGTTTTTTCATGCTCACTATGTTTCACTCCATGGAGTAAGTACCATGCCTGCTGCCATTGGAAAGTCAATATTTGCCAGCCGTTGCCAACTGTTAGCAACAGTTACAGTAACTGAAATTCTGTCATAATTCCTTTGCTAATAACAAACAACATCATCACCAGTGTTTGTTTTTCTGAGTGCATACCAATTCCAAGATGTAATAAACTGATAGTAACATGAGACATTACAAATAAAACAATGCAGCAGAGGTTATTCTGATATATAGTATAGGATGTAGAGAGTTAAATGCTCTGTAAAAAAGCAGAGCAATATAGTATTGCATGAATAAATGACGGACCACTCTTAATCTAGAGATGCTGGAGTGATGAGTGAAGTGCCAACAAACTTCGTGGGTATAGATGGAAGCCCACTCCAAATTGTTGTTTATTGAAACCTGAAATTTTACTGTAAGCTTTCTACCAAATCCAATAATTATTTCTGCTGATTCAGTAAAGAAGTATGATCCCAGCTAAACTGAAAATGGAAATATGGGATAAATTGGAACTTTAACCTTAAGGATGCCTTCACAGTCTGAAACAGATAGTAACAGGGAGTTATTACATAATCAGGAGTTGAGGGATGACTAGAACAACAGCAGAATTGTCAACAGGGAAAAGTAAAATAGCAGATATAAAAGTCATATTAGTAAGTTTATTTTTAATTTTCACATTAAAATGTCAATACATGTTTGCATGCATTTTGTTTATTAACATACACTAATAGAATTTACAACAAACCTTTCAGTTATAATCTCTCCTTCGGTTCATTCTTTGGTATTTATATTACTGGTGGAATGCATTCTATTCTAGCTGAGGACAATAAAGTAAAACAAATAGTTATTGCAGAAAACTGTATTTTAAAATGCTATATAATTTTCATATTTTGTATGATTTTTGATCGGAGTTTTATGGTGTAAATTGTACCATAAACTACCTGTTAAATAATGGATCTTCCTTTCTTTCTGCATCTTTTCTGAGCTTTTTTATAAATGAAACTTTAAGAAAATACAGCTCAGGTTATGCTGTATTGAACATTTTCAAGTGTTTGCAAGGTCTGACAGCTGGTACTAGCATAAACTATGTTAGGGAGAAAAAAAAAAAGAAGCAATAAAAATAAAAATACATTGGTAGAAAAAGGTATATTTTCTGAACTTAATAAAAGTCCATCATCTGTTCCTGTTTCTTCAGTGCTCCCAGGCATACACTATTGCTTACCTAGTTTCTTTCTGAAGTAGTAACCAAGTGTGAACTTTGTCATTATAATTTTTTTTTCCTATAATGCATTTTAAAAGTATCTTTGATATTTAGCTTCTTTTTGTGTTATTATAACAAAATTGTTGAATTCATTATATGCTTCCACAAAACACTGGGCAGCTGGAACTTCATATCAGTTTGCTGGTATGTCATGTATATAATCTCTTTTGAATGTATCAAAATAGTTGCATTCTTCTAAATATGACTGTCTGCAACTCCAAGAAGTTGTGAAATTATTTTTTTCTTGATGTTTTCTATTTATAAATGGAATTATATGTATTTTTAGCATTAAATTTCTACTGAACACAATGCAGATAGAGTGAAAAAATAATGTTCAACTGTGATTTAGTGAAAAACAAAAATATTTAAGTTATGAATATACATAGAATTTACAATGTGTGTTTTACTGGATCAGATAAAAGTGTTGTGACTGATATTTGGATGCTTCCAAGAATAGTTTAGTAAATGTTTATGTTTAGTAAATGTTATGTTACTGATACCACATGCAGCTCAATTCTTATAGATGAGTATATAAATTGTTACATAATTTGTTTTTTTAAATTCTTTCCATCAAGTCACTGCATTTTAGATATTCATTTAAGTTTACATAAATATGGCTAAGCTTCTGTATCTTGTGTGTGTTACTTTTTTTTTTTTTCTGAAACAGATTATTTTTTTCAGAAATGGACACAACTCACAACAGCTTACTAAAGCTATAGATTAAAATGAGAAGTTTTGGCAGAATTTTTTCTGAATATCAACATTCAATTCAACTTCATTCTTTTTTATATGCTATCACCTTTTTATGTTTCAAGGCTGTTCTTTACCCTGACTGAGCTGGACACCAATACAAGAAGTAATGTTAGCTTAGTCTGTTCTAGTCACCCAAGTCTTTCAGTTGGGCCTTTAACGTACCATTATTTTGCTTTTCCTCTTTGAACTTCTAAATTTTGTCTTGCACATTCAAAAAATTCTTACCAGATATAGGAGAAAAGTAATACTTTTATCTTTGTGGTCACCAGTAAAATAATGATATAAAAATAGTACTTAATTTGAACACTTAGAATTTTTCAGCCTTTTTTATAAGATAAACATAAAACCATAAATATTTGGATTGAACTAAGTTCCTTGAAATATGCCATATATTTTAAATTTTTTTTAACTGAATTCAACATCTTTTAAAAGAAGTAATTCTAAAAAAAAACTTTTAAAAGTATTAGAAGGATTTAAAAAATACTTTTAAAAGGGAATTTTGGATATCAATTGATAAACAAAATGTATAAAAATAAAAATCTGATTACTTTTTATTACATGAATTTCATTTGATTTATTAATATTTTGAATCTCTAATATTTTTTTAATTTGTTTTCTCTTATTTAGAAACAAACAAACAAAAAGGTCACATAGGTTTTCCCTTTATTCAAATAAATTCGGCCTCTCGTTCATGACAGCTGTCTTATTCCACATGACGGTTTCATCTTAGCGAATTACAGAACTCTACACATTTTTCTAGGATTTTCTAGAGCGATTAAGACAGGTTATGAGGCCTATAAGAAGAACAGGGGAGATGAGCACTGGTACTGTGAATGTCAAGTAGCAGCTGCAAAGATTGTAATATTTGGGACTGGATGACCTTTAGCAATATAGGGAAAACTCGTTAGGAAAACATACAAACTGAAGTGTACGTAGAGGGACTTGGAGAAGAAAGCATGACAGAGTTGGACTAATTTGAGTAGAGGATGGATTTAGGTATTGGGGCTAGGGTTAAAGATGTAACACTGTAAAAAGGTGTTTTTTAAATTATGGGAAATTGTGCTGGACAATGATGACTAACTAGAAGATGACGCAAAGACAGGCAAAATAGAAAGTTAACCTTCATAAAAACAGTAAATGCAGACAGAGTAAAGCAGTCTAGAAAAGGATCTAAAAAAAAGGGAAAATGTACTTAATTATATACTTCTTGGGTATGAGTTGAAGAAATTTAGTAGGAATAATGGTGTTGGGTTTAAAAGGTGAGGCAAGGTGGAAACTGAGGAAGATTTTGAATCTGAACATAGAAGCAACAAGTGAATACTTATACTCATTGCTCAAGGAAATTTGGAATAGGTTTTGAAGGTGAAAGAATGAAAATAAAACAAGAATTGGAACTGGGTTAGGTAAATTTGAGAACTGATCCTGATTTATAGTGGGGAATATGCAAAAGATTCTGTTCATCTCTCACCCACTAGAAGTTTTTTTGATTTTTGTGACTTCTATCAGTGATAGGTCAGAAACAGAAAGACAGAATGCTTAAATGTTATTCACATAGTAGATAACAATATATTACTGTTGTTAACCTGTTCACTTGGCAACAATTGTTGTAACAAACAGGTGTCTTTATAAAACTCTTTTTGTTAAAAAAAAAAATCATCTAAAGTTAGAAAACACATTTAAAAAATGTAATAATATATCACACAGTCAAACTATGAGAAATGTCAGATTATATGCTGCCTTGAATATTAGTACAATGATGCAATTGTTATCTACAAGTGGAATAATATTTTTGAATTTGCTTCATTGCATAGGACAGGTGTAGATAAAGCAAGGAAGACTGTGTAGAGATGAAGGTTGTCATTGCTACATTGTTTGCTTCAGAATCTGTGAAGTATGTAGTGACTAGAGTCCTCATCAGGTAGAAGGATACTCTGCTGATTTAGTATTCTAAAAGCTAATTGAAACAAGTTCTCATTTGATTTGCTTGAGACTTCATGAGATATAAAGCAAGTACAAAACTCTGAAAATGGTCACTCGTTTTTAACAATTGTCAAATGTGAGAACCTTCAAAACGATTTGCTGAAGATGCTGTATATTCACAACAGCAATTAAAAACAAAGAGACATATACCTTGAGCATATTAAGTGCTACATAATGAAAATTACTTAGGTATAAGAGGGTCCAGCTGCCTCCTGCCTAAAATGTAACAATTTTTCAATCTTAATCTTCCTCTATTTTGGCTCTCCAGCTATGAAATGAAATTATACTGCTCCCTCACCTCCCAAATATATTTTTAAAAATGCAGATGCTATACTTAGAATAGTCCAGAACAGCCTCAGAGATAATTGATAATCTGTAATCAAAAAAAATATTTAAATAATGTACAGTAAATAGAATCTAAGGTTATAGTGCAGCCAATAATGTTAAAACAAAAAAAAAAAAATAAAATATTAACTATTTGGTGCAAGGAAAAAATGTTTATTTTTGCAGCAAATGAAGCAAGAAAGTAAAGAAAAATATGACAACATCAGAAAACATATTTAAAAGGGCTTAGAAATAAGGTTATAAAGGCAATTTAAATTTTGGGATTTCTTTTTTACTTTGACTTTTCAACTTTTAGAAGGTTCTTTCAAATCAGCATGATGATTATAAATAGTTGAATGGCATATATATGAACGATTCAGAGCAGATACTTCATCAAATTAACTCTGTGATTGTGATCAATTGCAACTCTGAGAAATCGAATAATACTAAATAACTAAGATAATGTTCCAGGAAAATATGATACATTATTTTAAAATGCACTCGACATTCCTGCATACTTGACCTAACCATGTCATTGCATCTCAGACTTTTTTTTTTTTTTACTCTTAAAAAAGGATTCTGTTCTGATTCCTAGTGTTAGTACTCCCAGATTGACTGTTTGTGAAAACACTGAGACAGAACAGCTCACTCAGGCAATTTCCATAATGATATTTTCCTTTTCCCAAGGGAATGTTAACATCAAACAGGGGCAGATTGATGAGCATGAAAAGACATGTAGTGCAGTGGAATCACACACTGATGAAATCATACAGATGGAAACAGTTTGGAGTATATTTCAACCATACATCTGGTTTTGGCTCCAGCCTTACCACAGCTTTCTCATAGCTAAAGAATGAACAGACACCATAAATAAATCTGATGAAAATAAAATCAAGAACAAAGTAAACTCAAAGACATGGCAATTATGTGAAAAACAAGTAATAGTTAACATAGTTAACATAGAATTTCCAGTTGTGTTTCCAAAATGAGTCTGATTTACATCTTATACTGGAGCATTGGGCTAAGGAAGGTAGTCTGCTCAGACAGAAGAAAGAGAAAGGTCTTTGTCTCAAAATGGAACATTCCTTAGGAAAAAAAAAAAAAAACCAAAACCCAAACATCTAAATGTTTGAAGTCTGCAATTTGATGTAGATAGTTCATATAGGAAATATGCAATTGCAAAAAAAAAAAAAAAAATGTAAAACTTAAGGTAGCAGCAAGTTATATAATAACATGCTTTACAAATCTCAAAATCACAGCACAAGCAATAGGCCTGACCATTCTGTCATAACAGCTAGCTAGGTTGTAGTTGACTATTAACTAGGCAATAGTCATCTCGTCATATTATAGCAAGTTGACACCACAGCAGAATTTTCTTAAATGCTTTGGAAGTACATGTATAATCAAGCTAAAACATATTCCAGTTCCAGACAAAGCTTGGCAAAGTCTGAGATACAATGTGGTTAATTATTGTTTTTAAACCCTGAGGCTTGTTACTGACACTCAGCAACATTAAATTGCCTTGGCCACAGGGTTGACAAAATTCATATTACCCATCAGCTATTTACTGTCTCAGGGACCTATCTAATACCTTGCTACCATTATTAGATTTCTGAACAGAGAAAATTACTGTACTTCTCATTGTCTTTCACTTCGGTTGATTGCAAACCATTCCATCATTATTTATACTAGTTTTACAACCTAAATCTTATAACAGTAGGGGCTTATTGACGCTAATTGAATCAAACACATTGTTAACACTTCCCAGACAAATGCAATAAAAATCTCAAGCATTAGAAGACGCACCTATTCTTTCACAGAAATGAGTTTTAGTCAAGTAAAAAAACCACCAAAACCAACCAAAACCCAAACCAAAACACCCTCACTTTTTTTTTTCTTTTTTTCTTTTTTGGGAGGGTGGTAATTTCATGGTTGTTAATTGCCCTCTTGTGCTGATTCCATCTTGCTTAAATGAAATCTTCTGTGATCACTTGGTATTTCTAATGCTGTTTTTCTTTAGATACTTTCCAGAATGGCTAGGATAGAAGTAGGTCAGAAGTTTATATGAAATGATTACAAGTGACTTGTAAACCATAATGTTTACTTAATTTACATACTTTTACCTTATTGATTAATCATATATGCAGCTGAGTAATTCCCTAAGAGAGCCCTTAGGTTCTTTACTAGTGTGGAAAGACCCACCAGGAGTTAGAGGCTTATTTCTCTTTCCCTTCTGCTCTCTCCTAATAAATCTCTGTAGAGATGAAGTAGAAGTCCCTGCAAAAATGTAACCTCCTTTCATTTAAATTTCGTGTGTAATAGTAATGATAATAGTATCTGGCTTTCCTATAGTGTTTTTCATTAACAGATTTTCAAGTGTTTTGCAAAGAAAGTCAAAAGCTTTATTACTATTAAAGTAAACTGCATGTAAATGACGTTTTAAATAGCAAAATATATTAATCTGTTAAAAAAAATATAATTCTACAGCAAGGTACTTCCAATTTAAGACAATATTCAATGTGGAGAGAATGGCTTTCCCCAGAGTGTTTACTTGTGTGCTCAGCAATTTATATATTCATTAGTTACTGATGAGAGACACATTCTGTACTTTCTTTCCCTACTGGACTTCAGATTAAGCAATGCCAGCACTTGTACATTTTTCCTAGGTGCTTCTGAAACAGTTTACCCTATGAAATGTATCTGTCATTAAAAAAATCCTTCCTGATATCCTTAAGAGATCTGAGGGGCTTTTTTGTTGTTTTTTATGAAGTTGTTTGGGTGGGGGTTTTTTTCTTAATTTTTTACTCCCCTGGAAATATTCAGTACAAATTTCATGTTTGTCTTTGCTTTACAGCAGGTTACAGAAAATTCTATAGTTTTCTTCTTGCATTTCTAAGGATTTTATACTCCTACTCTGTATGACTATTGCTGTGTCAGCCTTTCTTCCTTCATAAGGTTATTCAATTAGCTGAAAACTGAATTTGATTTGTAAGTGCAGCCAATATCAGACAGATGCTTTGTTCAGTGAGTTTTTTGTGTCCTGTGCTCCTACAGAAGTCATAACCAGGGGTGTGCGAGTTATGAGTCTCAAGGTCAAGGTAACAGGGAGAAGAAACCTGAGGGATGTTGGGTGAGGATTTGCTGCAGCCTGCCCCCCAAGACTGAGAGGGATCAATAAGGCATTTTATCCATAATCACCAGAGCCTCACATCTGCAGGTACTCTTGCTTGTAGAGGTCTTAGGCTGTTCAGAAAACTGGGAGGGAGAAAATAAGGCAATCCAAGAAGTTGCTAGGCTGTCCTGGTGAGAACCTGAATTGAACTTAAGTAAACTCAGGATTAGTTCTTTCTCAGCTGATTTCTATGTGATTTTTTCTTCATTGGTAGTTTGTAAGTGAATTCAAACTTTGTATATGCTACAGACACATTTTTCTTTTTTCTTCTATTTTTCATCATCTTTTGTAGGATATTAAGACATTAATTTTGATCTAAAGAATGGTATCAAAGTAAAACTAAAGGACTAGTGGGAACTTATTTTTTATAATACCTGAATTACACTCAAAATCTTGTTCTGGACAAAAAAGAATAATTTATATTAAACTAAGAACAATATTGCTAATATATTTTTTAAATGTCTAATAGTCCAGATTATCAGAATAAATGTAGGAGGGACTCAAGAATACAGTTCTACAGTTCTCTCCTCTCCTCTTAGCAAAGCCAATGCAGGCTATGTGCATAAACAGCTGTTATTAAGAGTTCTTTAATATACCCAAGTTTAGTGTACAGATATATTTCCTTTATAGCTTTAAGTGTCATAATTCAGGTATAAAAAACTGGTAAGGTGAATAAGTACAACGTACTTTATAATCTCTTTTCTCTTAGGTTTCAAATAGTATCATGGTGTCTAAATGCCAGATGATTTCGGTTTGCTAACATATCTGAGAGTCTACATCAATAAATATTAATGTCTCCTGCTGATTACGTTTGAAGATCTAACTGAGCTGTATTTTCATCAGAATAAGAGGCATAAAAAAAGTAGTTTTCCACTGTCTTTTTGCTTCTGATCAGCTGAAGGTATTAATTTGACTCCTCTCAGGAAAATGAAAGGCGTTTCATTTGCAGCTCACACTCTTAAACAGTTATTTTTGTTGATCTTCCATTTTTATTGATCACGTTATTCAGGAAAGGGAGAATTAAAGTTTTTTATGTAACTGCTGCACAAGACTTTTCTCTTTAGTTAGCTTTTAGTTCTATCAGATTTCAGGTGTTTTTTTTCACCTACATCTTTTTTTCCACTAATGGAAAAATACTTTTCTTTGACTTTTTAATGCATCAAAAGCAAAATTGCTTTTCACTCTCATTTTTCATGCACTTAAACTACTTACAAATTTCAATGTGGTATGTGCCCTATAATTGCTCTACCTATTTGAGCTTCTGAGTATGAATCAAAGGTGCTAGCATTTTTTATAATATCTGAGTGCCTTCCAGAAAATGTCATTATATGGTAAATTTGCTTTAGAACTTTGGCTATGTTATAGAATTGGGAGGCAAAACTGACCCCAAACAATATAGTTCTGAGAAAGCTAGGGCTATCATCTTACTTACATATCTTGAACTATTTCAGTTAATATAAACAATGGAGTAGTGAAATTGTTTCAGATTTGTCTTGCTAGAATAAATGGAGAAAATTAATATAGCAAGCATAAATTTATTTATTTGTGCATTGGGTTGGGTTTTTTTTTCGATCTTAAGCTACCTGGACCTCAGTTCTGTCCATACAGCTCAGTACCTAATTTAAAAGAGTGGTTGATTTTTTTGTCTTTCCATTATTTCATATTGTCTGGAATACTTACTGTACAGCGTAAATTCCCAAGATTCATTTCTTATGTATTAGCAATCCAATTTTTTTTCAGAGTTCAGCTCACTGATTACTTTACTCTTCCATGAACAAACTTAACAGCTTTGTAGCTGGTCTTTCTGTCTCGGTCATCTGTGTAAATCAGCAGTAATATGTAACCTGATTCAAATATTTATCTCTCCAGAGCCATGGAACATTTCCTCTGAGTGGGAGTTTTAAATCCTGCTAATTGTCTGCATTTTGGTTAGCCCTGAAATATAGCTTACTGGTACCAAAATCCATTTAGTGCTTTTGGTGCCTTAATCCTTTCATATTTTTTCTCACAATGAATAATGCAAATCTCTTGTTCATATTTGTGCATTCAATATGTTTATTTTTAGCATTTTGACTTTTGGGCTTGTCTTTATTTATTTAATTCTTTACTGTTATTTTTCTATGTCTCTATCTTTTAGAGCAAGTCTGACTGTCCTTATGCAATTAAGTCACCCTTTGGTCAGCTCTGAATCAATGAATATACAACTGGATAATATAAAAATAATTGTAAGTAACCACTAACAACTCCATTTTTTTTTTACCAAAGACTAAAATAGTAACAATATTTTTTCTCTTTTACAATCCATGTTTAAGATTTAAGTCAATAGTATTTTTTTATTTTGTTTGTGCTGCTTGCTAAGGTTATGAAATGGGTTCATTTACCTTCCCTATTGCCAGAAGCTTCTAACATGAGGTCCCTGTACTAAGGAAAGACTGCAGCCTGCGGTGCTGGTAATTCCTTTGACAAATTAAGTAGGCTAGGATAAGATGTGTGACTTTCTAATCTGATGTTTTTGTTTTGTTGTATGTCATAATTAGACAATATTACATAATATTTAGTACATAACAATAGTAGTGTGCATGTTGCAAATGCAACAGAAAAAAACCCAACTCATCCACCTGGGAGATATCTTATGACAGCTACACTTCTCTATGGAGATAAAAGAGAGAAGGAAAAGCATATACGATTCACATTAGTCACCTCCCCCAGGTCTCTCAGAGAAGGTGTTCACACTTCTTTAAATTTAATCAGGCAACCTGCATACAGTAGGATGACACCGGTAACATCTAGGGAAATACTGAAGAAAGCTGTCTGCTCAGCTTTAAGAGTGACACTTTAAGTCTGTGGCATCCAAAATATCCCTTCTCAGTCTGAAGAATGAAACATGTGAGCTGACTGTGTAGGATTTGCAAATGTGAAGAACAGATGTTTATTGGTGTAGTTCATTCAATTGTAATACCATCACTTTCAGTTAAAAAATCACTGTTAAGGCTGCATATTTTTTTTGTCCTCTGCCTCAGGTTCTCATGGTAGGATATTTGTGTGAACAGATCACACTATCACATCTTTCAGCATCTAAAACATTTATAATTCTAATAAAGCTGAAACTCTCACATCACAGTTTCAGAAATAATTGCTGTTTTAAGCTAAATCCAGGCTAGAATAAATCGTTATAGTTACTTTGCTGCATGATAGTTTGTTCTGCTAGTTGTCAATGGTGCATAACCCTTAAAGGTAATGATTTTGCTGCTAAATTGTAATGTGTAAACTGAAATTACCTCAAAAATCTCCATCAAGATGAATACCTTCTGATGTTTAGATGGATCTTCTGGATAGGAAGTTCAGGATGATTTATCTCAATATGAAATTAAATTCCCTAGGTAATAAACTAAATTTTCTAATTTATATTTGCCTTTATTTCTGAGTTCTTGTGTAGTAAAGATTGGAAGACAAATGCATTTTATTTTGCTACTTTGTATTGCAATGGGTACATAAATGAAGAAGTGAGACAAATCCTAAATCAGCTAAATCAGATTCCTCCAGTCCTTATGGAGTGATGGAAAGTTAAAATGTTATCTACCTAAAAAACCACAACCCATTAGTTCATTGCAAGAAAAAAAAAAAAAAAAAAAAAAAGTCAGGGGGGAGGAAGAAAAACTACTGAAAATTACTGATTATATCTATAAATATGTATTAAATTGGAAAGAATACATTCCAAATTTCAAATTTGGTATCCAGTAAAACTAATCAAAACCTGTTAACTTTGTATCATAGTATAAAGATTATTTTTAAATGGTCTGCTAGTATACTTTAGACAATATAAGAACTCAAGAATCCATTTACTCTTATAGTTTAAATATGATCCTAGTCCTGAAACCTGTTTGTCAGTAGTCAGTAATAGTCAATAGACATATATGGAAACAACTTAAAGGGCTGTTGTTGTCCTTTCCCAAGTTTGGTAATGCAATAAGGAGCTGAGGGTCTTCTTGAGGTATTCAGGGACTATCGTCCATAATTCTTTTAACTTTGGTTGATAGTTTTATTTAGTTTTGGCATTTGGTGGATTCCACAATTCACACTTAAGCCATTTAGAAGTAGTATTAATTTTTTGTAAAATGTAAATAACTTTTCCCATAGTTCTATAAATTTACTGACCTTAGGCAAAAATACATTTTTATGTAAGCTTTTTTACTTATCACACTCCAAAAATTTTTTTTTCTACATTTTATGTATCTTTGGTATTTTGATTTCCTTCATAACTTTCATTCCATAACTGTTAGTATTTTTATTTTTGTGTGGGTTTTGCTTGTGGTTTTTGTTGGTTTTGTTGTTGTTGTTGTTGGGGAGATCATTTCAGAATCATTGTAAATAACTTTACGACAAAATGCTGAGGGTTTCTCTATTTTCAATATACCAAATTATTTATTTTTTGTTCTTTTTACCTTCTTAAGCTCATCATCAGTTTAAAGATAACAGGCAAGGGTTAAAAAAAATCAAACAGAAAAACAGAAAGCAAGCCATGTGTAATAGATATGTTAAGAGGAAGTATAGTCTGACTACTAGGAAAAATACCTTGGCAATGCAGTGTACCATAAATTTAAAACAAGATGATCCTTTATTTGTAGTAAAACATAAAAGCTATACTGTATTTGTCAATGTTAAATTGTGGAGAACAGTAGTATTTTTCTATGTTATGTTGTCAATACTGCTCCTCAAAGACAAACTATCCCTGACCTCCATTTTGAGTATTTAGTCCATACTACAGTTCATACTACACAACTGACTACTGGGCTAAACCTTCATTCATTCAGACATAGGAGGTACAAAATCTGGCATTTAGCTGTTTTTCAAATATATTTATTAAAATTATTATCGCATGCTTGTAACATCCTCTTATTTTTTAGATTAGAAATTAATAATGTTTTTCATCTTCTAGCTCTGTGCAATCTTGCATTCATGCCTTATTGGTTTAGAAGTGATTGTAATTTTCCAATTTTAATAGGTGTGAGACAGTTTTACACAGATCCTTAGCCAGATTTCTATTTTCAAATGAGATTTCAACTGATTTATATTTCTGTGGTTTGGGATACAGGATATGACTGTTCTTTACTTATTTTGAAGATATTGTTATTGTTTTTCCAAATTATTAGAGATGGAAATCTCTTTGACTGTTCCTATGCAGTGTATCCTAGACTGCTCATTGAACCTTGACTTTACCTTTTCTCTTACCCACATGTCCATTATGTAAGGGGCTTTTGTCTTGACTTAAACCATAAGAACATATCCTAGCATACTTTTAATTGCCTGGTAATCTTGGATGATTGGTTTTCTAGCAAATGTTCTTCTCAAAAGCTGGGATATAACTGCACTGATGCTAAATCAACTCAGCTAAAATGATTATGCCTGCAGGCCCTTACTTTTAGGCAAGATTTCAAGGTAATGTTTTAAAAGCATTTATAAAATGGAACTTCCCTCTCCTCCCCAGGAAAACATGCTTTTTTCCAAAGTTGCTTCTACTAGAATGTACTCTGCTTTAGTTGAAAACTGTGTGACCATATAATACTGTTTCCTAGTAATATTTTGAGTGAAAAGTTCTGGGGTTTTTTATACATTGTTAATTGGATCCACCCGTGTCTGTTTGTAATGTTATTAAATGTTCTCTAGTCTGTCTCACTGTCAGTTTTGCTGTAGGTTACAAGCTCTCCTGATCTGCTGGACAGGTCAGTTTGCATTTATATTTCAAGTAATTCACATTACTCATGCTGCTAAAAGTGGCAAGTGTCATGATCTTCAAAATTCTAGAGAATACTTCTGATTAGAGGATAGTGTGAAGGGAATTGACCTCTCATTTCAATGCTACCAATTCCATTTTGAAATGGTGATTAGTTTTTAATATCAAGTTAATCTGAACTTTCCTGTGCTTCAGATCAAAAAGCTGTTCTTAAAATACCATGTCCTTGACATAAAGATGACTTTTGCTAAGAATTCCAGTGGGTTGTTTTTTACAGAAAAAATGTAACACTCTTGCTATGATTCCTTCTCCCCCCTCAAATCAAGTAAACTCATATATATGCAGAAATAAAGGAAACTATAAAAAGTTTTGTCTGGTGGCCCCTGGCAGGCTTAATCATCTGGAAAATAGAAGTCATCTTATGCATCTTCATAACTATGGTTTCTTGCAGGCACAATAGGGCATAACAAAATGAACACAGCATCTGTTCTTGTATGCTTAGGTTAAAACTTTTAAAATGTTAAGTAACTAGTTTGAGTTTCTGGATTCTCTGGAAGGTCCACAACTTAGAATTCTGATCGGGGTTACAGCAAACTTGCAACTAATCTAGAGATTGAAGTTTGAATGTTCAAAAAGAATACTGAATTGTTTGGAAAATTATATTGATCTTTACAATTCAACCATGGTGTCCGTTCAAACTCATCTTTAATTAATCAGTTCTATTTCTATGCATAGCCATGCTTTTGTAATCATTATGGAAAATTTGAGTTTTGACATATTTTAAGTAAAACCTAGCAGCAAGATTTGAATGAAGAAATTTGCAGACATACTCTGTTTTATTAGCTCTACTGAGTAAAAGTCTTTAATTTGAAGAGATGTTATGTCAGACATAATTTATAATATATAATGTATCTACAGACAAGTTCAGGGTAGCAGAAGAGTATATCCAGGAGTTCTGTTGTTAAAGATGTTAATACCTTAAGTTTTCCCTTCACAATTTAAAACAGTGTTACTAGAAAAATTCATTACATTTAAGTAAATAGATACATATGTCATATGACAAAAGAACTCTTCACATGTCATTGGCATAGGTATTGATTGATTCATTCTATGATAATATGAGCAGCTGAGTGCATGTACTGAGGTACATGTTCTAAATCTGAAAGAAGAAAGCAACTTAAAAAGCCATTCTAAATAAATATTTTTAGTGTGCAAAGTGTTAAATGCAAAATTTATCAAAATTGCATACGGAAAAACTCCATAATTCCCAGTGTGTTTCTTGTTCTTTTATATGAGCAGATTTAATAATGCCGCAACAAAAACTATGTTGAAAAAACTGTTATTAAACCTAGTAAAAGTTACAGGACGGTCATCCCAACACATAAATATTTCCACATGCTTTGAATACTCAGAACAAAGGGAAGGATTTAACAGACTATGCAGTTTAAACAAATTGCAACACAATTTTCTTTGAAAATGTCAGAGAGTTTCTTTGTTTTCCCCATTAGGTTTAGGGGGGAAGAAGGGAATTTAAAAATTTTGCTTATTTTAGTGAAATGTAGTGATCATTATTTTAGAAGTTCAAATATGATTCTGTAAAGAAGATCCTCATTCATGGTGAAATGGATGTAATGGAAGAAATGGGATGAAAACAAGCCTTCCCATTTCATTATTGGGTTTTCTTTCTGTTCCTATAACAGAAGTTGTGTGGTTTCCTCGGTGTTTTTGTTTGTTTGTTTGTTTTGGTTTTTTTTTAGTGACTTCTGTAAAATTACTACCTGGAACAATAGGAGTTCAGTTTTAAAGTTGTATTGGGTTTCTGATGGTAAAACAATTATGAATTATGAACAGTGAAACAAAATGATAGTGGCAGAACTCTGAAAAGAATAAGAATATTAAGCTTCAAAACTTATCTGAGTTCCAGAAAACAAACAAAATAACAAATTATTTTAATTCATTTCACAAAATCAGAATAATGTAATCATTAAATGTTCACCATATTTTTACCCCATGTTTTATTTCTATAATTTTGAAAGAGTAAAATATTTAAAAGAAACAATTTTGTCCACCTGTTCCTTTTCTAAAAAAATAAAAATATATAATTCCTGTTTCACCACTGATGTAAAAACTTTCACACTTTATGAAAGCATATATAAGAAGCCTCTGCCTCTGCTAGCGATAAATGAACTTCAAGACCCAGAACACTCCAAAGTTTAAATACAAATACAAATACCCTAACAGTCTTTGAGTCTGTAATACTAGATCTGGAGTTCATGTGAATAGTTTCCTCAGATTTATTAAAGTGTTTATATTTTCTCTTTTTTTTCCAAATGAGATTATTCTTTTGCTATATGAATAGGCCATTGTTCCACTGTCAAGGGTAAAAAATCATTTACTGAATACAGTGAATTAATCATAGTTAAGACAATGAATATTTCTGTCCTTACTGACAGAGGATCATGTAGCTTTTTCCTCCCACACAGAGGTATTGAGAGGCATAAGGTATTATTATTTGCAGTTATTTGATACACTTTGATTAAAAGAGCTTACAGAATGAAAAGTTTTAGTTCATACTTTTATATTGTTTATTATTATATTATCTGCTGTTGATCAGAAAGTCTACATTCTTACTAGGAATCTCTACAGTACAGTACTGTGCAATGGAAAAATCCTTTTTATGTTTTATGTTGAGATGATGAGACACATGAAGTATTTTCATTTCTTCTTGTGTTTGAATCAATAATGGGTGAGTACCACTGGCATAGACACTAGTCTACTGGACATCAAAATTGCCATTTTTTCATAGTCTAGAACATTTTTGGTGATATGAATCTTTTTTGTTAGGAATTATGCTGTTTCATTATCTCTGCATGTAAAAAGAAGGCTGAAATAGTGGGCATGAACAATGACTATTAATTTTGCTGGAGTAAATTATATCTGCATAATCAGTTGGATAACCCAGTGCTTTTCAAATTTACAAAGTACTATGAAATGCATTCCTCAGAAAGACTAAAGTACTTCCTTATCTTTTGGTGTGTTTGTTTAAAGAGCTAAAATCACCATTATTCATTTGTACTATTTATTCATGTGCACTATTGATTATCCAAATGACAGCGGTCAGTCAGGCAAAAGGTCAGTTGCCATCTGTCACTTTTGACTGGAAGAAAAATAACTTTGTTTATCTTTTGCATGTCAGGGGTTCTAAATCCATAATTTTATTGGATGAGTTTTTCATTTTGTTGGGTTTTATTTTCAAAAGAAACCTACAGTAATATTTTACTTTTTCTAAATAAGTAGCTAAAACCACCTCAGATTTCAAATTGCATATCGTTTGTCAAGGAGCAGCAAGAGCAAGAAAGAGAAGGAGAGCTAGGAGCATAGCTGGCATGGCAAGGCAAGGTTGCCATTCGATGGCACACTAACAACTGAAGAACAGAAGGCTCAGTGACAGTAACCAGGGTCAGCCACTGTCCAGAGATGGCCAGAAAAGTCTTCAGTGATGGGGCAGATCAAAGGTCAAGCCAGGAGACCAAGTCAGCAGGTAAGGATCAGCTAGGTACCTGGCTAAGCACACCCATACCGGTTGGCACAGACTTTTGTAGATCAGGCAAGGATCAAGGGTGGGAACCAGAGCTTCAACATGATGATCCAAGTGTTATGTGAAACTTTAATTTCAATACATTTGACATGTAGCTAAAACCTGGATTGCAGCGTGGGGAGCAGCGAGAGGGGTTGCAGAGCCTTCTAGTGCACTCAGAGCCCTGACAGCTGCTTCAAAATTCAGAGCTATCTGATTTTAAACTACTGACATGGTGGCCTAAAAACTATATAGGATTTGTTTTAAAAATCTATGTCCACTTGTACAACCCATGGAAACAGAAAAGTTTAAGCTAAAGAATAAGTAAACAAACAAAACAAAAAGTCTTCAACAATTGCTTTAAAATTTTATTTTCAATTTCTTTTATTTAGTTCTGCTTTATCATTTTGACTTTGATAATGTCTCTGGGAAGCAAGTCTGAATGCGTGAGACTGCTAGGGAAGTAGCTACAGGGAGGTGATTTCAAACAGGAAGTAATACTGCTGAAGAAGGTTCTTTATAATATCAGCCAGAGATATTATAAAGAGAACAGTAAACTCAAATACACTTTGGATCTTTAGGTGTGTCGCAGTCTCTCATCTTGTCCTAAATGCCATTCTTCATTTTACTCCTGTGAGTAGACTGTTTCCATGATGGGAATAGCTAGAATCATAGATTCTTCTGAAGTATAGCTGCAGTTTGATTCTCTATCAACCTGCTATGTTTTCCATAGAAAAACTACCATGGACAGTAGGACTGCATCAGCCAAACCAGTTCTTTTGTTCATAAGGAACCTATCAAGAGCAAATGGTTTTGTTGCACTACACAATTGATTTTGGCCATTTAGCTATGTGTTCCCCAGAAAACACGAACAAGTGTGATCCTGGTTTGTACTAGCTAAGTCCTATTGCATCTGAAGTAGTGATATTTATATGCAAAACCTGGAAGCTGCTAGTGGCATTAGCTCACAGGAGTAAAACTTTACTCCCCAGCAGCATGTAATACCAGGTATGACTGCATCTCCACTAAATAACTAACATGAAGATAGTAAGCTTTATTTTTTTAATTAAGATTTCATCATATATCTTAATTTTTCATAACATATGAACATATGAATCCTAAATAAAAAAGTTTGAAAAGTACATTTTTCCACAGAAATAACAGATGTGTGACAGAATCAGCAGCTGTGCATTCCTAACCTAAACCAAGTCATTTATATTAAGGAAGATGCTTCTTGCAGTGTTAAAGCAAGGTAGAAATCTCATAACTGGGTTATGAAGAACTCAAACATGCATAGAATGGTCGCTGGAAAACATGATAAGCACAGGCATATAGAGTAGTGTACTTGCCTTATAATGGTACTGATCATAGAATGGAAATAAAGTACATTCTGAGCTGCATTGAGGAACATGAATGTGCAGTCGGGATGTAATAATAAGCCTCCTCTGACAGCTCCACCTGTGGGCACAGCTGATGTGACTACCTGCACCTTATGTAGGTAGACATGCCCAAATTTCCCTTAGTGTGTTAAGCTACTCTAGTGGTTCATTGCAGTAAATGGAAAGAAATGCACTGTAAAGCATACTAAATGGCTTTTGAATGGGGTCCTTTCATACCACTATTGGTAACTTTTTTAAGTATTCTTTTATAAATATAGGGATATTGGGATTTGGGTTTTTTTAACAGGAAGAACACTATATGTAATTTCCTGGGGGCTAGAAAATATTCTTTCAGAAGACTACTTTGCATAAAAAATCCAGGGACAATAAAAGCAGAAACTTGAAGAATTCAGGCTTATCTCAAAACATTTTTTAAAATTGTGATTATCTTAAATACCGTGTTTTGAACTGTAATAGCCAACAGGGCCCAGAGCAAGACTCAGATCCTTGTGCAGTTATATGCCTAGATAATTGATCCACTATATAACTTGGAGTAAGAGCAGTAGACAAGCCTTAGGAAGGACTATAGTAAGATGGAGTGAGTTCTCAGTATGTTAGGTATTATTTCCAAAGGATGTGGCTTCCCTGTGCTCACTGGGATTTCTGGAGGGACAGATGATCTGCATGATCAGAATGAATATGTATTCTGCTTGCCTTCTCATTTCTTACTTTTCTCTTTCTCACATCTGCTTCACTGTTTGCCTTACAGCTCGTTCATCACTGAGCTCTGTGAATATCAAATAATAGCTAAATCTTCAGCTAATATAAATAGGTTTCTTTGTTTCCAGTGGAACCATGCTAATTCCCACCAGCTGAAAATGTGGTTCTCCTTTTTATCACCTGTTTTATGTTATAACCCTATTTCATATTTGCAAATAATTCCCAACTATTTTTTTTTTTAATGGAGAAAAACACTTCTACACTGGGAGCTTCATTTCCCTGTGGTTCTTTTACAGTTCTTACAAGGTGGTAGTGAGAACAATGATTATGTCATGCTGGAACACACATTTCACTGAGAATAGATCTGTTGATGCATTTTGTAGGAGGGAAAGGAATGTTTGATTTTTTCTTTTCTGGAGTTCTCTCTCTATTTTGGTAAAACAAATTGTGCAGAAAAGAGAATTTTTTAAAACCTCACCTTTTAAAGTAAAAAAAAATGGCTAATACAGTCTTATACTGTTTCATCATGCCAACAATGAAAGAACCAAGGCTTTTGTCTGAATGCTATGCTTAATTTTAAGAAAAAATGCATTTAGGCATTATCTGATTTTAGAAGGAAGATGGAAACCTTTTTGTCATTAAAAGATTTGTATGAATTATGGGTAACTATGGGGTATTGCTCTCTTTGTCGGAATGTTGGTTAATAGGTCCATTTTTTAATGAGATGGCTGGTTAAAAAATAAGAAGAAAAATAATATATTTGACTGACTTTTCATCCTATGATTTTAAATATATATATATATATAATCACTCATCCAAATCATACTATTCAATGAGTTCAGTTTGATTTTTTGCTCCCAGTTTTCCCCAAGCCCTGATACTGTTTTTTAAAAAAGACAAGATTCCCATTTTTATAGAACAGCATAGGTTTATTCACCTAGGAAGTGGAAGATCTAAGATTAAGTCTTCTGCAAAAGTGTTCAAATCCCATATCTTCCGTATTCTAAAAAAACTGGATAAAGAGGAGGAAGATCTCTATCACTGACTTGAATGCATTCAAAAGTTAATGAAGCCAGAAGAAAATAGCATGCTTTCTGTAGAATGCTTTTTGATGGAATCCTGGCTTTCAGACATGATTACAGGGACAGCTGATATCTTATCCACTGTGGGACTACTACTTACATTAGAAAAGAATGTTTGAAAATAATTATTTCGTAAGAAGGGTTAAACAGTCTTTGAAAAAAAGATTTCAGGTGGTTTTAAATTTACACACACAGAGAAAAAAAAAAAAAAAAAAAGGAACACAGGCACATTTGGGCACCATTCTGGACCCTGGATTGGGCAAATGATACCACAGTGCCTAATATTTTGGGGTCTGCATCTGTTTTGTAGATCTAACCATAAGCCATCAGACTGAATTTTCTACTGTTGCAGGGGGTAGAGGACAATCATTTATTTTCTCCTCCAAAAGAAAACCAGTTTTCTGCCTTCTCTGAACAGCTAATGAAGATATGAGACCATTTGTAGAGGTCAGTGTAATGAAAAGAAATGGCTTTTTTTAAACACCTTGTTCCATTCCATGGCGGACTTCCAGTGTGATCACTGATCCCTGACATTTGGCAGGTTAGGAAATGTAAGGACAGATAGGATTTATTTATGTATTACCTGGTGCATCTAAGGTAGAGGTCTGATGCTTTGTAGGTCAGAGAAGTAGAAAATCACTAATGAACCTTACTGAGGATAGATAAGGAGAAAGTATTTATTACACCAAGCTGTCAGCAAGTCTATGAAGTCTCAGATTGCCTCCAAATGATAGACTCTACTTCATATAATGCTCACCTTTCTTCAGTATATGCACACTGATCAGCTCCCTAACCTAATGCACTCTGGACAGAGAAAAAATAATCTCTTCCTGTGATAATAAGCAATCATTCCCCTCTAAACTTAAGTTTTTTAAAGTTCTTTTTGGTTGATTAGCAAGCTCAGACACAATTTGGAATTGTTTAATCATCAATCTTCCCCTGGTTTAGTGTGAGCTGTCTTCTTGTTTTCTATTTCACTGAAAACTGAATCAGCTTAAAAGAAGATAAAAGTTTCAGGTATCAAAATACTTCATAAAGTTCAGCAGTTGCTTGTGTTTCCTTTCTAAAGAGACAGGATATTTTTTTATTTCTATTTAGCCAGCCATGAATATAATGAAATAATGAGGATTTCCCCGCACCCACCACACCACCCCATCTTCCCCATGAACTAGCTGTTTTCAGGGTAGGACTGAATTTATACATTGTTCTGTTCTGTGAAAACTTCATTTCTGTCTCTGGACATAAACTTTTTTCTTTTTCTTTTTTCTCTTTCTTCCCCTCTCCATCATCCCCGCCCTGCCCCGTTGTCCCCTCCCCCCCCCCCCCCCTTCCTCCTTCCTATAATGAAATAACTTATAAAATCCAGATATTATTTGATGGCTTTCTTTGTGACCTATCAAATTTGCTCTATGATCTACTGTAACTAGTTTCTTTTGTGCAATGTGAGACCATGATGAATTACTAAGTGGCTTAATGAAGAGTATTAGTCTGCTGATAGTCATGCAACCAGTAAAACTTACTACTTCTGCCTTGAAGAATGTCTGTTTCAAAGACAGTGACTTTTTTTTAATGAAAATAAAGGGGGGTTTAATGGAATATGAGAACAAAACCATAATTTTTCCAATGGGGATCATTTAAAAGTGCCTTTGAAAGCAATAACTACATTTTGTTTCTTTCTTCTATCTCAAATTTTCTTGTCCTTAATGTCTTTAAGCACAGGAAATTTATTTCCTTGAAGTTTCCTTGTACTGGTTACACCTGAAAGAAATATGTAGCATGTTTTTAAAGTTGTCAGTGACTTTGCTTGGGACTAGGCTAAGGTCTAGCTTAGTGGGTTCAGTCTTCCACTGTGCAGTCACTGGAAAGCAGGTATTTGCTTCAGTAGTATTCATCCCCATGCAGTTGGCTATGACTCCAAAGACCTCGTGTAAAGGCTAAATCCCAATATTTTCCATTTCCAGGCAATCTGTATGTCAAACAGACATTGTTTCTTAAAAAAGAAAATAATCAGGCTTTATTCCAGTTGTTCTATGGACTATAATATGAGAAAGGGCTAGGTAGTTTTCAGAATCAGTAACAAATATCTGTTGTGCATATTAATATTTGCTATCTGCAGCTTTTAATATTCCAGCAGGGATGAAACAAACAATGCTAACTTTTTTTTTTTGTTATCTTGTCAAGGGCAAAAACTTCTGTCATCTCATGAAGAGAATACAGAGCTGCTGATGGAGAAAACTGACACTGCTGAAAATATTCTGGATATGAAAAGCTTGTATGGTAGGGAAAGGTTAAAGCTTCCCACAGAAAGGTTTGGTGTATGATTGCATAGATTCCTGCACTTGTCTGTGGGTGAATATCCTCTTAAGGCTTTTCTGAAATGTTTAGTAGATATATGAGAAATGTTTATTCAAACTCAAGGTAGACCAGATGATTTGAACCAAGGAAAAGAGACCATTGAGTCCCGGTATCACTTATTTACCCCTTCTAAAGTCACTTGTCCAAGTGACAAAAAGTGCTTTGAAAGATGTAGAAAAACAATCCCCCATTCCCCGTGCCCCCCCGCGCCCCCCCCCCCCAAAAAAAAAAAAAAAAAAAAGGTCTTCTTTTTCTGAAGGATAGGTTTGGCTGTCACACAAGTGCTGACTTTTATTCCGTGGCTAAAACGCATACCTTCACATTCAACAGCTTCTCCTAGATGATGGCTAGAGGCAAGAGGGAGGAAACCTCAAGGTCCCTCAATGAGATTGTCCTGTTAGGGTTATTGACTATGTTTGTGTCCATGGTGCATTGTGTGCAGCAATTTTTATTTCCTAACAGAACATCCACTACTAGTATTTCGAGGATTTACATTTATATCACAAAGCCTTCAGTTGAAATGCAAGAGAGCTTTTGACTCTTGAAGCTGCCTGATCACAGTAGCAGTATGTAAAATGCAGTATAATAATGCAGAACCCATTTCTAGTTACCACCTTTCAGGGTACTGTAAAAATGACGAAGAAACATTAGGACAGCAATACCTCAATTCATTAATTAAAACAAAGTCTACCTTTCAATTTACAGGTTACAAAATTATCTAATAAGAAGCTAGTCCTCTCCACTTTTCTTCATTCTTAACACAGATCAGATTTTATTTGTGCTTTCAACAGCCACCATAAATCTAAGACACAAAATATATTTACAGTTTATTTGGTTGTATTCTTTATGTATTTAGGCTGGAAACAGTAAAACTACTTATCAGTTGTATTAATGTTAGGCATATTAATAATATTTAGTCCTCTATAAAACCTTTCATTGTTTGTTGTTATATTGACTGTGTGCATATAAATGATCAGAATTGGATTTTTCCCACAAGATTTTACAAGAATAGGTCAGGAAAGTAAGGGCTGGTAACCTTTTGAACCTTTTAATAAAATATGTGCTGGGTTTGCCAGGAACACAAGGAAGCCAACTCCTCACCAGTAAGCTAGATCCCTTTAAAAAACTCCAATAACCTTGAATATTTCTTTGGCTTTTTCTTTAGGCCTGAGAACAAATGGTTACCTTAAACTTCTAACCTCCCCTATTAAAATGAAATAAACCACAAAGTGTTTGGAGTGTTACTTTGTATTAGTTCTAATTAGTTCTAAGCTAATTAGCAGGCTTGTAAAAAGTATGGCTTAGAGCTGTAAAATTTCAACATTGTGTCCACTTGTTTATACTGCATCCTCAACATTGGTAAATATATAAGGGCAAAATTTGTTAAACTAAGTTGGTTTTAAACAATATTTATCATTGAATACATAATACTCCTTCGAAGACAGTTTTCTAAGTCTTTCCTTGCTTTCATTCAAAAGCCTCATAGAAGTCAATTTTAACCTAAAAAAGTGTAGCCTGAAAAAAACTTGAATTAATATATGCATTAACATATGTATATTCACCTGGAAAAGAAATAGTAAAACATTGTTATTTTTACATTTAGAATTAAGAACTTCTGTACCAAATTATACAAATGCTGTAAAGAAAGGAGCTATGTAGTAGAAAACATTCAGATAAATTTTCGATAGAGAAAATAGCTTACAAATCTTCAGGTTTTAGAGATTGCCTAATGAGCTGGTTTATCTTCCTGATTTATTTTTCTTCATTGCTGTAATTTGGCATGATTGTATTGTTGTTTTTCATTGCTCATCTCTTTTTTTTTTTTTTTTAATTTTTCTGTGAGATAACTTTTGGTATCATGTTAAAATTGGTTGGATTACAGATTATGCCTCTGGTCTCTATTTATGAGACAAGCAATACAGTCTTGTATGGATAGGGTAATAATTATGGTCAAGTTGGTTGAATTAGAAAGATTCCTTGGTGTGGGTTTTGTTGGGTTTTTTTTGCTAATATAAAGAAAAAAATCATAATTAGATAAAATAGACAAGTGACTTAATGACATTTGATAAAGAGACTAAGACCTTTGCTATCATTGCATTAATGATATCCAGATATTCATGGTACATTAGCAACACTCATGTTATTGTACAAATCTACTATAAATTCTAATACATATGTACAGTGTGAAGTTTGTTAATCACATAATAAAAATACTTCCTAATAATGCTTGACAGAACTGTATTAATAACGTCTGTTTGTATTAACTAGACCAAAACAACGAAAGGCAGGTGCAAGATCTCTATACAACACAAAAATGTGTAGGCAGCATAGCATTGATGCAGCATTTCTGTTTAAGTGAAACAAGTGCTGTTCTTGACAAAAATATCAAAGAGCCTATAAATCATTGATCCAAAAATTTTTTAGCAATTTTATTTCTGTCTCAGAGACATTAAGAAATTTTTAATTAGAGGACAACTGCATCTCAGTGCGGCTGAAAACTAGTTCTAAATTACATAGGACATTTGTGGCAGAGCTGGAAGAATTTAAGTTCCTTAGATACAAGGGATCATTTTCCTCAGGTACAAGCCAACTTTTATTTGACAGTATGGATGTATTTTCCTATATCATTACTTTATATGCAACATAGAAAGGAGCAAAGAATTCAGCAGCCATCAGTACAGAAGTGTAGCTGTGTTTAGCTTTAGTGTTTGAGTCAGTGTCATTTCTGCCATTGGAATAGTCATATTCAGCTGTTAGCTTCCTCTCTAACTCATCCAGTGATAAGTCACTTTATTTTCAAAGGCAAACTTCTAAAAAGAATGCAACCCTATAATAAAATGGTGGAGTGGGCACTGGGAGGGAATCTGAACCAGTATTCCTTACTTAATTGAGGCTTACTGTACCCAATTTTATCTACAGCTGTACTGCTGACTCTGACTTTTAGCACATCACTTCAACATTTTACACAGTATTTAACCCACAATTAAAATAATACTACTCATGATTACACTCCTAACTAAGTGTTTTGAACTCTCAGGAAGGAAAACTGCTAAATATAACTATTGCCATGCTAATGAATTTATGATAGGGGTACCACAGACACTGCTTAATTAAAAGTCTGATTCTGCAAGTATCCTAAATGTAGTCTAAAATCCCAAGTAGGCAGCATAGATGACATACAACCACCTCGCATAAAAGGGAAACTAGGAAAGTATTATGATATTCAAGAGTAAGTTCAGTTTGGTCAGCTCCAGCTCCCAGCTGATTAGACCTTAGATACAGTATTCCAATACTGTCTTTTCTAATCCTGCATCTTTTTTGTTAAATCCCTTTTTCACTAAAAATGCAACAAAACCAACAACAGGTTAGCCTGACTTTGAAAAACAAGCAGTAGAAATGAAGAGCAGGTTATAAGAAAGTAGTATTCCTGTGTCTTGTAGAAGAACAAGGAATTTTTATTCTGCAAGTCTATGTATTAGAAAGTGGCAGGAATATCACTTTATAGAATTGTTGCTGTTGTTGAACTGATTTAATAATATGCTCTTAATTATACTGATTGCTACTGCATACTTGATATTATGTATCAGACTGATTTATATCGACTTCTTTTTAAAAATAGGGGGTTTTTTTCCTATATTTTATTTGGATTAGTTAAAATAAACTTTTTTTTTTTTTCTCCTGGTCTCTTTCCATTTGTACTGACTACAACATTTTCCTGGGAAATCAAATTCAAAACCAACATTCAATCTCATATAAAATGGAGTCAATAAACTCTTCTTAGAAATACTATTCCCTAACATTCATATTCATAGATAATATAGCATTCACTTATTCTCTGTTTCTTATCCTGAATGACACGTTTCTGCTATATTCCTCGTTCCAAAGATTTCTCATGATCTGACCACATGCTGTGACTGAACTATAGTACCTCTGTCATTTAGCCTTTGAAAGATCAAAGTTTGCTTTTTCTATATCTATAATCTAATAAAATTTTCTTCAAATGACTTAGTTACTTCTCTCTGCCATCCATATCTAACAAGTTCCACTCTGCCCTTTGTTACTTTTTTATTTTCTTTCATTTTGCAGAGCAGATATCTATGTGTTCTTTTTGCTGTCAGTCCTCTAGAATGTGCACATATTCTTGTCATTTTTTAATTATTCAACCAAAAAAGGATTCAGTAATAAAATGTTGATCAGTATAGTTAAGCTAGAGGTAACATTACATATTGTTTTGCATGCAAGATGCAACCTGATCGGTTGCTAAGTGTCTCTGGTCAATTAAATAGTGCATACACTAAGATATACAATATTAAAAACACTGTCACACTTCAAGATTTAGATTTGCCTTCAAAATTTACAGTCATGTACATATTTTAAATACATGCCATATAACAATGGTTTCGATTTACAAGGAAAAGAATATTTGGTTTCCTGTCCAACAACAATGGAACTGTAGTCTGTACTCTGATAGCGTAACCATCTTCACTTTTCCACTGTTAATGAAGGTTCCAAAATTCTGCCCATTTGATGTCACTGTTCTCTGCTGCCTTCAAATCTTGACATCCATGAGAAGTTTTGGCCCACTACCAGAAAAAAAAAACATTCTTTTTCTATTCCGGGCAATGAGATTTCACTTTGTGTAAGAACAAGGGCAAACAGTTATCATGCATTTATGAAATATAGACACATATTTGAGGGTCAGACCATCTCATTATGCTTGTACTGCATTGCTTTTAATCCAGTGAGGCCTACAAAAACCAGCATAGATTTTTTTAGTTCCATAGATTTTTACCTTCCATTCCCCCTCAGTTTCTCAGCCCAATCAGTCATCATACCCAGAGGGGCAGAGAAAGCAGATTTGCAGACTGGCCCTAGCCCCTGGACTGTCCCAGCCTTCCTCAATGCTGGCATGGTTGACTGAAAGAGAATGTGGTGCTCTTTATGTGTGGTCTGGAGTGCCTGATGTTGAAGAGAAACCATATAATTATCCCAGGCTTTAGAACTGAAGAGCTGGTTCTTAATCAAAGCTCCTGATTGCTTTCCTAAATATAGCTGTGTAGATGTACCCTTTCTAGCTTTGCTTTGTAAAGGTAACAGAAAAGGAATTGCTTCAGAAGCTGTATAAAAGATGAACAGGATAATTCTTGTTTAGTGCTCAGGGTTTGCCTAGAAAGACAAGTATTGCATTTCAATCCTTTCACTTTAATCTAAATAGTTGGATTAAAAGTGCATCTTAAAAGTACTCAAACACAAGCACAGAGAGCAGAACACAACTGCACTAACTGTTCAGCTACTGGAACTTTTCTCTCCTTTCCTCCTCCCCCTGACCTCTCTATCTTGTATGTCTGCTTGAACGGGAAGAACGTACTTCAGTCCTCTCTGCTTACACAATCTCCTGGGATGTGCAAGATGCGGCTTTATAGCCTGGGCAGAGCATAGATTTTATGACTTCCACTTTCTCAATTACTGTGGTGTGTCATAACACCACCACCTTTGGTTGAGACAGAAGAAAGAAAGTGCCCACTGAAAAGAAAGTGCATTATTGCAGAACAATCCTGTCACCATGGGCTGAAACTTTCTGACCTCTTCCTTGTGGGTATCAATGGACCATAAGCAGGACCTAGGCTTTCAGGTGGCTAATCAGTACTGGGCATAGAGAAATATGTTACTGCAGATGTCAGGCAGACCTTTGGTTCAACCTTAAGCAAAAACTGAGCAGTGTTTTTTTGAATTACACTCTTGGACATTGGGTGCCAAAGACCAGAAGCAGAAGAATACAACTATCTTGAGCATTAACCGGCACATTTGATGTCAGTGTAAGGCAATGTTATCATTCAAATCTGTGTTGATTAGCACCTCCTGATGGCTAAATGCATCACCATGCTTCTTGTAGTACATCATACTTCTTGTGGTACCACTCAGAGATGTTTAATTCTTCTGTTAGAGCCTGTAGAGAACCTGAACACCTAGTTCTGTGGCTAGTATTCTTCTCTTGGGCCCAAATAGCTGTTGTTATATTTTCAACAGGGATATATCATAGGGTTACTTTTCTTCCATGGGCATGATGCTCCATTATTTGGTTTAGTCTGAGGTTCCAAAAGTTTTTTGAAACTAAGCTTTAAAACATGGGTTCTAGGAATGAGTGCAGAATTTGGCTGACTGGATCACTTAGGAAAGCTCAAGTTCATGACAGAACATGTATTTAGGCAGCCTTAATGGCCCCTTTTAAGCCAATGGATATTTCCAGTTAATCACCTTGCAGCAGTTTTACTTTAGTTAAATGTTCCAAGCACAAAGTATGGGAATTTTATGTGCTATGTCTGTCAGAAATAAATATCTGAAGCATATATTTGAGTATGACAGCATTTTCTTTTCAATAACATTATTTGATTTTCTCAGAACGCTCACTTTTGTCCAAACCTTGCTTTTTCTACTCTGCAGTGTCATCTTCTTGATTTACTTTATTATCACATTTTCTAGAGCTATTAAGCAGTTCAATGATTACATTAATTTTTCATAACCCCACTTTCACTTTCAAACGTATTGCTTGTCAACATAATTACCTTTTTTAATCAAACGAAAATATTTACATGTACTTTAAGAATCACCTATATCTCAACCTAATTTACTTTTAAAATTTAAATCTTATCACAAATTGCATTTCAGAAATTATAGATGTCACACTTTTATTTATTCAAGTGACAGAATTGCATGTAAGGTTATTGGAGAGTTAACACACTTCAAACCAACGCAGGTAATATGCAAATTGGAAATAAAAGAACAAACAGGTGTTCAGAATTTTAATTAGCAAAAATATCAAGATAAATAATGTCAATTTTTAGGTATTCAATACAAATAAAACCCCTGAATTTCCTCTAAAATCCAAGGGGAAAGGAGAGTTTTTAATGTGGAGACAGTGTAAAGGTTATTCCGTATGGTAAAATTATCAAGTTTCAATTAACTTTGGTAATTTAAATAACTTTGCAAATAAGGTGGGGATGGCTGTGGTGGATTGTCTGTCTGCAGGTACCCACCAAGCTGCCCTATCCCCCTCCTCAGAAAGACAGGGGAAAAAATATTATGAAAAAGCTCATGGGTTGAGATAAGGACAGGGAGATTACTCACTAATTAATGTCACAGGCAAAACAGACTCAACTTGGGGAGTTAATAACTTAATAACAGTGTATGATAATGAGAAATAAAAGCAAAATTAAAAACACCTTCCTTCTACTCTTCCTTTTTTTCCCAAGCTCTATTTCACTTCTGACTGTTTGACCTCCTCCCTACTGAGGAGCACTGGGGAGATGAGGAATGGGGGTTATGATTTGTCTTCATCTCTGCTGTTCCTTCCTGCTCATGCTTTTCCCCTGTTCCAGCATAAGGTCCCTCCCATGGGATACCATCATTCATGAACTTCTCTAATGTGTGTCCTTTCCACATGCTGCAGTTCTTCAAGAACTGCTCCAGCATGAGTCCTTTCCTTGCGTACAGCCCTTCAGGAACAGATTGCTCCAGCATGGGTCCCCCATGGGCCACAGGTCTTTCCAGAAAAGCTACACTCGTGAGAGCTCCTCTCACAGGCTGCAGTTCCGGCCAGTAGCCCACTCCATCATGCTGTCATCTGTGGGCTGCAAGGTGCATATCTGCTCCAGCATGGTCCTCCACAGGCTGCAGGGGGGTAACCTCTGTCACTGTGGTCTTGGCCACAGAGGAATCTCTGCACCAGTTTGCCTGGAGCACCTCCTTCCCTTCCTCCTTCACTGATATTAGTGTATTAGTGTCTGAAGACTGTTTCTCTAAGATTTTCTCACTTCTCTCTCAGCTATCGTACAGCATTTTTTACCCTCTCTTAATTATGAATGATGAATTGATGAATGGATTGTAAACAGCACTGCAGGGAAGGACTTGGGGATACTGGTGAATGAAAAATTGGACAGGAGTCAGCAATGTGCACTTGTAGTCCAGAAGGCCAATCATCCCAGGCTGCATATAAAGAAGTGTGGCCAGCTGGCCGAGGGAAGTGGCTGTTCCCCTTTGTGCTCATAAGACCCCACCTGGAGTACTGTGTCCAGCTCTGAGGTACCCAGTACAAGGAAGACATAGACCTGCCAGAGCAGGTCCAGAGGAGGGCCATGACAAAGATCAGAGAGCTGGAGCACCTCTCTTCTGAAGAAAGACCAAGAGAGTTGGAGTTGTTCAGTGTGGAGAAGGATCACAGATGACATTATTGTAGCCTTTCAATATGTAAAACAGGCTTATAAGAAAGATGGAGAGAGACTTTTTACCACAGCCCATAGTGACAGGACAAGGGGGTAATGGTTTTAAAATGAAAGAATGTAGGTTCAGATTGAACATAAGGAAGACATTCTTCACCATGAGGGTGGTGAAATATTGGTAGAAGTTGCTCATAGAGGTTGTGGATGCCCCATCATTGGAAGTATTTAAGGTCAGTTTGGATGGGCCTTTGAACAACCTGTTGTAGTTAAATTGGACCTAATAAAGGTCCTTCCCATCCCAATCCATTTTATGATTCTATGTTTCTGTTTTTATCACAAAGGTGCCACCAGCTTCACTGATAGATTAAGCTTTGGCCAGTGGTCTTGGAGCCAGCTTAAACTGGCTCTGTCTGACATGGAGGCAGCTCCTAGCATCTTCTCACAGAAGTCACCTGTGGTCCTTCCCACTACCAAAACCTTGCCCCATAAACCCGGTACAATGACCATGTCCTGATTGCCATTTAGACGCAGTTCTCCAAAACTGTATCTTGAACTGTTAGTGCAATATGATCATAAAACTCTCTAGAAGAAAGATGGGTTTTAATTATCTATTTTTTTTCAAAAGCCTCTTCAGTCTTGTGCATTTTCAGGACACACCATCTTTAAACATTTGTTTTACTAATATATGTGTTAAGCCTTCTTGTCATGGGCCAGAGCTTTTCAGGCAGCAAAGATTTCTCTAACTGTACAACAGTCCGAGAGAAAATATTTATATGATAATAGTATATGCCGTATCAAATTAACTTACTAGAACTTCACTGTTGATAGTAGGAAATGTAAATGGATGAAAACTTCTTGCTGACTCTGTTATCTTAAATTGAGGAACTCTTGAAGGTTTTATGAATGATTCTCTAAGAGAAAGAATTTTCTCACCTGACATTCATTGCATATGGAATCAGCAGTGACACAGAGAAAATAAAGATTCAAGAAAGCCTCTACAAAACTCACTAGACAGAAGGAGGCTGGGAACACTCAGAAACTTAACTAAATCTCTATAATTTTATTTTTTTTATTTTTTTTTTTTTTACTGAGTAGAGAGATTGCAACCACTAAGAAATAGGTAGAAGTTGCAGAAGTGTTAAGTGGAAAAACCCAAATAGGCTGTACTTTGACTAATATTCTGGGTACTGCAGCTTCTGAAGGCAGAGACAGTTCTAACGTAGCAGCTTAGTTGAAGTCATACTAGACTGGTAAAAGTTAAGCTACAACCAAGCAGACAAGGCAGTAAAAAGAGCTTATGTTTTGTCAGTAATAGCAGAAGTGTGGCTAGTATGGAAGCAATGTGGAGTAGGCACTTCTAGCCAACCATGAAAAACAAAATTAGAAAGAGCAGCTTGTCAGAGAGGTAGAAAAAGGAGAAAAGCAAAACAAGACAAACAGATGAACAGAGGCAAATATGTTTCAGTTTACATGTTTGTTTCTTTGCACTCTGAAATTTGCATTAGCATTGTCTCAGTGCTAATTAGCTAGATCTATAAGCATGCGGTGCTTTGAAATTCATAGGAGTTACTGGAAGAAATGCTGCTGCATTAGTCATATTTTTTTCTGTTTGTGTTCATGTAGCATTGGGAGGATTAATACAAACACTGGAAGGGCATCCACATCAGAAATAGTGAGGCGACAACTGACCAAGGTTTTTCAAGGTAATGAGGCACTCAATATGTACAAAAAGTACCAACTACATTTTTCACAAGCTCATACGCACCAGTAATGTGTGTCTGACCAAATTTTTGAAATCTGGCTCTAAGACTGAAGATATTCTGTACCTTTTTGGGTACTACTGGAAAAACTGAACCGCAAAGAAATGCAAAATGTGGGTTAATATATTCTGCATTTTCCTTCACAGCACATCTTAAAACAGGGACTTTATAGACCCTGGGTTTTACTCTGCAAATATGTAAGCATGAAAAAAAGAGACTTGGCAACCTTGAGGATATATTGTTCATTCTTTTTTATACTAACTTTCCTCATTGAAAGGAAGGCTATTTGATACCACAAGAAAGAGATAACCATTTTTATAAAGTACTCAAAAGTTAAAAAAGGACTGTCAATGAAGATTACTCTGTTTTAGAAAGTGACCCAAACTTCACATTGAAATTTAATCTTCACTATTAATTAAATGAAATTAAGCTTCAGTATGGCACTGTAAGATTGAAAGAGGCTATAATCTGTTTGGGAACCTGTGTAAAGTTCATTTGAAGGTCTCTGTCTGGTCTGAGATTGCCAAGAAATTTATTCCTCATGCAAACATTACCTTAAGGATTTCTGACAATACATTGGTGTCACTCTTATATTGACCAGTGACTTCTGTTTTGGTCAACTGCTCATTTGGGAATACATTTATCATCTCACCGAAGTTTCTGTATTATTTCAAGGCATAAGGAAAAGGAATTTATTATATGAAAATGCAAACCTAAGAAATAACCTGATAATTTAGAAATAGATGGTCATATCTGAATCTATAGTGAGTAAGTTCTCCCCCTCTTAAATCTTCTCTTTTTCATTTTGTTTTTCATGCCTAACTGTAAGTACCTCTTTACTTTGCTGCCATACTATCAATGCTCCTGTCACTACTGGGGGAGTGGAGTAGGGGGTGGGGGGGAACTACGCTTTTTAGTGCCTTGTCTGTTTGATCTTAGCTTAGTTTTTACCATTCTGATGTCGCTTCAACAAGCATACTGTGTTAGAACTCTTTCCACCTTCTGAAGCCACTACATGCAGAATATTAGTCATAGTAAGAATACATTTGTGTTTGTTCAGCCTGAAGATAGAGCAAAAGGAAATGTAACTTACCTTACAGCTACATTTGACTATGGTTTGGCTTCAGGCTTTCTTCTGTGTACTCTTCTGCTCTCAGATTGCCAGATCAACCAAGATCTTGTAGTAATTCACCCAATAACCCAGAATTCATGTCTTTGTCATGCCCTGTTCTCCAGGTGCTCAGTATGAATACTGCTTGGAGTCAGGATTCTTCTGACATGAACTTCAGTACAATCTGCACATTTATTAATCAATATACATAGGTTAATAATAGAAATCTTACATTCTCTGTGCTGTGCCATGAGTTCTTTTTCCCCTGACATTTTTCAGGTAAAGATATTATTGAATGGTTTTCAAGCTAGCTGGATTAGGTTTACCACTTGAAGAGTTGTAAGGAAGAAATTTATTCACAAAATGCAGACACAAAGGCTAACTGTATCACTCTAGGAATCTGCAGGTTAGGCATACAAAGCTTTAGAACCATTAATTGTACAAATTTGTGGATAAAATAAGTTAATGCTGTTCTTCTGTGTTGCTTGAGATTAGATATGGAAACCAATGAAAGTCCTGGATAAGAACAGTGTGTTTGAAGAGAGTGATCAAAAATATACTTTGCATGATATGGAAATTCATTGCAGTACCCTTACAGGCTCCTTACAGGCAGGGGCAAAAGGTGATAAGGGATAGTAAATACCACTTTATTCTGCACCTGAATTTCGGGCCTTTTTCTTCAAAGAAATCAGTAACATCAGATTTTCTAAGGCATTTAATCATCATTCACTGATTCAATTAAAATTATTAGAATATCCAGTCTGGAGTACAAACTCTAAAGATTGGGAGGAGGGGGGGGCGGGGAAGAGAAAGAAATAGATATAGCAAAATAGAAAGTTATGCAAGGCACTTGCACTCTGGAAGTAAATTACCATGCCTTCCTCATAATTAAATAATGATATTTAATTATTTGCAAGATTCCTTTATTTTCTGCCTCTCCAAGAGAATGCTAGTGGGAATATGCAGAAACTTCCAACGTAAGTGACTTACTGCAAAGAAAATGTGTGAGGTTTTTTTAGTAGTTGTTGGTATTTGTAAATGGGTGCATTTAAAGGAAGTAGAATCACAGGTTCTCACATTCCCTGGTGAGCAAGTCACAGTTGACAGTGACTTCATGGCTGATAAAGCACCTACATCATAAGGAAATAGAGTCTATAATGGGAAGGAGGCTGCTGTTGCATAAGGCCTCATTGACTCTTGGTAGGAACGATAACATAATTCAGGGCTCAACTTAAATATGCCCTCTTTTCCTTTTTGACTTCATTACAAGATAATTGTTTTTTGTCTTACTGCCACATGTATTAGTCAGTATTAGAGTATTATTCAGTGCATAAGGAGCCCTGAAAACATGGCAAAACACATACCCGAATATGAACAGATAAATATTACTTTGATATCTTTCCTCTAGTCGGTGCAGTTGCAGAGCACTCTACTAGGGAGTATTAAGACTTACCTTGCTCTATTGAGAAAAGGCAGCAATTGCACGCTTTAGCACAGATCTTGCATCATACCTGACTCCTTTGTAAGGCTTCTTCTTCAGCTTCTCCATTTATTCGGAGTCTTCCTGAACTTTCAACACTGTGGAGGGTTACTAATTAGCTTATTTTATAAACTATCTCAGCTTTGAATGTTAATGCATCTCATGTGTGAACCATTTTGTGACTAATGGTTCACACCATTACTTCTTGTGAACATATGTTGTTTGTTTATTGTATGGTGTGGGCAGAATACTGAGTATTTCTTTGTTCCTGATTCATTAAATTTATACAACGGGATGATGAAGGCAAAATGAATGTTAGTAGAAAGGAAGGATTAAAAAAGTTTGTACGCTTGGAAAACTATACTATAATAGAGCCAGTTTCTACCAATTTTCTTCAGTATTTCTAAATAAAATCAAGTCCATGACTGTCTTAGTTCCTGGCGGTTTTTGAACACATACAGTGTTTCAAAGGTATGGCTACTTGATTCCACAATTTACAGCTGAGAAGTTAAATACTTTTATAATTAACACTAAAAGTGTATAATATTTTCACCAAGTAACACTGTTATAACAGTATGGTATAAAATATTATTTGTAGGATGATCTGGAAGCTTGTCGCTGTATTTACACCTGGGTTTTGGTTCAGCAGCATTGTTTTGAAGCAAATCCCACAATCATTCTGCTTACTGCAAATTGGTTTGGTTTGCAGAATGGTTTCAGAGTGCAAACAAGATACCTTACAGAGGAAACTGAGCAAGAATCTCTGCCTCAGATGGACAAATGTGCTCCCACCAAAATAAGATGTTTAGTCCTCTGGATGGCTTTGAATCAGGTACATGGAGAGGACCATTGGACCGTGGAGCCAGGATAAATCTTGTCTGAGGTAGGACTCCGAAACAGTGCATGGTGTGAATATAAGGGCGTTAACACCAACCAAACTATTGATCCTACTACCCTGAATTACTTGCTAATACACTGTGCTATGGTTTAGCACAGCTCTTCAGAGCAAATACGTATTTGTTCTGAACACCAGTCCTTGAAACAGCTCAGGATTTGCAACAAGCAAGTGGTAACTTAATAATGAAAGATGATAATGACTAAATATCATTTTAATAAAGAACAATCCTGACATCATCCATTCTGTGCTTAGCAAGTTGGAAGTTATTTTTACAACCTCTTGGTTGATGAAGTGAGGGACAAATTATAATGATTATGTAATCAAGAATAAATACAACCCTCTCCCATATGTTGTGCAAGTGAATAAGGGAAAAAATGTGAGAGACTAATGAAGAAGCTAAACGTAAGTATCTGGTGATGTTGCTTGTGGAGACATGGAGGCATGTGGATGTTCTCTTCCTTATGTTTTTTCTATTTTATCATAATTCTAGAACATATTCTCCCAAACTTAGTACCAAACTACCTGCTCTACTGGAAAAAGGAATAGCTATAAATGTCCAAAACCACACTTTTAAAGTAAGCAAGTTCTGAAGTCCTTTCTGAGTTATACATGGACAAATCTCTGCCTCAAATAGCAGTTTTCAATACAAGGTCAGGGATCTGGTCCCAAAGATTACCTTGCATGCTCAAGTTTGATTAAAACTCTAGGTCAAGCCCTAATGTGTTTCTCACATCATTAGAACTTTAAAGCAATCTGGACAACTTTGTTGCTTGATCTCTAAAATTCAACAGCTGCTTTACAATCATCTCAAGCAGGAAATTCTATAGCTTTCCTGGCAATGTAAATGCAGTGTAAATTATGGATTAACATAGAGTAGGGGAACAAAAATAATTCACTGATGTCATAAAAAAAAAAAAAGCAGAAAGTATCAAATTAAATCATAAGCCAACAAACTGAAATGCATCTGAAGTGTGGAGATCATTGCCTTAGACACTTCAGACATTCAAGAGAGCAAATAAGTGCTCACTCATAAAATCTTTCCTCAAGAACTGATGAACATTTTTTTAAAAATGTAATTAGTAGTCTTTGCATTATTTCTGTTTGAAAGCAAATTACCAAAGCTTGTAATGCAATGTCAGGTGGAATACACTCATGCCAGGCGATGGCCAGAATCTACAGCTCTGGTTTGGTAACATCTTTCCTGTCTTCTGAGAGACAGTGTTCCCAGAGTAAACTCAGGATTAAATATTTACTGATTTAGCTACTACAAAAAGAATAAATTGTCTATAACTTTCCAGTTTTACCAAATGAACAAATGTACACAATTAGAATAAGACATACGTAATTAATCAGCATAGCTGAAGAGGTATCTTACTTGCTTTTTACCTCTGGGCAGAAATCCAGCATCTCCACAGTAATTCACTTCAGGTTAATAGATAGTATCTCTTCAAACATCCTTAATGTTGCCCTTACTAATATAGCAAGCAAGCCTGATCTTAGCTTGTTCTTTGACATAAAGTGCCATGCATTTGTAACAAAAACAAGCAATTATTTCTTTTCTATCAGCAGCAGTAGAAGGAAGGCCACAGTGTCAAAAAGTAGAAAACAGAACATAAACATGCAAATATAAATTCAGACTTTTTTCCAGTAAATAGGGCAGACCTTCAGGAGAGCTCCTTGTCTGGACTTTCAGCTTTGCAAGTGGTAAAAAGTGTCCCATTAAGTATATGTTAGGTATCTCTTGAAAAAAATAGTTAGATATTGTTTTAATAACACAGATTATCTGATTGAAAGGAACTGAAGTTTTACTTCCTGAGCTTTGTGAATATATTCTGGTAACTAGCCACATTTAGTATACTTCCTCCTTTTGATTTACTGTAACTGGAATTTCAATTTTCCCTATTCTTGCTCTTATTACTTGCCTTTTTCTTTACACGTTCACACACACTCACAGATACACACAAAAAAGCTCCAGCCATTCTGAGATGAGTAAACAAAGCCAGCAAAGAACTTTTAAGGACAAATTTGGCTCTTTGAAGAGCTGCAGTTCCTGGAAGGATGAACTGTGATAAGCTTGGGAGTTTGGAGAGCAGGTGTGTATGCAACCTTAACACAGCTGAGGGGGGTGAGGCAGACTGCAGCAGCTGCACAGCTGCAACAGATATGCTGTCACACTGTCTGAAAGAGGCTCTGAAGTCCCTTTATCCCTGTAGATTTCCTTCTCTCTTTCTTTCCTTGCTGAATCTATGCTTGGAAAGACAAGCTGGAAGACTAAATGTCATTCAGTTAAGAGGAAGTTACTGGAACTGCAAGGCTTCGAGAGAGGAAAGTTTGCCTGGTGTTACTGAACTAACCCTCCATGATGGCAATTTGGATTAAATTTTGTTTTCTACTTCAGCCTCCCTCTGATTTTAAAATACCAGTTTAATGTTTCTTTGTTCCACTCTGTAAAGTGGAACTAATAATGCTAATATGTTTCTAATAGAGAGTATCACTGTAACACACAGGTAGCAAGTTGGCAGAGAACTTATATGTGTCTTGAATTAGAGATGATGACTGTTTTCTAATATGTCTGTATTTATAAAAGTAGGATATCTTGGATGTCTGACTCATGCCTACAGAAAAAATGAGTATCTGAAAAGGCTTATTTACCTCTTGTCTTAATCGTCTTTGCTGCTTCCTGAAGTACAGAGACTCCTACTTGGGCCTGCAAGGACTTTATTTTGTCTTGCATCATATGGGTTATTATATTTTCCATTTGCAATTTTTCCCAGTCAAAACATAATTATATAAAAATATATTTTGACATATATTAAAAATAACGTGGCTTTCATTCCATAACAGTTCTTCTAACATTTTTAATAAGAAATTATAAAAAATCATCCAACTCAGAAAAAAATCACAGCAAAAAGGTCTGTTATTTTTCAAATCTAACTGATTAAAGTCTATTCAGCTTAATGTATTTAGTATTTGCAAAACATATGATTGGAGTAACATTGACAACTGAAATATATGTATGCAGAAAATTTGTCAATAAATTGTGTGTACTCCCTAAATCATTCTACCAGCTGCAAAACAAACTGTGGGCTTTTGGTTAGTTGAGTCAAGGATGGATCCTAAAATTACTGCCTGAATCTTACTGATTTCAATACTCCGAAGATCTTTCTTGTTGAAGTGTTGTCAACAGCCACCCTCTTCCTAATGTCACAAAATACACTTTATCATTTTATTTTAAATATGATTTTTATTACATATAAGAAGTGTGTGTGTTTCATTTGAGGTTATTTAGCAAATCTTCCCTGATAAACAGAAGACAGAGCTTTTAATTTTTTGTGCAGATTATGAAACATGCATTCCAGGTGGATTAGTACTCCTCCATTATACACATAGTAATAAACACCAATAATACTTTTAGCATTTGAAAAATTGTCAGTAAGTATACCTTTCTGATTGCAGTGCAATAGAGAGAAAAGCTGGAGCTTCCATAAAGCTGAGCTGCAAAGACACTTAGCCAACAAAATTATCAGAATTCCAAAGTCATCTATTTTTTCTCATGACTTTTCTTAACCTTCCAGTTTGCACTGAGTTACTCAGACTAATATTAAAAAGATGTAGATATGGTAACTTTTCCTTGATAGTGTCCTTTCCCATAATAAGTGTACATTATTAGGACACTTTCTTCTCCTGGGAAGCTTTTCATTTGATTTAACACACACATATAAACCATTTTATGAATAATGTATCTGAAGCTAGATCCCTAAACACAGTTAAGAAAGGAAGCAATAAAGAGAGAGTCTGTTTCTGAAAATTTGCGAAAGGGACTCCCTGAAATCATGTCCCCTCTGTTTCTGTAAATATGCTCCCAGCTGGCAACCTCTGTCCAAAGAATAGGTGGAATAAGGTTTCTGCCACTGTTAAGCAGTAGCCAGCAGAGCTGCTAAGTAAAAACCTTAAAGGGGCATGACAGATTGCTCAATTCTCCATGTAGAGAATAATGTAATCTGCTGTGAGACGTTTTACACAATACCTCCTGCTGCTCCATCTGGGCTGCTGAGCACTGATGGTGCACTTGATTGTGTACAAGTCAAATATGAAGGTAATTCCTGACAGCAGGACTTTTCTATGAAAAGATGGACTCTGAAGTGTGCAAGTAGCATTGTATTTCAGTTCTTAATTATTCATTAAAATTATTTTTTTTTTTTACTTTTGAAGTCATGAGGCAGTTAGGAGCTTAAAACTGCTCTCCAAATCTGCAGCAAAAATAATATGGAGAAATGGTGGTGGTAAACTAGTTTAAGCCAGTGAAAGATCTGAAATATAATACATTCAGAACTATAAATGATTTAGAGATTGATTTAATGTATAGTTATTATTTATTATATAATTCTCCGGTTAAAAAAAAACCAAAAATCTTCCATTTACTTTTTCTTCTTCCAGGTACAATTAACAGAACTTTCACTACAATTGTCATCTTCAGTTATATGCAGTGAACAGAAAGTATATTCAAAGCAAATGTATTTAAGAATACTAATGATAATTGTATAAGAGTATAATTTTTCCCAACATTCAACTATTTCTCATGTCAGTATATAAAACTATCACCCACTTCTGTATCATAAGGACCTGGAATTCTTTAGGCTCTTGCCTGTGACTTCCAATAACTTTGAAGGACATACAGAAACATTAAGGGCTATGAAATTTCATGTTGATTGGGAGCTTATCTGTTGCTTTTGCTAGGCAAAGTCCTCATTTATGAAAAGAAAAGATCCATTCAGAAGAGGAGTCTAGAATTCATACCTTGAATTTTAGATGTATTTAATGGGAAAAAGAGATTTACAGACAGATTATAGTTTTCTGGTTATATAAATAATTCTGAACATCTATATGAACAATAACAATACAGATTAATGCATTCTCCTGTATTCCTTTGCATACTGTAGGCTTTATTTTGTACATCGGTGACCTGCTGTAATTACTAGTGAAGTATAAATGATGAGTTACATAGTTCAGTAAGACTCAACACTAAGCCATATTATTTGATGAAAAAGTTTCTAAACCATGGATATTCTGGTAGTTTATGAATTAACAAGAGGAAAGTGGGAGGGAAAATAGAAACTCAGATATTTGTAATCAGGCTTTACTTTCATTTCCAAAACTTTCATTACATGAAAATTCTACTTAATAAAAGTGAAGTGCATAACTACATTTAATCACACCGAAATAAAGTAGTTAATGTGAATAGCGGAAAGAAAACCCAACTCAAGTATCCAACAAAAAATATTAGACAATATCACAGATTTGCAGGAAGAAAACTTCTTGACAGAAGTTCTGGCCTCCCTTGCACCTGGAGACTTAGAAGTTCAAATGAAACTGTTCAAGGCAGAAGACCAGCATGTCTAGAGTGGTACCACGAGTCCTTTGTCATCAGATCAATGGCTGAAAAATAATGTTCATAGTCTGGTGAACCATGTCACTTTGATTATACCTGCTGTTCAAAGCTCAGTGGGATGATGAACTCTCATGTGACAAGGGCTTGAGAAAGCAAATACATACCTAGGGATGTATTAGAAGGGGTATTTATCAGAGGGGTAAGCACTAGTTTTATTATACAAGATGCTCTTGGCTTAAATTAAACTGGGAAAACACTGAGTAGTTATGGAGAAAGACAGCTGGGTTTATAAAGGGAATAGAAATCCTCAAAAGAAAAAAGGTAAAAAGCTTAGTAAAACAAAGGGTTAAAGGTCATTTTTGTATCTGTAGAGTGTGTAAATGTCAGAGAAGGAAATGAGATATTACAGCTATGGACCATAGTTTGCAAAGTGATGAATCAAAATAAACTGGTTGGAAATTGCAAGAAGATTCCTAGTTATCAAACCAAAGAGAAATTCTGATTTCATTCCAATGGAACTAATGAGGAGTCACAACACATTTAAGAAAGGGACGTGAGATGATTAGTACAGTGGAAGTCTAGACTCTGTGACTCAGGAGATTCTTTCTAGTAGGCTCTCCTTTTTCATTTGGGCATATGTCATTTGGACCAACTATTTGCAGAGGCAGATTAAATAGGATTCAATACTAAGAGATGGCAAGCCAAATTAATAAAGGTGTAAGTATTGTTCTTCTACCAGTTTACTACACATTTTGAAGAAATGACAGCTCAATAGCCCTATAGAGGAAAAGGCAGATCTCTCTTTGTACAGGTACTATTTCAAGAGTAGACAGAGTGAAAGCATAAACACTTGGACATTTGAACTATGGTCTTTATGTGGAAATACAAAAAAGCTAACTTCCAGCTAGAACTGTTTATGATAGTCAAAGCAAGAAACAGTCTTATTCCAGTACTCTTTCTCTCTTAAAATAATCTCGATCTGAAAGTTATGAACTTTCATGGAATCACAGTATCATCCACAAAGTTACAGAAGCAGCTTTTGCAATGCTTCAGCTTTCTGGCAGCTTACCCACAGAATATCTTTTTTATAGTGTAGCTCTACAGCAAGAGGAAAAGTTAACAGTTTCATCGTGCTTCCCAGGGGCTGTTCAACTGGAAAAGATAGCGAGAGAGAAGCACAGCTAATTGTGCTACTCACATCTCCTCATGGTTACTTGCTGTCATTTGATGCTGATCTTGCCCTCACTGTATCAGTAAGACTGCTTGTAGAAATGGTGTGTTAGCAGGAATTTCTGGTTTGTTTCCATATTTTCAAAATAGCAGTTCTCCTTCCAGCTACCATATTGGAGTATCATTCTTTCCAGTAAACTAGTGAAAAGCATCAGTGATAAGCATCTCAAAGTATAAGTCTGGAAAGAACTGCTGTGTTGAAAGCCACTCTAAAAATGTCTTCAGATATAAGTATACAGGAAAGAAATATGCAGGAAAATGTTAATTTTTGGTCAGTGAGAGAGAAGTAGACATCCCAAGGAGATCTCAAAAAACTACTGTAACCTCCTGCTAAAGCTCTTCATCTTAGTTCTGCCTCACTGCGCAGGGAAATGAGGTGTCCATGAGATACCCCTGAATTCTCTGAAAAGAACTTCCGCACCAATGACAGCTCTTAAGAGAAGCAGAATTACTGAAATAGCGTGTCTTCAAGAAAAACAATATAGGATCTAGGCTATTTTTGTTTGATTACCTGTCATCATTATGATGGTAATTTTGCAAGCTATATTTCAAAGGATGTATGACTAGTGCAGTCAAATATATGTTTCTAAATCTGTACATACACATATATAGAGATTTTAATGTCCTTATATGCATCTTTGCATGCAAGCAGAGAAACTTCTTGCTTGGAGCAGAGAAAAGAACAGGGCACAAGTTGGTTCCCTCAGTCTTTTTCTTTTTACTGTACTGATCTAGTTCAACATACTGCATGAAGCAAACCAAAAAATTACAGCCCAAATTATACAGATTAAAAACTCATCAAAGTCTACTTCAATCAATGATAAACTTTTCTTTGGTTTCTGAAGTAGATGGGAAATGCCTTTTCCCCCTGCATACAGTTATTAAAACATTGGAAATTACTCACAGAAACTGTATTGTCAGCTCTCCACTTTGCAGGTTTTCATCAGCTGGGACTTTTCAGCTCTTTTGTTCTGTCACAATCTTACATTTATCTCATACTTATCTATTGATGACTTCATATATGCTATTGAACTACAAATAATGAATAACATTGTGGTCTGAGCTCTGAGTAAAAAAATCACCATAGGAATTCCATAATTACTTTGTTGCTTAATGTATGACAACTTCCAGGTAAAGAGCTAGGGTAGAATGAGATCTTTTAACAATACTTAGTGAACAAAAGCTGACAATAAAGTACTGACTACCTTGTGACATACCTGAGCAGAAACACTACAGTTTTCATAACTGTAAAGACACCTTTTGGAAAGAAAGCTCAGAACTGGACAAAACTGGTTTGGTAGAAATTAAAAAAAAAAAAAAAAAAAAAAAGAAAGAAAGAAAAAAAAAAAAAGGCAAAAAGCTAATATGACTTTAAAAGTTTTTGACCTGACTCTCACTGAAGTTTTGTTGTGTAGCTCCTTTATTTTTCATCTTGCTCCTCTTACCTTTTTTAAGATGACTGTTTATTATTTTGACATATGAAGAGGTGACTGTTATTTCAAGAAGGTTGTTAAAAAAAAGAAACATGATTTGGTATAGAATTGTATAAGCTCTGAATATGTTTTATTCAGCATGTAAGACATGCTAATCGCTTTACAGAATGTAAAAAATACAGAATTTCTGCCTGAAGAACTATAATCTAGACAGATAAACATGAAGAGATGAAGGGACAAGTCAAGAGGAAAAGATCTGCTTTAGTTTGTTTGACACAAAGCATGGAGTTTCACCAAGCATAAAGAAATGAGGTAACAAACTGTAAAGTTTGTAAAACATGTTTAAAAAAACTTACAAAACGGTAGTCCTTATTAGGGGCTTGATACAAAAAGTATTACTGCAATAACAAAACCTTTGAAACAAATTGGGTCACATTATGTGGTAGGCTGTGACAAAAAATTATATGAGAACAAAAACAGGAATTCAGACTTAACTCATACAGTAAAAAGTATGAGACAAAATGTTAGCCTTTAATGTTTGACTTTTCCTTGTCTTGGTGGCAAAGCAAAGAATTATTTACTTGAAAATACAGTATAGCTCTTGATTTGTTGGCAGAGCAATGTCATGTCTGTCAGTCTCTGAAACAAATGGTGGTCAGGCATATGTGAGCATTATAAATCCCATTAGGGCATAAAACCATTTTTCTGATGGGGTCTAAGTAATCAAATGGTTATATAAGCAGAAGAAACATCTGTGCAACTTGAAAGTGGCATAGCACCTGGTGAACTAAGAATGGCTTTGTATTGTGGTGCTTGCAGCTAGATTCTTGGGTTTCACTTCACATCTTGTGGTGACTAGGGGGAAAATTTTTTTGTGGTGGTTTGCAGATGAGTTATTGATTAGGGATTTTTAATAGAGTTCATTAGTCCTCAGACACTAGACAGTGCTGAAGCCATATCAGCTAAAGTGAATTGACCAAAATTGGTGCCATCTTTGACTTTATCAAGCTAAAAACGTACAAGAACTAAGGCCCTGATCGTATACCTATATATGGCTACAGCCAATACATTTGTCAAAATGAGGAATGGCCTACATAAGTATACTGGATCTTATTTTGTTGAAGGTGATGAAACCTTTATGTCTATCTTTGTAGAGTGATTTTACTATATATTATTAATTTTTCTCAGCTTTGTTGTGGGATGCGTATGGATCAGGACAAGATATTTTTCTAAAATATTCACTTATTAAAAATGCAGTACAGGATTGTGCAGGATGAAGTTGTGACAATGAGGAAAGTTTAGGTGAAAAGTACCATCATCAGCTAGGAAAAAAAAATCTGTTAAATTTAAATTAGTTCTACATTTCTATATATGTATATATATTCTCTAATCTGCTTCCAGGAATGTAATTATAAACCTGACCTTAAGTTTATGAAATAAATCTGTTATTTTGTTATTAAAGCCATCTGGTTCTGGAAGACAGGAGTGAAAAATGACATGAAACTGGTAAAATTAGAATTTGCTGTCCTTGAGGAAGCAATGAATCAATAGAAAACAAGAAGCATTGAGGTTACCTGGAGAACTGAGTACCAGAGGCCACAGTTGGGTAAGTTTCAGAGGCCATAGGAGTGGCTAAGAGGGCAGAGTGAGGGCTTGTGCCTCCAGCTGCTGGTTTGGGTGAAGCATCCCACTCTACTCATCTACAAATAAACTTTAGGTGGGTATATGTTAACATCAGCTGACTCTAGTGGTCTGGGTATACTCCAAAGACATATCACAATAGCTACTGTAATCACTGTTTTTCTGTGCTAGATGGTTTATATGGTTTAAACACCAAATGTAGTTACTATATATGTACTAAAAAAACCCCAAACAGTTAAGTGGCTTGTATAGGTTTGAACTGGTGACAGGAACACAAAATATGATTTAAAAATGCAAAGCAAAAACAATTGTTTTTTGTGTGCTATCATCCTTGGATGATTTCTATTCAGCATTAACAACTCCCTGTAGTAGCTATGTCCTCAGTGAGTTTCTTTTCCCATTTGACCTAGCAATAAAAAAACCCAAGCAACTGAATAGTTTAGAAATTAGAGGTTAGTATTTCAATATATTTCCACTAGTCGTAATATAATTCTGAAGTACTTCTGTTATCTTCTGTGAAAACATACCTGTAAGACAAGAATCAGTACTCTCACTTCAGTTTCCTTGTGTTTTTTATCCTTGTATCGTTTCATTAGACTGTTGGCCAGTGGCTGTTGCAGTCACTCTTATGTAGTGCCAGTACATTGCTGCCAGATAATTCTCTCTTTTTAAGTGATGCATGTTGAAACACCAGTGTAAAATTAAAGTTGTCAGAGGGTAAGAAGTAAGTCTAAACAGTATTAAGATCAGACACATAATTACACATAGCCTGAAGTTCTGAAAATAACAGTGTTGTCTTATTTCAGAAATGTCAACAGCCAATATATATCTCCCAGAGAAAAAGAGAATAATGGGAGTAAATCCTGACTTAAATATAAATGGAAGCGAATCCCAACTTAAATATAAAATGATACAATATAAGACTCTTCATGTGAGGTACATGTCCATGCTTCATTTTAACCTTTTTATTTTTTTTTTCTTTTTTTCTTTTGGTGTGGTTTCCAGCTGCCATTCCAGAAGACATTGGATTTTTGTCTCATAAATTCTGTTCTTCTGCTGTATCTGCCAGACCTATCCAAGCATCTTGAATATCCCAGAAAATCTCAAATAGCACTGGGTGCCAATGTTTAGGCAGCTAAATCACATTCCAGATGTAACTGTCAGAAGTTTCTTAAACTCCTACAGGAACTGCAGGTAAAGAAGGCATCTGAGCAATGCACTGGACCCAAGCATGCAGATACTACCTCCAAGTAAGCAGAAACATGTGGAGATGTAATGGCAAATCCTGCTAGTGATTTCTGGTCAACTTGGGTCCAAATAATTTACAGTCTAGACAAGAAAAACTATTAGTATTTGTGAAAAACGGAAGTTGGCTATTCAATGTTCTGAATAGCAGTCCTTCCAGTTATCCGTAGAACTTGAATTCGGAAAGTTCTGACTTCAGAAAGTTAATTATATTTTCCAACCAGTTACACAGTATGCACCCACTTCTGCAAGGAAGTTATATCTGATTTACATGGCTGTAGCTGATGTTAGATTTGCAGAATCAGAAGGAAAAGCAAGCAAAGTTAAAAACCACAAATGTGGGGTGAGGTCAGTTCTAAATGGGGGTTAGCCTGACCCCTAGTCCAGTCCAGACAAAGGGATCTCAGCCCAGGGTCACTTCCATTTCAGGTGCATACATTCAGTTCACCCTAAAGGTAAGTTATAGTAGTAGCAGCTAGTACATTTGTGCCACTTAAGATCTATTTGATCAACTTTTCTCCAGCTGACCGCTTTGATTAAAATGAGAGTTTAGAAGAATAGCTCACAGGTAGAAGTTTACATTTTGACACTTAAATATAAGGACTGAATTTTCCTCTTACATTGGGTTTCTTCCAGGTCCTATGCCATATCTGTCAACACTGTGCAGATGTCTTGGATATCCTTCCACATTTTAATGGGACTAGACCGGCATAGTAATGTTCTAGTTTTGTACATTAGTTCTAGTTTTGTACATTAAAATTAATTATCCTGGACTGTCCTTTTTGTAAATGAAGAGTAAGGGGGACTTCTAATGCACAAGTCAACTGATCTATTTTAGATATTTATCTTAAGGTGAGAAGAATTGCATACTATTAGGCAAGTCACCTAATTCTTTCAGTAACTAAAAGGGTACTTATAATGACTTGCCCAGATATTTGTATCTTATAAACCCAGCCATGTTCCTTTTTTTTTTTTTTAATATACTTTCTAAGTTCTGTTTTAACTCATACTTTACAGAATCCTTTATCTTTACAGAATAGTTTTACCTGCAAATTATGTCAACTGGAACTAATTTAAGACACTGCTCAGCTTACCCAAGTTTCCTCTTTATACTGTCCTAAAATAGATCCTGGGGAAAAGTTATTCCTGTGGATATATGTGAAACCTATCTAAAGAATAAAATATATAGGGGTCAATGTCTTATCTAAGCTTATCTAACCGCTATCAATCCACAGACTCAGGCAATGTCCCTGCTACATTTGCCTATTATCACTTAAAAAAGTAGTCACTGTCTGGACACCCAGAAAATGACCAGGACATTGCCATTATTTTGAAAGCAGTCTTTTTTTTGTTTTAGCAGTTTTTGGTCTGACTTGAATGTTTTTTGGGGGGCTCAGTGTGGTTTTTTCCTCCATCTGCTTGTTCGTGATGTCTCTAGCTACATTTTCATATTCCTCACTCACATAAAAATCTCTGCATTTGTTCCCAGAGCCTTTCTTCCAGTATAAGACCAGATCTAAAGCCTACATGTTAAATTTGACCTTAAAATGTGAATCTTTGTCAAAAAATAACTGCTTTGGGATGATAGTATAAGAGTATCAACGTTCACTTTAAAAATATTAGAACAACATATAAACTAGAAAGTGCAAACATGCTATGACTATAATCCTTCCTAATATTCTCATTCTTATTAACTATTTGTCATGCTGTGTCTTGATGCAACAGAAAGCATTTGGCTGGTGAATTCTTTTAAAACTGAATCAAGCAAAGTGTTGAACAGTTGGAGCTCTAGCCAGGAAAGCCACTGTAGAGACTGGAATTAAATGTGCCTAAGTGCATTTCTGGTTATGAGCCAGATTGCTCAATACCTTGCTCGGTTGTGGTAATAGATATCCATGCTTTATAAATAGGTTTATACTTTTTAAGCTCTTAATAATACAGTAATAATAGATACTCTACAAATTAGTTAGTTCTTTTGTAACACAAACTAGGGTTCTGCAAACTGTTCCAACGAGAAAGTAAGGGCAGGTTAAAACTGTTCCAATCAGTTTGCTTTAGAATTGTTTAAAACAAAACTCTTAATTCTCTACAGTAGAAGAATCTACATTACTGGAAGCAGTCAGCTCAAAGAGTTAATACTTTTATAAGTAACATGCCACAACTCAATCATGGCATATAGGACTTGAAACAGAAATAAATTCATAAATAATATTTGTGGTCAAATACACTCACTCAAAGAGATCAGACTGTATTCTATTAAAGTCCACAAATGGTATTCATATTCATATGATGTGACGAATAGAGGTAGCATGTAAGTGTATGAACTAAGTCTATATATAAAATCTGTTTTGAGGCACCAATTAGTTTATTGTGGGAGCTAAAATGAAATTCAAGTACCTTGATCAGAGGGATGAAAATGTAACCTAACTTTGTGGAAGATTCCTCAAAGTGTCTGGAAATTCAGGCATTTCTGAAGCCTTGCAAAAGCAGAACTGATCTGCCTCTGCCCAGGACTTGCTTCAATATAACCACTTCAGCACCAGAAACCAGGGTCTTTCACTTGTATTTAACTACACAGGGAGTTCTGTGAAATTTTTGGTGAGATTTAGCCAATGAAATTCTACTTAAAATGTTAAGTGCTGACTTACTTCTTCCCCCAGATTTTTCCATAGCCATATCATCATTTTGTCTGGATATATTAAACAGAAAAAGAATGAAGTGCTAAACCTGTTTATTGTTAGCAAAGAAGAGAAAATACTGCTTTGCAGGGTTTTTTAATGAACGTCTATCTTCAGGTACCACTATAACGAATAAAAACCTGACATAGAAAAAAACCAACAAACAAAACAAAACCAAAACACCTCTGCATAGAATATACATTTCTGATTGATCTCTAATTAAAAATCTACTAAAAAAACCACTTTTATTTAGTTTATGGAATCAGTTTAACACGTTTTAGTGAGTTAACACTAAATCAATATTTTGGCAAAGGAAATTGTCTTAAGGAATAGTTGATTAAAAAAATATTATTCTGGATTTATCTTATTTGTTTTCTTTCAATTGCCTTGGGTTCCCCACCCCTCCCCATCCCCCCTGCTTTAGACTAGTTTCTTCTCTGTGTTGAATAAAATTCTTATAAAGTATCTGTCACAGAGCAATTTTAAAACTACATTTTCAAAGACACATAATACACTACAGAAATTTTTCAAGATTTAATGTTAAGGTGAAGACTTCTGGAAAAAAACTTTTTTGTATATCACAGGAAGAACCTTTTCTGCTTGACATATGCCAGACAGATGGCACTGATCTTTTCCTTCATGTGTTGTAAGCTTCCGTGAAACTGGGCAGTGAAATTCTGCTTTAAAGGAAATGCAAGCAAAATTAATTTCTCCTAGCTGCTGGGCAACTGGCTTAGCAGTCATGTTGTATTTGGGCACATTTCTTGACTGAAGCAGTGCTTGGCGACTTCCTCACAGAGATTACTCTCCAGTCAACGCTGTTGAGAAGACTGATGGAAATGCTGTTAAAATTTTCACGGCCATTGCAAATATTTTGAGGCTACAGGGGTCAGACCTTCTTACTGAAGGAATTATTTTCACTGAACTGTAAAAGTTTTTTCAACTCATGCCAATGGTATCCTGCTGAATAACGCAACTGGATAAACTCTTTCTTTCCCTAAGCTGAATAGATATATTTTGACCTCATTCTTTGTCACTGGTAAGGATATATTACAGAATAATTTTATTTTTATTTTCACACTAGAAAATAAAAACTTGGAAAACACAGGTTTCAGTTAGGAAATTTAGTAAAAGACTGTAGCCTTCCCAAGCTGGCAAAATTTGACTAAAAGTTGCACAAGCACAGATTCCCTTGTAAAACTGGTCATATTAAAACATTGTTAAAATAACTTTTGCTTTCACATTATTTATTATCTGCAATAATATTCAAATACATGGATGTAAATTAAAACAAGAAAGAAATAAATAACCAGGTATTTGATCATCAAAAATGCTTAGGGGTTTTGGGTTTGGTTTAGGTTTTTGGTTTTGGTGGTTTTTTTGTGGTTTGTTTTGGTTTACTTGGGTATTTTTTGGTGGTTTTTTTTTTAATGAAGGTGACAAGACACACTTTTTTTTGCAAGCCAGTTGTGCACTCTTTATTTACTCAATATCAGTTTTCAGTAAAAGTGAATAAAAGGGGGGGAAAAAAGCTCCTGGTTTTGAGTATCTGTCCTAACTGGAGAGATCCCTTTAAATACCTTGCATCTCCTTGGAAAGGACAAATGTGTCCATGAACAGGTTAGTGACACATTTAAGGAACCTTGTCAATCATATTAAAGATTAAATTTGTATTGTGTCCTGCCATAACCAGTTAGCTCACAGATGAACCAAAAAATTTTCAATTGATGTTGTGTCATGAGTATTTTTAGGATAATGGTTTCTAATATAGTGTCCCCAAGCTATCCTTGGCTATGCTGAGTCCAAAATCTGCAGACAGTAAGTCTTCATCAAAAAAGTTCCTTTTTGTAGCAGAATCAAATTTTGGAAAGCAGACAGCTGATTAACATGTGAATGACCTACTGCATACCAAAAAGGGAAGGAGAGTTAGGTTCAGACACATTTAAAAACATTCTTTTTATCTGAACTTTGAAATACTGAAATGTTGTGAATAGCTGCTTATTGCTCTGAGTCATATAGACTATTTGTTTTTAAAATTATGCAAAAACAAAAGAAGAAAATTCTTTTTAAATATTTTGGTCTTTCCTTTGCCACATGTAATGTTTCCTCCTTCTACAAACAAGTAAAAGAGAGAAATAAGTGTATTAACAGACCATCTTCTTGCTACATCACACTTTGAAGATGTTTACATTCCTCCAAAAGGTGGAAGGTAACAGGATAAGACCTTGTATACATAATTTCTCCCTTGTTTACATACAGACTATATTTGGATTTGCCTACAGGGAGGATAAAGGAAGTTTCCATTAGTCTGTAAAGATATGACAAGGCCAGTCTTTCACTTGAGAGAATATCTTTCTCATTGCCCTGTTTTTACTGGCCCCATCTGTGTATTTGTGATGAGTTATGAAAATGACAGGTTAACTGTAATAAGTTTCAATATACTTGTGAGCTAGTTCTGCTTTCCTGGCAAAGGAATTTTGGGAAGATGGAGGTTGAGTTTGATGCAACATTGTGGAAAAAGACACCTACTGCTTCAGGACCCAAGCTGATTCTGTGATGCTTGCTAGATTTATCAGCTCAGTGTGGTGCAAGCTGGATCTCTGTGATCTGTTACATCCAAAACATGCAGAATAAACTGCATGTATTATGTTAGTGGTACTTCTATAAAAGTGCTTAACCTGACCTTCTTCACCTAGAAAACAAAAACTTGCCTCCACTAGCTGTATTAGAACAAAAAAATCTACTACAAAAATATATGTAGTACACAGACTACAAACTACTGTGGAACTCTGTGACATACTTAACATGTGATCCCAGAAATACCTGTAAATATCCAGAAATACTAGTGAATCTAAAGACAGGGATTCCAGTGCATTTCCATTATCAATACTGAAGGAAGATTTCCCTTCTAATAAGTAAGTGGCTTTTAAATATAGGCTTAATCTCTGCCATGTAGGTGGGTGCTAGGTCTGAAGAAAATCTCAGTTGTAAATGCATAGGCTTATTTGTGCCTGGGTACATGTACCTTATAAAATGTAACCTTAATCAGAAGTGAAGCAGTCTCTATAAAATCTCTGTAAAGTATTGGGATGTGCAACATAGGTCAGGAAACCCTTTACAATGTGACAGTGTGCCATATATATACTCCAACCCATTCTATTTGAGGTCAAAGGTTTGGAGAGCTGATGGATGCTGATGATCATGGTGACAGATGTCAGACTGTTTTCTTTCTTTTCTTTTCTTTTGCTTTTTTCTTTTCTTTTCTTTTAATTTTATTTTATTTTTTTTTATTTTGCTTTCTTTTCTTTTGCTTTCTTTTGTTTACTTTTTTTTTTTTTTTTTTTTTTTTTCCCTGCTACATAGTAAAGGCTGCAGCATGAAAAAGTTTATTGGCTGTGAGAATAGAAGCTTACACCTCCCTACTAACTGATGTGCACAGTGGTCTGGTCATAGTGGGTCTGGTCAGGTTTCCTGCAGCAAAAAGAAAAGAGTATGATGTAAAACAAAGAGCCCTCTTATTGCCAAGAGTGATCTGCAAACTGTAACAACGATGCATCCAACATGTGCCCTCGTAGACTGAGAGAATCAATGCAACCATGATGGAAGTAAAGATGGATGGAAGTGTTGCCACATATCAAAATATGACTGGTCTTCTTGGTGCAACACAAAATACCAGATTTTGCTTCTGCTCATGTTGTTTGCAGACAGCTTTTGCAGCTGATGGAGCAGAATACCAGACCTCACTGAACTGCCACCTTTGTACAAACTGTCACTCCATGCAGCAAAAATCTGTTCAGCCCCAATGCAGCTGCAGTCTGCTACAAAGAGTGCAGAGGCTGCGCCTGCACTCCAGCCAGCCAGATGTTAATCCCTGAGCTCCTGAGCACTGTAAATCCAAAGCTACTCTGTAACTCTGCTCTTGCAAAGAAAGCATGAATGAAGTGCAACCTTCCTCTTGATACCAATGCACAGTGTGTGCCTAGCAGGCAGGTAGGAAATGTGCACAAAGTGTTGTGTTTTTTTTTTTTTCTTTCCCATCTCTCAGCCTGTTTAGACTTCATTTTATGCAAAAGCATAGAGTAACACTTTAGCAAAGGAATTATAAGATTTAATAGCCTTTAGATTGCCTGCTAGACATCCAAGTTGAACTCAGGTACAATGAAAAAGATGGGATTTCAGAAACAGTCCTTCAAGCATGTTCCTTTCTCTACCTCATGCTGTAAGATCTTACACTGTGGATAACAAAGCTTTTGTGTGTTTGAGATCAATGAAAGGGAAGTGTTGAAACTCATTCTGAATCCCTAAGGGACCCCAACAGTCAAGGGTTCTTTGAGCATGTCTAACAAACACAGACAGCATTGATTTATATATAAAGCACAGTGGCTATGTCCATCTCCATTGGACATATGCAACACACAAAAAAAAAAAAAAAAAAAAAAAAAAAAAATCTGTTCCTTCAGATTATTTCTGCTTTTTATCCAATGACTCTGATGCAAAATGCATAAGCAGTGTTGTCAGCAGAACCAAGTTCTGCTTTTACTCAGTGTCATGAAGACTCCAGGATGCAGACTGCTAGCATTTAGCCTTCTCTTCACCTTTGCTTACTGCTTTCCTAACCCCATGGAACTTGCATTCCCTATTTTACACATTACTAGCTTCAAGATGTGAGAGGAAGAGGATGAATATGGAGAAGGATGCACCCCATTGTCTGTCTTCTGTTCCATGCCTGCTGCTAGAACAGTAATGCTTAAATGCTTCCAAATAGGAAACAAGGTTTGATGCTGAGGAGCTTGACTCTTCCCCTGTGTTTTTTGTGCAGTCAAGTAGGCTTTTGCATAGAAGAGGACCACTGTCTCAAGGACTTTTTACACCTTATTAAAATGAATTCGTTGCCTGATTTTAGTCAAGGATGCACCAATCTAATGCAGAGTCTGTGCAGGCTGGCTCATGTTCTTTATCTCCAGGACTGTGCTCTGGGACTTACCATATCCCCCTGAGCAGGGAGTTTCCTGCTTGAGCTCTCCTGTCAGAGACTTCAGGCTCTGTGTGCAGTCAATTGAAAATCCAGGCAACTCAGCTATGTGAAATTGCTTCTTAGAAGAACATAATGTGTTGTAATTGACTAAATAGATAGGCCAGGTAATTAAAGAAGGGGTTCTGCATTGCCCAGAAAGAGCTAGGTGCTTGAATTTTAGGTGTTGCAATGCCAAATATAGTTACCTAAAGCATATAGTCAGTGTCTTGCTGTTAAGCTCTATTGACTTTCAAAATCTGAAATGTTTATTCTGAAGCACATTTCTGCACAGTGGGTGCTGTGATCACTGACAGACATACCTATCTATCTGCAGGCATCTTGGCATTCTAACTGTGAATAGAGAAGCCAGTCCTACTGTTTGCAGAGCTCTATAATTGAATTAGTGAACCTTATTTTGTAACACAGAAGTGTTCCCACTGAAACATTCAAACATAAACAGCTCATACATAAATTATTCACTCCTACACAAAGCTACAAGGATAAAGGTACCATTTCCAGGACATCTAAATGATGTAGAATGTGTCTACAGCAAGTGCTGTGAAAAGTAACCCAAGCCGTCCCTGGCAAAAACTGTTCTGCAAATAGCATAATAGCATTAATATTCTAGCAGTAAGAATTGCTTTCCAGCATCACATTGAATGCTGCAGATCTGCTTCCATACCTAAGCTAGAATTGATGTGTGATACGGCACTGTATCATGTGAAAATGATAGCCTGAGTCAGTGTTAACTTAAAGATCAGTGCATTGTATGCCATTATGATATACAGACTTGGACATATCTACTTAAGTCCTCTTCACTGTCTAAATCCTCAGAAAAGGAATCTAGGCATAGTTTGACTTAATCTATTGTCACTTGAAACTATCAAAGCTTCTGTGCTTCGTTTCCCCAAAGCTCTAACAGTTTGTTTTTCAGTATATCTGGTATAATGGAAAGAGGCATTCTGTCTTTGTAGAGTGAGCTGAAGAGACATTTCCCAATAATCACAACCAATAAGGTCAAACATAAATCTGTCTCAGCAATTCAGTTACTGAAGATGGCCCCAGTTATGGGAAGCCCTGTTTCTACTCCTTCTGCAAAACTCTCATAGATACCTTGAACTTTGTCAGTGCATGTGTCTAGAAGATTTACCACTGTGATAGTTGTATCTTGGAATACTGAAAACTGTTCTGAGTTCTGAGACCCTCTTGGCCTAAACTTATATGCTGGTGTCATTCAGTTGACCCTAAAACATGAATGGCCGTATTTTTTTCATGAAAGTGCAGTGTTTCAAATAATTCTCAGGGAAGTCTAGATTTTAGGTCTTCATCAACTTAAGTAGTCCCAAAAGAGGACAGACAATGTATGCCTGACCATTATGCCCAAATATATGCCTTGGCTCGGATGTTCTGGAGATCCACTTCCTGCTACCAAGATAATGAGAATTCTTTTTGTTATCCAATAAGAATTAAATTTCTTATTTTTCTGTTATCCTACTGACTAAATGATAAACACAATGTTAGATATTTTCCTTTAATATTTAATTTACTAATAAATAAACTATAAAGATATGCTTCATTAATTTCTACTGTAATAGTTATGATCTGACTTTCCAACAATTTGAATTTAGAAAGAGGTGCTTGCATGTCACAATGAAGGTGGACATAGCCAGCTTATGCCTGAATAAACAGTCTTAAGTATAGCAGACTATACACCCTAGGTCAAATGGCATTGTACGTGGCCTGCCTAGTCTTGCCAAAAAGCTGGTTTTATCTTTTTCTCTGAAAACTTACACTTAATTTGATCCCGAGTGTAAACTGAATAGTGTTTGTTTGTAATTGGTCATGAAAGCTTCTATTAAAAAGGTAAGCCAATAAATTCTGGAGGGGTACAAGTCCTTATCACATTCTGATGATACAAACATCACTTTGAAAAATATAGCTTTTTAACTCCTACTGTTTTAGAAATTCTGCTTTAGAAGTACCTGAAATAAACATTGTGAACTTTGACAGCAAGATGACTGGAAAGTGAGATATAAGAGAGCTTCCACCAAACAGACTTAAGTTAAAAAAAAATCTTTATACAGATGGATTATAAAAAATTTGTAAAGAAAGTCCCCATATATCTGAATCAAGTGCCCCCAACAGCAATCTTCTGCCTGTCTGTCATAAATCCTGGTGACCTTGCCTTTTACTCTAGAAGTTTTTCTAGGATGACAAAGGCAGTTCAATATGTGCCAATACAGAAGGCATTGGTACTCTAGGTATGCAAAAGTAAAATCTCTTACCTTGTTTTGTTCTCTACTTGTCTTCTACAACTTTTGAAAACAAAAATGAAATCATAATATTACTGTAAATTCTGATGTTTTGGTATTTGTGTTTTTTTGCTTTTTCTCACAACTAGATTGAATGACTAGATTTTCTAATCCATAAATATTTATCTGATGATATTTGACTTGTCTCCTCCCCCTCTACTCTGCCCTGGTGAGGCTGCACCTGGAGTCCTGTGTCCAGTACTGGGCTCCCCAGTTCAAGAGAGACAGGGAACTACTGGAGAGGGTCCAGCAAAGAGCTATGAAGATGTTGAGGGGACTGGAACACTCCCTTATGTGGAAAGGATGAGAGAACTAGGCCTGTTTAGCCTGGAGAAGAGAATCCCCTGAGAGGGAATCCTATCAATGTCTGCAAATATCTTAAGGGTGGGTGTCAAGAAGAAGGGGCCAGGCTCTTTTCAGTGGTGCCCAGTGACAGGACAAGGGACAATGGGCACAAACTGCAACACAAGAAATTCCAACTGTATATGAGGAAGAACTTCTTTGCTTTGAGGGTGACAGAGCCCTGGGACAGGCTGCCCAGAGAGGCTGTGGAGTCTCCTTCTCTGCAGGCATTCAAAACCCGCCTGGAAGTGCTTCTGTGCAACCTGCTCTAGGAGAACCTGCTTTAGTAGGGGGTTGGTCTAGATGATCTCCAGAGGTCTCTTCCAACCCTGACCATTCTGTGATTCTGTGACACTACAGTTTTGATAATGTTGAACCATCTCATTTTAATAGTAATTTTTATCTTATAACAAAAGTCATTGTTTCAATATATCTGAAATACTAGTTAATGTAGATATCTTATATATCCACAATATTATATAAATGTCAAGTATAATCTGAAATACACAAACTATATAGACTTGAAAAAAAAGTCTTTTTATCTGATTGAAGCAACTTTATTTAACATTGAAATGAAATACAAAAGTGGCAATACGTTTTAACACTTTTTTCATGAAAAGATACTTTTTCAAAAGAACTTATTAATATACTTTTATGAAGCTTTCTATTTTAATGAATTGCATTTTCCAAGGAAAACATTATGTAGAAAAAAATATTTTCAGCCAGCTTTATTTTCAGATTTCCCCAAACACTACGCCTGTCATTTACCAGTCCCTTTCAATTTATTTTCAGTTATTTGTGGTTCAGGTGGCTCTGTATGAGTTGGCTGATTATAAACCTATGAACCTGCTGGCCTAACCTATAAACCTATATGCCATGTCTCATGTGGAAAGTGGCTTTCCATACTTCATTTGTTGGCAGGTGCTGCAGCCTGTCTTCTGAATGCCGTTGTTAAGCTTGTCACCAACAGGAAGGCCAGGAAAAAAGCAGTGCTTTACTGTTAATGGGCCTCAACTTAGAGGGACCTTTCCAGAAAACTCACTCCACAGCTACACACTTAAACAGTTATTCCTTCTTCTTCACATGGCCAGAAGTCATCTTGTTAAATGATAATCAACTTGATGTGCTTATCACATACTGGAGCCTGACCCATGGGGCCAGATGTAAATTAATATGCTCCTGTCTTATATTAGTGATTTAATTAAAACAACGCCAACAGCACTTTTGTGGCATCTTAAGGTGTGGCACTTCAAACATCCCTGATGTTGCAAGGTGGTACAGTAGGAAATTTGTCAGGACCGTTGTCAGTGAGCAGCATCTTCTTGTTTTGCAATGAAAAATCTGGTAATTCTCAGACTTTAAAATACTGCATCCTGTTTCTTGTCAGGTTTCTGTTGATTCAAACATATCTTATTCTTTTGCTCAGTACCCATTTTGAATTGTATTTCTTTTTGTCCTCTTTTTTTCTCTGCCTTCAAAAGTGTTAAAGGCTTTCAAAATGTCCTGTCTGGTCCTTATTTAATGCCTTTGATAAGGCTTCTGTTTTCTGTAAACTTTATGTTGACAATGTTGAGTGACAGCAAATAAAATGCAACTGAAAATTACCTCTCAAAAATCTGTGGATCAATTTCTGGGCTTTACTAGACACTTTTTTATTTGTATTCAATGATTTCTTACTTTGGTCAAACAGCTCACCCACCTGTTTGTGAAGAACGGTTTTCCAGATTGTTAAACTTAATTGTTCACTTCAGAATAAGTATGATAGAGAACAATTCTGAAAGCACACATGTTCTTCTGCAGCCTGAAATTCTGCAAATGCCTTTCATCTACAATTAGTGACACTGACACTAACTTGAAATTGAAATTTAGAGAAAGGCATCTTCCAGGTTTTTCATGGGTACATGGCAGAAGATTCTGTTTACTCAGTGGAAACCTAGACAGAAGTTGTTCAATTGTCTTAAGGTAGAGCCAATTGAAAACCAATATATGCTAAAAGCTACATTACCAAATTATTTAAATATGTTTATCTTGTAAATTATATTTGTATTCAATAGTGTCACTGAACCCTACTCAAAGACTCCTTTGTGTTTTAAACAAAGTAATTTAAAGAGAATTAGCAAATGGAATATATATCTGTACAATTATATAAGTTTGAGATGACACTTTACACTTAAAAATGCAGGGTAAGGAGATCTGCAACTTGGAAGGCATAGAAGTTTCATTAAATTCTCAAAGTTTCTATTTAACCATTCAGTAGGGGCTACATCTTCTCTATTGATGTCAACTTGATAAAAGATTTATATTACAAAATGTGTGTTTAAAGCATAGCCTCTAGTGAGATGGCAAAGTGAAGTGATTTATTCCTTGGCATAATTTTAAATGTCATCATACATGTTTAAGGGACACATTTGCCAATAGATTTTAATTCTTACAATCTTACCAACAAAATATTAAATTATTTGGGTGGCATATGGAGGCAAAAAGCACAAAAAAATGTAACCCTTTCAAAGGAAATCCTGGTTCTTGGAAAACCATGTGGAAGTCTCCTTTATACTGCTATATACCTATCTTAAAATATAGATGATGCTGACTAATGTACACTCTTTAAATAGGAAAAGACATTCACTCCCAAATGGCTTCTGCAGGGATTTAAAATGCTTTTAACTTTCAACAGCTTATGTCAGCTTCTGTTTTAAATCCTTGATTTGATTCTAGTATAACTCAAATGTTAAGACTAATCTAAATACAATACTGAATAATAGTTGTACTTTCCTTTGAATCATTCTATTCCTGCAATTACTCAGAATGGATCAAGTATAACAGGTAATGGAAATGTTTTCTAATGATTGCCAGAGGTACTTGGCCCTCTTTCTACCTGTTTTGTCATGCTGAATGCCTTATGATATCAATACCAGACTTTTTCTGCCTTTTATGCTACGAGTCTCAGAAGAAGCTTGTCATATTTTTATATAGCTTATTTGTAGGTTCAAGCAGAAAAGAAAAGCCATGTGTTTGACTTGCAGCTTGAGTAGGTAGCACCATGCTTTGTGATACTAATTACTTTGACAAAGCTTTCCTTGTTTGTCATTCTTCTAAATGTTTTCAGTTGTGTTGTTATGAATTAATGACTATCACTTGTCATATTCCCTAAAAAGTGATGCAATCTTGAAACCTTATTCTGCAGTATGAATAGCCATTTTTATATCTTTTTCAGAGTGTGATCACTACTAAAGTTGAGCATTTACCATTCAGCTCTACTGGAACTCTAGCGCACACATTCACTTCACTTAAACCTTTCCCGGAAGAACAGACTACCAAATAATTTGATTTAAATAATTATATGTGCATATGTATATACACATATTGCAGATGTAAACAGATAATTATTAGTGTCTCCTGTTGATATTGTTTTCTTTATTAGCATATACAAAATTTTTAATAAAACAAAATTACTTTTTTTTCAACAGAAACACTTGCTTCTACTATATCACAGTATTGATGATTCTCACTGAGTAAACAGGTAGTTATATTATTCTAACAATCCATTAGATACTTTACTAAGCAGCCACTCTTTTAAATTTGGCTCCAAGAACACAAGAAGTATTCTCCTGTGGGCTTCTTTGTAGTACTCATTTGCACAGTCTGGGCATCCAAAATTAACTTGAATGATAATCAGAAAAACTATCAACTGTGTTATATAACAAGTAATTTTGAGTGCATACATAGAGAGATGTAGTGTTCTCCATGTGGAAATTACTGTTCCCACTGATCATGTAATTCAAAGATAATATAAAAATATGTGTATACAAGAGAACTAAAATTTGACATCTAAGACCAGATTAAAATAAGGAGGTGGATGTGTTTTTAAAGTAAAGGGAATTTCTAATTTATACATCCTTAAAGGGAACACAATATTTTCAAAGTTACATAAATTTATGTAGATAATCCAGCTGTCAGCCTAAACAGAACACTTACAAAGTGAACAGCACAACTTGACAACTACCAGGTATTTTTAAGTCTTCCTAGAGGTATAAAATCTCAGATGCCTAGTGTCAGTGCCACACATGATCCTGCTGAACACCTTCAGCTGGCTTATTCTGACAGATGATCCAAAGACATTAACAAATATATATTTTATAAATATTTTGGATGTATAAAATAATTCTTAATTTTGCTTCCGCTGTTGAGATTTTTTAAATAAATACGATCTTTATGGTTAAACCTCAGATTGATCCGGATACAAAATTATTGGAGAAAATAATGAATATTTTCTTAGAACTATAATCCATTTATTACAGCACAGTTTACAGGTTTTACATCTTCAGATTAGTTAGATAAAGACTTGAATTTATCTCTGCATCTTTATTAAGCCAAATAAGTATTTTTAAAACCATTTAATAATTAATGAAGATAGTAGTTCCATTATTAATTCTTAATTGCTTGTATGAGAGACATACTGTAAGTAAGCTTTTCTAATATACAGCTTGACTCCCAAAAGATAGGCATTCAATTTTCTTGACAGAAAGGGAAAATGTGTACTTGGAGAAGGACAAAGATAGAGAAGCAAAAGGGTAAAGGATGACAAAGAAAGGGAGATGTGAGAAATTAATGTAGTTTTGTAAATTAGAAGCTGAATTTTCAGACAGAATCCTTTAATAGATTTTTCCAAGACAACTAAGAAATGCCTCTCTCCTAAGACAACTGGAAGTAGAAAACTAAAACATTTTCATTTGATTTGAATTATGTGAAAAATACCTGTGAAAAATACTTCATCTTTATTCATGCTTCATATAACATAGTGTTATAAGGCCATTCCTCATCTATCATTCTTTCCATTACAGCCCACTGCACTGGTAATTGCTCATCAGCACAAGAGAAGGAAAAAGTAGGTTTGTCTGCAAGGTGCTATGTTGAGTAACATGTACAGAAAAGTGAAACACAATTTGTGTCTCACACAAAAAATATCAGGCACATATTTTTGCCAAAGGCATTGCACAGTATGGCTGTAGGCCAGCTTTTTTTTTTGTTGATAGGTCACAGAGGTTGGTAGATTGCTTCTCTCTCGCTGAGTGAAAATCAGGACCCTTTCCTAGCAGAAATCAAAGTGGGACAAAGTAGAATGTATGTTTTCTAAGTGATTTGGCTGCACCAAATCTTGCTTTCCTCTGTTCGAGCAAATGCCCTGCCAGTTTAACATCCAACATGAATCCAGACAAACTTTTTGTATAAGTCTGCTTCACAAGTCCATGAGAAATATTTCTATACAGAGCAATCTTCATCCAGTCAGCTGCTCACTTTAATCTCTTTTCTTCCTTGAGACAGCAGCTAATCTAAGATGCTGAGAATGAAAGACAGCTTCACACCTCAAACAAGGCAGGTTTATTTTTTCCTTTCCCTGTAGTGAACACAGAGGTGAACTCTTTCTGGAGAACTCCATTCCAGAAACTAAAGCTTTTGGGAGGCTCCTCAATAACTAGCTGACCAGTAGTCCATGGAAAAAGAATGAAAATAATGCCAGTGTTGCTTTTCCTTTCTTGAATGTGGGAGGATGAAGTCTCTGAATGCTATTTCTAAGACTCTGTCAGCAGACAAACACAAGTTGTTGTGATGCCCACAGGACTCTTTTTTTACAAAGCCTAAGATTTCTGTGGGTGTATTTCTTTTAAATCAGCTCAGAGGATGTCTGGCCCTCATGGCAACCCATCTGGGTTCATCATATCATATAGCACAGTGCTGAATTACCAGACTGCATGCGGCATTAGTATCTTGCAAGAAAGCAGGGATTTCCCAATTTGACTGGAAATCTGGCAACCTGCTTCTAAATGGTTGAAATTTATTGCTTGAAAGAATTCAGAATAGAAAGTTGTTAAGCCCAGAAATAACATTTTACATTCCTCCATTGTATTTTCATTAATATGCAAATCCATGCAAATTAGAAAATGACCAGTTTCTGTATCCATACAGAAACAAATAGATACCTTGATATCCACTTTGACTAAATGACTCCATTCCTCGCCCTTCTTTATTCAGACCCTCTAACTTTACCTGTTTGACAGCAGACTCCTCCTGCCCAGTTTTTACTAGGTCTGGCAGAAAAGTTGATGGGATCTATGCAGTCTTTTACTTTATTCCTCTACTGCTTGCTGTAGTTTACTGCAAAATAAAATACTTTTTCAGACTTATAGGAGAACTGACAATGCAGGCATAGTGATTGCTAATGATTTTGGAGCAAGAATGGATTTGATAACAGTTGTCTCCAGGAATTTGTTTTCTGATTTTATCATCTAGGTATAGTGGTCCTGATTTCACTGATTGCCAGGGATAAGCAAGAACAGGACTGCTTCACAAGTGGGGACAAGCTAAATGCTGAGGCACAGTGCAAGCAGCGCCCTCACTGCCCAGTACTCAGTCACCAAGGATCCGAACAGAGCAGCAGAGTCAGCTGGTCACAGTGACCCATTGACACACAAATCAAAGCAATCAATCAAGACTGAGGTCCATCCAAGAAGACCAGTCAGGAACAGTAGGAGATGGTGGCAGACACAAGACTGGATGACAAGGTTAGAGCATATATCCAATGTCCATCCAGGAAACAGGGTTGGGGATCCTCCAAAACAGCTTAGGCAAGGATTGGAAGCTCAGGTCAGCAGTTAAACAGAACTTCTAGGTTGATGGGTAGGTATTGGGGGTGCTTGGTGAGACTAAGCAGGGTGGTAAAGGCCTGTTAGGGCACTTGGAGCTGTGACAAATATAAAGTTTCTCCAACAATATTACTGAGATGTACTGTGAAATTTGCCCTGTGAATATCTGGCCCATTAATGCTAAATATGAAATTTGTCTTATCCAAGACAATCTGGTGTGTTTGGGTTTTTTTTCATTCTTTGACATACAAAAATAACAGCCATTTGGTATCCCATAGCTGCTAGACACCATCCATAATTACTCTACATGGTGGCTGGTGAACACATTGCTTTCTCAGTTGAGTCCTTGACATCTTGCTTTTCCATTCCTTTTTGGTGTCCCATCCCCCACCTCCAGCTATAAGTTAGGCTAACCGGTTTAAGAGACTATTGGGCGTTACTTCTGAAAGATGAAAAAGATTTGAGCAACTCACCCAAGCAAGGTACCATCACCTTGTCACCCAAACCCGGAAAATAACCTGGTGGATTAGCCTTCATATCATGCATGTTAGATCTATAATTCCCGGCTGTCCAATTGAAAAAGTGGACACCATGTATGAAAGGAGTCCTTTTTCTTCTTATCTGGTGATGATTTCCTCTTTCCTTTCTGTTTTTCTGCCCAGCTATGTAGCTATCTAAATCAATGCTTTCAATACCTCAAGTTATTTGTGTTTCTCCTGACTGTTTTGTTAGACCCTTCGACTTTTTTGGATACGTTATTCAAAGGAGTACTGTTGTGCCTATTAAACATAAGGAAAAAAATGATATAGTTTTGCTTCTACTACTGTGAGACCTTACCTTTGGATAGACTACTAGCCCTAGTTATGTGTAATCTTAGAATATATTAATGAGGTAAAATTTAATAGTTAAAACTGTTTGGAGAACAGAAGTTCCTCTGAAACAGCAAGGAATTCTGTTTGAAGCTTGATAATAGAAATTCCATTAATGTCAAACCTCTCTTTTTGGACAATAGGCACTCAAATAGTGAATTGACTTCAGCAAGAGATGAGCTTAGTGATGGAAATACCCTTTAGTTGCTGCATATTTATTTCAAGATCATATTTAGTAATAGTTCTGTGCATAATGAAAACCTTTGTCCCATAACTCGGCTAATGGAAAAAAAAGGCAAGGAGTACCTCTACTGTCAGCTGTCATTTTTTAAAAAAAGAGGTATGCATATATTTGTTACATGTCTGAATGGTTTAGCTGTCTTCACACCTGTTGCACTGAATGTACATGTATGGAAGTCAAGGCTTTTGAGGTTTCTGTGTTGATTGATGTCTTTAAAAGATTTATAAATCATTCTATTTTCACTCAAAATGAAACTACTGGATTGACAATTCATTAGCAATACATATAGTTGGTCTGGATCATTATCAGCCATTATTACCTATTAAAATGAATAGTTCTTAATAATCTTATCCTATATTAGCTTGGAATATACACTATCATGGAGACAATGCCATATATGTAGTATTAATGGGTTCTGATGGTCTTATCTACACAGGTTGAGGTGAATTCAGGGCTCTTTGACATAGGCAGCTTCTTTCTTCCCAATTTTTCCTTGCTCATCCTTTGTGTTTTATGTTCCTCTCCCCACTTCCAAGAAGAAAAAGTGTGGTTTCACCTGCTATGATGCAGTTCATCCTATTTTTATGACCAGAACTTGTTCTGGTTTCACCAGATATTTTTCCTGACTAATCTGCAGCATAAATCTGGTTTTCAGAGCCACCTTTCCTACCTATTCTTTATTCTTTGTATCTTATCTTACAGATATTGCTGCTTGCAAGTTGACCTGTACAACATTTGCGCAACTGTCTCAAATTTGTCCCTTTGTCGTTACAGATCAATTAAACATTTATGCTCAGTTATATTACACAATATGTATTATTACTGTTATGCTGTTAAAAGTGTTTTTCATGGTTTAACCCTGGTAGGCAGTTAAGCACCACACATTTACTTGCTCACACAGAGGGATGGAAGAGAAAAATGGAAGGGTAATGGTGAGAAAACTCATGGCTTGTGATAAAAACAGTTTAATAGGGAAAGCAAAAGCTGTGTATGCAAGCAAAGCAAAGTAAGGAATTCATTCATCTCTTCCCACAAGCAGACAGGGGGTCAGCCATTTCCAGGAAAGCAGGGCTTCATAATAAGTAACAGTTACCTGGGAAGACAAATACCACAAAGACTCTGAAAGTTGTCGTCCGTTCCTGTCCCGTCCTGCGTGTGTTATGTGTCCCCTCCCCACCCCTCTTCCTCCTTCTTCCTCCTAGCTTTTGTTGCTGAACACCATGTCATATGGTCTGGGATATCTCTTTTGTCAGCTGGGGTCCGCTGTCCCATCTGTGTCCCCTCCCAGATTCTTGTGTACCCCCAGTCAACTCACTGGTGGGACACTATGAGAAACAGAAAAGACCTTGATCAAGCAAGCACTGCTCAGCAATAACAAAACCATCCCCGTGTTATCAATAGTGTTTTCATCACAAGTCCAAAACAGAGCTCCATACAAGCTACTATGAAGAAAATTAACTCTATCCCAACCAAAACCATAACAATGTTATAAAATATTTCTATAACCTTGATATTTTTTTCACTCTAATAAGCTTATGTCTGGGATAAAGATATGGAAATACTAATCATGCCTTACTTAGTACACTTTTTAATGGGTGAAAGACTTTTGCTTTAGCTGCACACCATGTTTGTAAGATCTATTCTCTGACACACTGAATCACATCAAATCTGAATCACAACAAAGCCTAGGTGCAGAGGGCATGGGGTAGACATGTAACTCATGAAATGAAACTTATTTTGCTAAGCAAGAGGTCCTACAGAAAGAACTTTTTAAATCGAAGTAGAGGCACCACTGTGCTGTGGACATTGTCTGAATTAATCAGACCTAAATAGCAGGTCCTCTGAGAGATTTGCTTGGACTATACATGTGAATTTAAACTAAAACCTTTTATGACACAGCAAGAGGTGAAACAGGAAAAGAAAAGAGTGGAGAGGAAAGGAGGGAAGAGGAGATGAAAGGTCCAAGGAAACTAAGGATAGTTATTCAAACTATATTTTTGGTTTCTTGAGCAATTTCTGCTGCTCTCCTTGACCCCATTTGAATGCAAAAGTCCCATTTAGGAGGTGTGTTATTTTGGTGACATTACTAGTAAGAGTGTAACAGTAAAATTCAGTTGCTCATGAATAGGTCATCTAGTGCTGTTTCAGATGCCTTTGGGCACTTTTCATAGTTTCCAGCTGATGCTTCAGACCAGCATTGGCTCTAGATGTATTAGACACTGTGGGAAATATACTTGTTCCTACTCACCTCTGTATGAGCAACTGAATCACACCTCAAGTTTCTATTGCATTGTTTAGAGTTCCTCTCTAGCCAGTGGAAAGAGACAGGCACTTTCATAAAGTTGTTTATCCTGGGAGCCAGCTCTCTTTCTCAAGGTGACTTTTTTTTCTCCTTTGGCTATAGACAGAGCCTAAACAGTTGATGTATTCTGGACACAAAACTTTTAGATGGCTAAATGTAGGAGAGAGTAGTCATATCCCAAATCTGGATTTTTTAAAATGTGTATTATCAAGTAACTGTAGAACAATTGCTGCCTTAGGTAGTTAGTTAATTGTTTCTAAGAATGACATTGTTTGTTTAGTTTGGAGAATAGGAGGCTAAGGGCAACCTCAGTGCTCTCTACATCTTCCTGAGGATGGGAAGTGGAGAGGGAGGTGCTGAGCTTTTCTCCCTGGAGTCCTGTGACAGGATGCATAGGAATGGCTCAAAGCTGCTCCAGGGAAGGTTTAGACTGGATATTAGGAAGCATTTCTTTACCAAGAGGGGGTCAAACACTGGAACAGGTTTACTAGAGAGGTGGTTGATGTCCCAAGCCTGTCTGTGTTTTAAGAGGAATTTGGATAATGCCTTTAATAACATGCTTTAACTTCTGCTCAGCACTGAATTGGTCAGGCAGTTGGACTAGATGATCATTGTATGTCCCTTTCAACTGAAATATTCTATTCTGTTCTATTCATTCCAAGATGTGCAGTTATTGTTAGGATTTTTTTTTTCTTACTGATATGCATGCAATTTTATTTTGTCAGTAAAGATTAAAATAGACTGTTATGCATAGTATTTTTTAATATAAAGTAAAAAATAATCAGAAATTAACCATGAAATTTATTAAACAAATGTGACAAAGTGAGTATATGTATTGTTTTAACCCTACTTCTTAAAGAAAAGAGATCCATTATTATTATTTCCATTTCATTAAGGATTAATAGTTTAAATTACATAATTAAATGAATACTTTATCTATTATTTCTGTATAATCAGTTGTCAAGCCTTAGGGTAATCTGGTTGATCGGTTTGGTGATATCAACAATTTCCAGTCTGTTTGCTGAAAGTACTAAATTGAAAAGGGCAAAGGGCTACAATCAGTGCTTATGGTTAGGTTCTCTGATATGTTCACATAATTTCTGGCTGTTCAAGCAGTGGATGAAAAACTGAAATCTCTCACAAACCCTGTGGTGAGTGGGGCATCTGTCAAGCAACTATAAATTAAGTATGATTGGCTTCTGTACCATTAGTCTCTGCAGGAAAACAAAAATGTCTTGAATGGACTATATTCTCAATATTCTTAATGAACAACAGTTCTTGTGGACTTGAACCATCTGCCAGAAACTAAAGAAGTCTCTTGGATGATTTGAGTTAGGCTGAAGGTGAAGTTATGGCAAAATATACTAAAGCTCACTGAAAATTCATTTACACATTCTTTTGGAAGGAAGAAAGGGAAGATTATCTTATATACAGATGGACAAGTATAAGCAAAAACATACTGTAGTGCTACCAGTCTGACGAGTGATTTTAAATTGCCACATCTTAACACATTTGTAAGCAGCAATATGCTTTCTGACTTCATTCCTGACTAAGGCTGTTAAAGGGCACACTGCTAAATAGTAACAGGAAAAAAAAAAATTAGTATTGGCCTAGAACATGACCATCTCACAACAGAAGTGTACATAGCCCTCAGGGAAAGTGAAAAGAGATAACTGGAAAAGCATGACTTCAAGATAGCATAGCTCTTCTGTGGAAATCAAGTTAATTTAAACAATTAAGGACAAAAACTTCAGGCAAAGGATCAGAAAAACATTCAGTATACATATACATTTTTTTTCTAATCTAGCCTCCACTGAGGATCCATTTTAGAGTACTGCAATAAATATGTGATCTCCAGAATTCAGATTTGACACCACCCATTTAACACTTAAGATACATATTATGTTATGTAGTTGCAGAACTGAGAGACCCTTAATCTATTGTAGCTTTAATATGTATTAATGCAGACATTAAACTGAGATTTTTATCAAGAGAAAAATATTTGAAGTATTCTGCTTTTTTGTGTATTATGACCATTTATTTGTGGAATATATAGGCCGTTCAGTCTTAGTGCTGAAACAAAATAGCGTGCATATCCTAGTTCCTGCATCATGCTGTTGTGCCAGTTACTTTAGTTTTCTTTATTTGTAATCTGTAAACTGATAGCACAGAAAAGATTATAAGTCTATGGGCTCTTATTCAAGGAACTGAGCAAACTTCCAAGTCTGTCAGTTTGTCATGACTTAGCAGTTTATATAGATGAAACTGTGTACAAACCCCACATTATAAAAAATATTTGTCTCTGAAAGGTGTCCTGATTCTTAGAAAGTGTAAGAATATTAGCTACTCAACAGGAAAAAGATGAAAGACTGACACAGAAATTTGGTTACAAAATTTCATAAAGTAAATGATAAAACAAATGTGATCAGGTCTCTTTTCAAAGAAAAAAACCAAGCAAACAAACATACCTGTTCTTAATAGCCATCAAATTAATATCAGGGGAAAATCTAACAAAAATCATATGACTTTTAGAGACTCTTTAAAGTGTCCATTCTCAAAATTTGAATATTAATTAGGATAATCAGGTAACCAGAAAAATAATTAATTTAATCTCTTAAAATTAATTAATTCATTAGTTTTTTAATGGAACTTCAAAGGATCGTGTCCTCACAAACAATTTTATGTAGAACCTTCTTTTAATTTTTATTTATAATATCTGGAACATCCTTTTCCTACTTAGGACTTTTTTTCTTTTAAAAATTTATTTTTTTTCTTTTAAAAAAGTTAAAAAACTTAAAGGGATGTACCTACTTGTATTTGTGGATGCATGGTAAATTCTAGTTTTCATCACTCAGATTCTAGCTCTAGGTTTCTGAAGAATAGCCTCACTATCATTTTATTTCTAGCTATTTACAGGAAACCTTTGTCCACAAGGAAACTGCTCTCCCAGACATCTAGGAAAATTTTTCAGAAAGCAGTGAAAACTTTGCTCTTAGTATTTATTTATCTCAAGAAAACAGAAATAATATGCTACCCAGAACTCATATTCCAGCTGACATCACCAGTAATGATTATTTGCTGTCTTCAGTGTATAAATTGCCCATTTAGAAGTGATTTAATGCAGTCAAAGTTGATAAAATGAACTTTGGTCATCCAAAGGAAGAAGTTTTTTGAAATATACTTAAGTGAGATTCTGGGGGGAAAATGATATTAAATTGGCAAGAAGAATGAATGTCTGCAGGGTGACAATTCAATGTCTCTACTGTAGGTGTCAGATAGCTGTATGTAGTCACCACATTAAAAAATTGAATCTCTTCCACTAAATTGCTTCAAAAAGGCCATGAAATTCGATGGGTTGCATAACATATACACCAGACACTGAGTACATTAAAAAAGTAAATATACTAGGCATGAAGGGAATGGTGATAAAAATGCAATTGAGGTGTAAATGAAGTGGCTGGGTCCTTCATCTAAGGCATTCTATAGTAAAATTCTCACTTTGAAAAAAAAGGCACTTCAGCAGCTGACACACACACACAAAGCCCAAAACAAACAAAACTATGGACAACTGGGAGCACAAAACGGAAGTTTAAGTTAATTTAAGGTGGTTTGAACAATTTGAGGTCACCTATAATCTATTTAGCTGAAGATAAGGCAAAAAGGGTGTGTGAAAAGGAAAAGTAGTCACATAGTTGTCCTGTATGTGGAACTTTATCTTGTCTGTGGGAGACCATTCCTTTCATCAAGGAATTATAGATTCAATTGAAGTTCTGTAATTAATACAAATAAATATTTTAATTATAGACTGCTACCATTGACGATGCAGGTAGCAGTGGTTATTCACCCTGCAGGATTTAAGCTAAGTGTCAGACACAATCAGAAAGATAGATCTCTTTTTTTAAAGACCGTTGAGACATTACCTATCAAGTTGAAAATCTACCAAAGTCATTCAGGGTGCTTAAAATTACTTTAAATAGAAATTAATTACCTATTAAAAGGACATCTCAGAATGCCAAAAGATTAAAAAAATGAAAGTCTGATTTAAAAAATAATTCTGCGACTTCCCTGTAACAAAAATAAAGGGACTATGTCTACAAACTACAGGGAAAAAAACAAACAAACAAACAAACCAATAATTCTATTACTTGTATATAAATGTATTTCATATCTGTAAGGTAAGGACAATAAACGTATTTCATAAGCTAAGGATGTTACAGAAATCTATGTTGAGAAAATGAAAAGATTAATGCAGCTGATGTTGAAAATGGCTGAGACCTAAAAGAGGTGTGCCTTTCTTTGCTAGCTATTACAATAGAATAATATCAAACGGCACTACATTAAGCAAGCAAGTGCTTTCTGATAGCCTCTTGGTTTCGGAAGGCAACACTCAACAGAACTTTCCATGCAGCATTTTTATTAGTCTCCTTTTCTAAGTTCATTCTTTTCAGCCAGCAACTGGCAGCTGAAAAAGAATCCCCAAAATAACTTCAAAAGAATCAACCATCTACTTCAGACCCTTATTATCAGTGTGAAATGACATTTCCTCAAGCACTAACTAATAATATCAGAGAGGGCTTATTATTTATTTTTGCACAATGACTTGATGGATATTGAAATATTTTATGATTTATTAAAAGATTTTGCTACATATTTCAATTTCATATGTCTGGAGAGGAGGGTTGAGTAAACAGAAAGATGAGTGATATTTACTTAAGAATTGAAGGTTGTCAACATTAATTGCATGCCTTTAGATGGATTCTTGCATACCCATTTGAAATACCTGAATTAAATGTTTCCTTGAATTTTACAAGATTTAGCAGACCATTCCTTTTGATCAGAAGCTCTTTTCTTGCTTCCTAAATGATTATGGCAATCTCTGATAAATTTCACAAATTTCACTGTGTTGTCCATAAAATTCCTTTACCAAACTATGAGATATTTGGACACAATTGTATACTGATTTTTACAATAAGTTGTATTTAGTTTTAACTTACGTGGAGAAGAGAGCCCACATCAAGGAAATTTCATGGCTACTAAAAACCTCTATAGAGAGCAATACAGCAGCAATTTTAACTCAAATAAGAGATGCAAGGTATTTGGTTTCATTTATCATAGTCCTTTGTTCTTTATAGGAAAGTGGTCATAATTAATTGTTATAATAATTTTGAAGTTGTTCTTTTTGTATCCATTGACATCTGGCAAAGAACCTCACATGGCAAAAGCTCATAGGTGGGATTCCCTTCTGAAGCAAGTGGATACAGGGTGATGTATTTAGGACATCTCAAATGTAACCTAAACCCTGTTTTTGGGGAGAGTAATGAGCCCAGTAAGTTTGGTCAAAGCAAGCAATGATGAGTGGAGCTATTCAGTTCATCCATTCTTCACTTTAGGCAGTGACAATAATTTTTTTTTAACTGCTATCTAATAGACATGCTGTATGAGGCAGACTGTGGCCTGAGGGGAGCCAAATGTACTGACTCTAGCAATTCCTGTAATTACCAGCTTATGAGTAGATCAGGGAAAAATTCTTTTTTCTGTTGAACCTATTCTGCTTTGTATAAAATACATAACAGCTCATCCAATCAAGCAAGATTAGTTAAGAAGAGTATTAATTCTTGTAGTTAGGAACAGCCCAGGAATTATGGAGCTCATCTAGAGGGTGGGAATACTTGGCACCCATGGCCTCATGCCTGCCATTAGATGCGTATTTCATCTCATGACGGCTAAATATATGATATATGAACAAGGCTGCGGACAGCTGTAATATAAATCCAGAGGAGGATTATGGGGAGGTGCCGCTGTATCACTGACCCAGAGTTTGTATGTGACTCCAGACAGTAGGAAAGGTCACAAACCTTTGTGTTCCCAAAAGGAAATCTGTATGTGGGTAAACTTAATGAATAAAAGACAGGAGTCCAGGTTTTCCCTTCTTACTTGATTAGGGAGATGTTTATTCACATTTTATCTCTCTCCCTCTCCTTGACATGCTTTTCCTACCTCATGCAAATATTTACTGAATGTTTCAGTTTCATGTGATTTTAAAAACTTCAGCAGTGGAAGACAGCATCATTGCCTCTTTCATTTACATTTCAACTTATGTCTTTAATGTGTTTACATAATGGGTTCCGACTATATAGTTAGAGTGATCTTGAAAATGGTTGTAAGTTCCAACGTTTGGTTCTTATATTTACATCTACACTGCCGATGTATGTTTATAATTAATTACAAAATACTATTGAGCATTTATCATTCTGTACACTTGTAATTTAAAACCTTTTAATCATTTGTTCGGGTTACAGAAATGGAAGCTGGCAAATTTTTGGAGTTTATACAACACAAGTGTATAAAAGGAACCAGAAATGCTTTTAAAATTATTCGTTTGAAGGAGTAGGTGAACAATTTTTCAGCCAGAAAGTTGATGTTTTTATTCATGTGTTTATAAAATATTGTTTGCCATAAACTGTTCAGCTAGCTCCTGAAAAATAATATAACCTCCTTCAACCTTTCATTTTTTAAAGTATTAAAGAAAGCATCTACTCAGTCTTTCTAATACAAATAGCTTTTATTGCTATTCTTTCAAGATAATTTGTATTTTGCATTTGTGAACATATTCAAAAATAAAAATGAGGGTTTGGGGTAAAACAGGGTAAAATACAGTAACATGATGAGAAAAAAATAGTCTGCCTAGTTCAGTCCCAGTTCATCACATCTGATTGACTGTTAAGAAACTCAGAAACATTTGCTTTGCTCATTGGATTTTTTTGAACAAAATGATGGATAGTTTATTTTTAAGTGAATCATTGCCAAAGCCATTAGTCAATAATGGTTACTTGTAGTAAGCACTTAAATACTAAACAAATATTAGGAAAAAAAAAAAAAGAAAAACTATATTTTTGTTCTGCAGTCATATAATTTTATTATACTATGGCTTTACAGAAAAAAAGCCATAGTTTAACTGTTCTTCATAATAAAACATGCATCATAGGTAACATAATATTGCATATATATACACTAGTATATACAATGAACCATACTTATTTTCTATGCTGCAGAATATTTCTTTTCATATCTATTCCTGGTATCAGCTCAGTTATTCTGGTATCTAGAACATACTTACGAAACATCCCATGTATTAAATTCTTCCTGTATTTAAGGCTTCTAAGAAGTATACTAAAGATTCATAATTCATGTGAATTTTCATCAACTACAAATGACAAACTTTATTGCCAAAATAAAGTAAATTGGTCCTGTAGCTATATAATTAGTAGTTTAGAAGGAATACATTTTTTAAAGTGCTTAAAATATTGGGAGTGGGGACAAGGGAAAAATAAAATCCTACTGAGACGTTTCATTCCACTTTCCTTTTCAGAAAAATTACTCTGAAGATGACAAGAAATTTCCCAGTGAAAACTTTTTATTTTAAAGTATGTCTGTAATTTATTTACTTTCATTGAATTCCAAGAGAACAATTTAGACTAGAATCCTTCAGAATCTATTTTCTATAAACTCTGGCTTCTTCCTCAGAGTGATGTTTGGGAAAGTTAATACTTACTGTTATTATCATTAGTCATAGGGAAAGATAATTTCCTCTAGTTCTGATCAAAGACTGCCCATTGTCTTGTATTCTCTATTCAGACATAGCTTGCTACCAACAATTTACAGTCTTGACATAAACATAATGTCAGTTGTTAAAGTGCCATTAGTTTAACCAGTAAACCAATAAACTGTTGTTATTTTTTTACCACTAAGGATAGTAAGAATCAAAGTATTAGCGGTATCAAGATGTATAACACCCAACAGAGAGATGAAGACACAGAAGTAACATCTTGTAACAGATCTGGAATAGATATAGCGTGATCTGTTTTAGGCATGTCTTTATTTTTTCCTCCACATTTGATACAAACATTGCCATTGTTAAATCTGCCTTCTTTTTGTCTTTTCCTTTTTTTCATATGTCCTGCCTCATATCCTCGTATATTTGCCCCCTCCTTGGTTTTTTTGAGAATAAGAAAGTAATTTCCTTTCTGACTATTTCATTCTCAGCATTTCTGAATAGCCAGCCCACATGTACATTTGTTGTTCTTTGTTTACAGATACAGTGCGTTATGATAGATTTTCAAACTCAGCTTGAATTCTGCTGTTTCCCATGTAATAAGTGCATTCTCTGACCTCTAAACCAGCTTTTCTTGCTGAGTAATCCATTCTTCAATTTGTTGCAGACCCTGTGCTTACTCCTCAGGTATTTTCTAAAGCAGCATTTGATCTATTTATTCTGGAGAACTTCCCAGAATAGTAGCAAACACGATTGGAAGCGACCTCCAGAAAGCACCTTGTTGCCATAGGATCAGGATCAGCTACATTTATGCCATTCCTGGTAGATGATCATCTAGCTCCTTCTGGAAAAGAAGCTTCAGTGCAAAGTTTTGTTTTCCTCCTTTCCTGGATAAAAATTTTAATTATAATCAGGAATCACATATTAAAAGTGTTGCTGCCCTCCTCCCTTCCAAGTAAGAAAAATGACACCTCAGCTGCACAGATATTCAGAAAATAGATCCAGGAGAACCAAAGACACCTGCCATGAAATTACACAGCTTGCCAGAAATAGTTATTGATTCTTATCATAAACTCACCACAGCAAAAGCCAGTCAGATGGCAAAGATGGACAGGCAATCGCAAGTTCTACAACAGTACTAAGGAAAGCTGACATCTCCTCAACCCCTACTCCCGAAAGTATAAAACAAGTAATTTTTTGTTTGGATAATTCTCACAGGGAAGTCAGGATAGTAAAATTATGTAAATGAAGATTAATGTGTATGTAGGTGGCTATTTCTTTAGCTCCAATAGCACTGGTAAAATCTGGAGAGAAAATACTTGCTAGACTGGTAATATCTGAGGTTGCATTTGACCAAACTTTCTTTCCTGGCTTTCACAGAATCACAGAATCACAGAATCACAGAATGGTCAGGGTTGGAAGAGACCTCTGGAGATCATCTAGACCAACCCCCTACTAAAGCAGGTTCTCCTAGAGCAGGTTGCACAGAAGCACTTCCAGGCGGGTTTTGAATGCCTGCAGAGAAGGAGACTCCACAGCCTCTCTGGGCAGCCTGTCCCAGGGCTCTGTCACCCTCAAAGCAAAGAAGTTCTTCCTCATATACAGTTGGAATTTCTTGTGTTGCAGTTTGTGCCCATTGTCCCTTGTCCTGTCACTGGGCACCACTGAAAAGAGCCTGGCCCCTTCTTCTTGACACCCACCCTTAAGATATTTGCAGACATTGATAGGATTCCCTCTCAGGGGATTCTCTTCTCCAGGCTAAACAGGCCTAGTTCTCTCATCCTTTCCACATAAGGGAGTGTTCCAGTCCCCTCAACATCTTCATAGCTCTTTGCTGGACCCTCTCCAGTAGTTCCCTGTCTCTCTTGAACTGGGGAGCCCAGTACTGGACACAGGACTTCAGGTGTGGCCTTACCAGGACAGAATAAAGGAGGAAGATAATCTTCCCTGCTATATATCCTGCTGGTAATTTTCAACCTGCTGGCCATGTTTTCCCTAATGCACCCCAGGATCCCATTGGCCTTCCTGGCCGTGGGCAGCTCTTCTGATTATGGTCTTCTGGCTTGTGGCCAGCTTGCTGTCCACCAGAACTTCTAAGTTGATCTCTGCAGAGCTGCCTTCCAGCAGGTCAGCCCCCAGCCTGTACTGGTGCAAAGGGTCATTCCGCCCCAGGTGCAGGACCTTACACTTGCTTTTATTGAACATCATCATGTTCCTCTCTGAGCAGCTCTCTAACTTCTAACTTTTCCCGCTCTCACTGAATGGCAGCACAGCCTTCTGGTGAATCAGTCACTCCTCCCAGTTTTGTATTATCAGTGAACTTGCTGAGGGCACACTCTGTCCCTTCATCCAGGTCACTGAAGTCCAGTTGAACAGGACTGGACCCAGCACTGACACTTGGGGCACACCACTGACTACAGGCCTTCAGCTAGACCCTGCACCATTGATCACAGATCTCTAAGCTCTGCCATTCAGCCAGTTCTCAGTCCACCTTACCATCCACTCCTCTAACCCACGCTTCCTGAGCTTACGTGTGTGGATGTTACGGGAGACAGTGTGAAATACCTTGCTGAAGCTGAGGTACGTAGCATCCACCGCTCTCCCCTCATCTGCTCAGCCAGTCATTCCATCACATAATGGTGGTCAAGCATGATTTCCCCTCGGTGAATCCATGTTGACTGCTCCTGATGACCTTCTTTTCCTCCACAAGCTTTGTGAGATGACTTCCAGAATGATCTGTTCCATCATCTTTCCAGGGATGGAGATGAGGACGACTTGCCTGTAGTTTCCCGGGTCTTCTTTCTTGCCCTTTTTGAACATGAGTGACATTGCCTTTCCTCCAGTTCTCAAACACCTCTCCTGTTCTCCATGACCTTTCAAAGATGATGGAGACTGCCTTATCACTAACATCTGCCAGCTCCCCCAGCACTTGGAGGTGCATCCCATTGGAGCCCATGGATCTGTGGGTTTCAAGTTTGCTTAAATGATAAGCTTCATATGCTTCAGCTCCAGAATACCTTCAAGGGGGTTTTGAGATAACATCTGTTGTCAGTTATCTTAAAATTAGTGTTTAACTTCATTGACTTTGTTCATGTAATGATTGTATGGTCATTATTACTTTTCTTTTATCTTGTCTTGAATTCTTATCTCAGAGTTAAACATTTCATGTTATTCAGATGGATCTGCTCCCCTTTGGGTTTCTATTAGAGTGATGGACATTAGCACTTATAAAATCTGGCTTGCATAGCTTGTTTAGAAGCTTTGTCCAGCTACTGCCTTCTAATGAGAGATAATTGATTTTATAAAGGCTTTCTTATGTGTCTCTTTGCTTTATGTATTTCTATCAGATTGAAGATCACATTATTTTTTCAATCATTCTGGTTTGATGATGTAAGTCTGCTCTACAGAAGAAGTCATCTCACTATTTGCCTGTCCCTTTCATATAGTACAGAGTTAAGCAATACTATTGCAAGTTAAGTGGTGTATGATAAAGGTATTTGGCATTCGTATGAAGCTTTCCAAGTGCTTCTCTACTCTTTCAGCACAGAGACATGTATTTCAGCTTCTTGGAAACATCTGCTATTCTAAGACCTGCTGCAGAGGTTTGATGACACAAAGGAGTCTGCATTTCTGTAATACAGTGGCAGAAGGAACTGGTCCCTCCCAGGAATTATTCAAATTCTAGCCAAGACCCTGTTTTTCCAGGTAAAGAAACTGAACAATATTCACTGTTTGTATTATTTACTGACTACTGCCCTTTGAAATGAATGCAATGCTAACATGTTTTCTTCCACAGATTTTTCCAAACAATCTTCGCTCTTGAGGAATGTTCTGATATCTTTAATGGTTGTAATGAATGCCATAACTAGGAAATGGGGGATGGGGTGGTCTTGGTCATTTTGAGGGTTTCTTGGTGTTTGGTTTTTTTTTTTGTGGTGTTGGTGTTGGGTTTTTTTACTGCTGTACTTGTCTTAACAAGGGTATTTAGCTTAGATTTTTTCTTTGCTTGGCACCATCACTTCAGCAAATCTTTCTTCCTGTAGTTGTCAATCATCACCAGCTGAACACACACTATACTAATAAGTGCTCAGAAGTTCATTAGCAATTTATTGGTTCTGGATTTACCTCAACAGGTTAATCCGCATACAATTAGATCAATATAGTACAGAAGCATACTGAAATTGCATATAAAATATATTGATGTTCTAACCCTTTAAACTGTTCACTCCATATATGTTTCTGGAAGACTGCTGCCCCAAACAATGCCCCGATCCCTAACTTGTTTATAGCATACTGTATGGTTTACATATTCAATGGAATTGGGGTAATTGTCACTACCTCTTAGATAAGTATGGTGGCTCAACTGTGTTTAAGTATACATTCAAATCTTTGTCCAGAAGTTTCCTTATAATCCATAAACATCTCAGAGGTTTAGAAAAGCATATTGGATAGTTTTCAAATCCTCATACTCTCAGGGATTTCTCCTTATATTAAAGAAGCAGGTATCTTCTTCTTCACGTTGTTGGTATCCTTGAAAGGTAAAAGTGTTATTTTCTTTTGTCATTTAATTCTGTTGTTTTAAACTAGAATTGCTTATTTGTGAAGAGCTAGGTGTGGTTGAAACAAGTGGTAGATTTGCATTTCTAATACTACTACCCCTTCCTTCCTCTCCCCTCCTTCACTTCACTGCCACTTCACTTTCTTTACTCTGCTTTTTGCTTTGCTTTGTGTTCCTTTCCTCTGTTTTGCTTGCCTTTCTCTGCTCAGCTTTGCTTTCTCTTATTAACAATTTCATATTTTTCTGGTCTTCAGAGAAAGAATGGATGACTTAAATTTGCATACTTGTTTTTTGGTTTGTTTTGTTGTGATGCAAAGATTATTAATTTCATTTTTTTATTTTCTTCCAATAGTTTATTTCTGACTTCAAGTACCAACTAGAACAGACTTTCTCTGGATAGCACCATCTACTGAGCAGGAAGTTTTCAAATCAAGACAGTTTAATATTCAGTGAAGTCTCCCCATCCTAAAGGGTCATTAGTACCTAAAGGGGGCCTACAAGGAAGCTGGAGAGCAATTTTTTACAAGGGTATGTAGTGATAGGACAAGGATGAATGGCTTTAAACTGAAAAAGGGTAGATTAAGAGTAGATACAAGGAGGAAATTCTTCACTATGAGGGTGGTGAGGCACTGGCCCAGAGAAGTTATGGAAGCCCCATCCCTGGAAGTGTTGAAAGCCAGGCTGGATGGGGCTTTGAGCAACCTGGTCTAGTGGAAGGTGTCCTTGCCATGGCCAGGGGTGGTTGGAACTAGATGAACTGTAAGGTCCCTTCCAATGCAAACACTCTATGATTCTGTGATCCACAAAATAAAACCTGAAAGTATATTTCTCCTAATTTAAGGAAAATCATATTAAAATAACTTTCTTAATTACATATTTCTGATCTCATTAACTTTTTTTGGCTACCACTCATTCTTTAAATAAGCAGCTGCTAACTGAGATTAAAAAAAAGAAAAAGTTGCAAACAGAAGTGAAAATTATACCTTTTCATGGTGCTTCCCTCCTTCCTTATCTGACATCAAGTTCCTGTTGGATATGCATGTACACAAAGAGGTAGATTAGGATGCAAACATAGTTCAAAAGACTGTTTCATTTCTTAACCGTCATGACTTCCATGTTAGAACATCCAAAAGAAACAAGGCTCTGATTACTGCCAAAATGCTAAAGCTTCACTTTTTTTAAAGGGAGCAAGTTAATATAGGTATGGTTATACACTGATGTAAAAAATATGGGGACAATACATGCTTGACGATCAGAAAAAGTGGGGGGTTTTATTTGGCAACAGGTGTTTTCAGAATTGGATTATCCCTAGCATCATCATTTTCTGCTGCTGTGGTGCAGATGCTGCCAAAGTCAATTTTGAAAATGTCTCCATGAACAACAGAACTGTTTAAAAAGAAATTATTCCAATTACAGCTGAATTTTGATGAAACTTGTAAGCAGAATAAGACCAATTTTGCTTTTTTCCCCTCAATACCACTTCAAAATAAAAAGCTGTGACCATGTCAAAGACTTCTCTGAGCAAAAAAAGTTGCTTGGCTTAAAGATTTAACTGAAATTACAAAGTTCATCAACCAATTTTGTTGGTTTTATCATGTTTATCAATCATAAATGTTATCAATTAAGCTTTTTTTATTTTGTTAACATAAATTTATATATTTTGTGTATACATTTTTTGAAAACATGAGGTTTTGACTTGATGATTCTGGAGTTTGTAGTCAATATGAACACTGTATGTTCAAACAAATATAAAACAAAAAGTTATTATAAAAAACTTTTTTATTTCTCTTTTCTTTAAAAAAAAATCCCCATTCTATGAGGACAACACATTTTTTTCAGAGTGTAAAGACTGAAATTGATTGATGTGGTCCAGAAAGTAACTGACTTCAGTTAGTGGACCTTTGATTCACAGAATGACAGAATCATTTAATTTGGAAGGAACAGTTTAAGATCATATCCAATTCCCTGGCTTGAGCAGGGTGACCTAGAACAGGTTGTCCAGGACCATGTTGAGTCCAATTTTTCATACCTTTGAGAATGGAGACTCCACAACCTCTCTGGGTTATCTTTGCCAGTGTTTCACCATCCACACAGTAAAATATGTCTTCTTATGTTTGGATGGAACTTTACATATTTTAGTTTGTGTCCATTGCCTCTGGTACTGTCACTACAGAGAAAAGCCTGGCTCCTTCATCATCATTCCCACCCATCAGGTGTTTCTAAATCATAATAAGATCCTCCCTGAGCCTTCTCTTCTCCAGGCTGAAGTGTCCCAGCTCCCTCAGTCTTTCTTCATATGAAAGATGCTTCAATTCTTTAGCCATTTTCATCACCCTGTCCTGGACTCACTCCAGTAAGCCTACATCATTCTTGTGCTGGGGAGCCCAAAACTGGGCACAGTACACCAATTGATCCCATGTGTCTAACTTGAAGAAGGTAAGAAATTTGTTATTTCAAACATAAATGTTAAAATATATATTTTAGTTAAGTACAGTATTTCATTATGGAATTAGCTTGTTACACTGAATTGCAATTTTTAACTTAATTTAAAATATTAGATTGAAAATTGTAACTTTCCATAGTAAGAAAATGCTAAAATCAGCATCATTAAAAGTAAAATAGTTCTTTTAACATACCCCATCAGTTCCAAGTTTAGCAGATCACTGAGGCACTTTATCTCCAAAAGTTGTTCTCTGAGGTTACATTAAAGATCTAGCTTTTAACCTACAATGACCATTTAAGCATATCATAAAGGAAAAGATGATTAGAGTTTATAAACAGTTGAAACATGGGAAAGCACTGTTCTTTTTAGGTTGGGGTTATGTTGCCTGGCTTTATTAGGTAGAGATTATGTTATTTTAAGTATCTAATTTACTTCCCATAATTGCAAAAAAGAACCATGGAGTCAATGAAGCAGATGCTTGTAAACTGTTATAGTCAGTTCATCTGCTAGCAATTAAATAGGCATAATAGCATTCATTTAAAAAGCAACCAGTTTACCTAATATTTATTCAGAAAAGAATAAAAAGAAGACAAAAGTATTACATTTCATGAAATTGCATGAGAACTAAGAGGTAAGTGTGAGTGATTCAATGGGCTGCCAGTCAAATGTAGGAACAACCCAGGGCAGAAGTGGACCCTCTTTCCAACACTCACATATCTCTCCTGATATATATATATATATATATATATATATATATGATAAAGTAAATTCCCAGCGAGATGAACATTAGGTCTGTGATACAGTCATACTCTCTGGAAAATATTGCAAATACATAGGGATGGCACCTTTTCTGTTTTCTCTGACTGTTTTTAACCATGTTTTCTGAGACTGTATATATGCTTTTATTTTATAAATTAAAACAAATTGTACTAACTAGACTATAGAGGGCAAAATACCTTTATTACACCATTGCTAACAATAATAGCAGTAATAGTATCTGCCCTTCAAATATTAATAATTCAGATAAATTTTGAAGGATACTAAGATCAATAAATGTCAAAGAAAAAATATGGATTTACAGTGAAAGAATTGCCTCAATTCAAGTCTCATAGTCTCAAAATGAGACCTGACATTTCTGTGCAATTCATGAAATAAGACTGTGGGCTCTAAAACCTTTGAATTTGTAAGGAACCCCAGGGAGGACTCCCCTGTGCACAGGCACTCTGTGCTTGGTGTACCTAGGCCTAGTAAATGTATGGTCCGTAGTTAGCATAGTGGGAAAAGAGATGCACAAAGATTGTACAGAGCTATAAAATTCTGGATGGAATTGGCTCTCCCATCTCCAAATTAGGAACTGCCCTTGTACATGAACAGTATACTTACCTTTTGATTTTGTTGAGTCATTGGAATAGAATATCCCACAGAAATCACCTATAGCCTAAGGAAAAGTATTTATGAGTTACGGGGTGAGGGGGTGGGGGAGAAAAAAACTCTTTTGGAAGTGAAACTATTCAATTTAATTCTTTTATTCATTCTTCTTTTGTCTCTTTCTTCCCACAATTCAACCTTTCTATTTCCCTATGCATGCAGTTACATTTCCTCATGTCACTTCAAGTTTGAATGGTCATCCATATTTCAATCTTAATCCAAGTCCAAAATTGAAGCTTCATTGTGGTTTTTACTTTTTTTTAATACTTTAAATAAAAATAAGGGATTTTTTTGTTTATTTAAATAGAAAAGCTAAACTAAAAAGTCATTGGAGATAAATGGTATGATTACATAAACTTATAGTAAAATAAAGCAAATAAAAAAGTCTTATATGACATTTAAAGAAAATCCATTAACTGTAAGTAGTGTATATATTTTTGGAATCAAAATGCATTATTCAATGTCTAATTGGTAGGATTTTGGCATTTTCAATGCTCATTTAACTGCATGGAATCTTTGTAAAACACCTGCCTACAGATACTCACTTACTTAAAATACTTAAATTTCCTACAAAGCATTATGACTGCATCTGCCTCCACAGTACTCCTGTTAAAAGTTTTGACAGTTTGGAAATCACTTGTCAAGTTACCCCACAGCAATCTGAGGTATGGAGGAACTATCAAAGTCTGTCTCTGAAGCATAACTTCATAAAACACTGTTACAGCTGATGATCCGCTACCTGAAGAAAGGTTTGTTCTTGTTTTCTTCCAAAATAAACACCGAAGTTTGAACTTGAACTTATATGAAGTTTTTCTCCCAGAAAGATTTGGATTCTGCCACAGTGACTAAAATAACTTCTTGTATACCTCTAGCAGAGATACTTTTTTTTTTCCCCTCCTTGGTGTGAAAACTGTTGTGATATGAACAGTCAGGGTGGTTAGTGGGAGGAGTGTGTTGGTTTTAATACTGGGTAAATATGTTACAAAGATGAAAATAATTTAAGGGAAAGACACAGGTGTTGAACATCTTTGGGTGCCATGTTTTGTGTCATTAAGAAATAGTTAAATCCAGAAGGAACCTGTGTGGTTGTATTTCAGCACAAGACTACCTACAGATTAATATTCTGTATTTGGTGTGTGTGGCAAGGTTTTGGTATTGGAGGGGCTGCAGTGGTGGCTTCTGTGAGAAGACCCCAGAATTTGCCCCATTGTCAGACAGAATTAGTTCCAGGAGGTTCCAAGACAGACTCACCGCTGGCCAAGGCTGAGCCCATCAGCATAATTGGTAGTTCCAACTAAATTAATTGGTGCTAATTAACACTATTAGTGCTTACAAGAAGGGGTAAAAAACCCCACTTTATAGCAGCACCTGGGAGAGAAGAGTGAAAACGTGTAAGAAACAGTGCTGCATGATGCCAAGATCAGTGAAAAAAGAAAGGGAAGAGATACTCCAGGCTCTGGAACAGAGATTTCCCTGCAGCCCCTGGTAAAGACAATGGTGTTACAGATTGTACCCCTGAATCCCATGGAGGTCCACAGTGGAGCAGATATATACCCTGCAGCCTGTGGAGGATCCCACGCCAGAGCAGATGGAAGTGCCATGAAGGGAGCTGTGACCCCATGAAAAGCCATGCAGGAGCAGGTTTTCTGGCAGGACCTGTGATCCCATGGGGGACCCACACTGGAGAAGGTCAAGAAGGACTGTATCCCATGGGAGGGACTCCATGCTGGAGCAAGGGAAGAGCATGAGCAGAAAGGAGCAGCAGTAATAGTGTGTTATGAACTGATTGCAACTTCCATTCTCCGTGCCCTACTCTGCTTGGAGGCAGGAGGTAAGAGAAGTTGGGAGTGAAGTTGATTCTGGGAATAAGGGAGGTTTAGGTGAAAGGTTAGATTTGTTCTTATTTCTTACTGCCCAACTCTTTTTTAATTGGTAATAAATTAAATTAATTTCCTCAAGTTGACTGTTTTGCCTGTGATGGTAATGGGTAAGGGATCTCCCTGTACTCATCTTGACCCATGAACTTTTAAATCATATTTTATCCCCTGTCCTGTGAGGAGGGGAAGTGATAGAGTGGCTTGCTGGGCATCTAGCAGCCAAGGTCAACCCACCACAAATTCTTACATCAGGGAGTGCGTGGCAAAGATTTATTTCCACCGGGGAAACTCCCAAGAGCTACTGAAGTTAGACAGGTTAAAAATGCAGTAGCTAGCTGAAGGTCATGCAATCCAAATAATTATTTACAAGATTGTTTCTTACCTTGTGTATGGCATAACTGAGGGTGTAGAAAAAGGGATCATGAATAAATTTATCTTTCAAAAAGTTAGGCAAACCATAGATTTAATTTTAAATGTCAAGCATATGCAGAAACACATTTGAGATTTTAAGCATTGAAGGCAATACCTTTCCAAATAACACAGGCAAGGCTGTGTTAAAATCTTAGTTTTGGAATTTATCCATATGTCATTTCAAAAGTGAGACACACAAAAAAAAAGTTTAAAAAGGAAGAGTTAATAGTGAAGAAACCATCTCTATTATTATGCTCATTACAGCCACTGAACTGTGAGGTTCCTGTGTGCATAAAATGTATTAGGATAAGTACTAGAATAATCTTAAATGTGTGGCTTAAATTTGTGTTTGCATGAGGAATCAGTAGATCCAGTAAGACTAAGATGTTTCATACTTTTATATCTTTAAACCAAACTTTATTAAGTCTAATTAATACCTTTGATGGAATTAATACATCACTTTGGTTAATTTACAGTTAATTTACCCACTGAGTAAATTTTTATAGCAATAATCTGAATTCACTCCTTTATGAAAAACAGTGGAAATTAATATGTATGATATTTATGTTTAACTTAAAGAATGCAAACGGGAGTGCAGGTTTCCTCTAACAGATCAAGGATTGTTTCATTAGTTTTATTCATAGTTTCTTGCAGTTTACTTGGCTGAAAGCTGACACTGATGGCAGCTGAGAATGAGCACATCACAAATAAAACATACATTTTGGAACCTTTGTAAAACATGCGGTTTCATTAGTTGCATGTCCAGAGGATTAAGTACTGGAGATTATATCTTCTAGCATCACAGTATCATTCTCTTTTGGCTGAACTGAGGTAAATCAGAAGCAGCCCTGCTGAAGTGAACTGGTAGTACAACCCCTGTGTATGTGAGGGAAGAATCAAATCTAGAGTTGGATGCAAAGTATTTTGGTAGGCTCGATCCTTTCAGATACAAGCAACATCCCTAACAATACTTCTGATATGCCTCAAACTTCATTATGAAGGCTATGAATTTTTCTGAATAATAAAAATTAAGAAAAAAAAAATGATCAGTAAATCAGATTTCCATCTCACATTTGGTTTAATCTTGATAAAACTAATACATACACAGGGAACTACTTTTGAACAGAGTAGCTTTCATTGTGCTGGAATTTGTGGCTATGCATCACCTTTTTGACACAGAAGCTGAGCAAGTTGCTGTTAAAGCCTTTTACCACAAAATGTTCTTTATGTATTCCAGGGAATGGATATTCTGGGAAACTGCTGGTGATTGCACTTTATGATGCTTTGTCTCCTGGAATAGCTAATAAATTTAGCTTGTTTTATAATGTCCACAAACAAGAAAGCCTGTGGAGCTCCATTAGTATAATTCACTATTGTATTATTCCACTTTTATGTCTAACGTTTCCTTTCCTTATTTCTTTTAACAGCTTGATAGATGGGGTTTGATTCTAACATATCTTCATGTAATTTATGTTTTGAAGAAAAATATTACTGAGGTAACAAAGCCCAGAACAGCTGTTGGTTTCTCAAGGAATTTTTTTTCCAGTTGAAACAGCTAATTTATGATTACATAAATTGTATCTAATCATGGAGTGTGAAGAAAGGATTTTTTTCTACATTTGCTAACTTAAGGATTCGGTTGTCTTACCCCCCAAAAAAAGAATTTCTGATGATTTTATTCTCATTTACTTTTAGAAACTTACATTAAAAAATGAAAATGTGAACTGAAAGAACCAAACAAATTGAAAAGCAGACATAGAAGAAACTATAGAGAAATTTTAGTATTCAGATAAAAATAGCAAAACCTTGATTATCTCCCAGTTTCTTTTAGAAAGGATTCAAGCCTGTCATCCCAGAAAAGCATAATTATACACATTTTATTGTCTTTCTCCCATATACTCATACACTTATTCTAATTACCTTTTAGAGTACTTGTAGATTTTTCCTACACTTCTATTTTTTCCTGAAAGCCTCTTTATTTTCTATTACTATATTCTGAATAATTTTTCATATGCCAACCAGGTGCAGAATTGGTTCAGAAAACTATGACCACTACTATTTCAGTTACTTTATCACAAAGTGAAACTTTTGCCATACTGTATGTGTACTTACAGTGTAAATTATGAGTACAGTCATATTCTTCAATATCCATACCTTATCATTAAGTTTATGGCTTTTCAGGGCATATAATAGATTTCAAAATCAATTATTCAATATCTAAATTAAACAGTCTAGCATCTTTGCAATAATTTCTTTACCGTTTCAGTAAGATTAATAATGGTTTTAAACAGGAAAAAAAAAGTGTCTGAAGATATGTATCTTGGAGGAAGGTAAAGTTGAATCTTTTCTTCCTTGCATTTCTGAAGCAACAGGTTAGTTCAGCCATAGAGATATGGTTTTGTATTGTGTGCACTATGTTAATAAATTAATCCCCAAGTGGAGTACTCTGCTTAGCTTGAAGCAGTATTGCAGACATGCACAAATATCCTACATGATGCAGTAGGTCTGCACTTCAAGTTCTCTGTAGAATGTGCTTTATAAGATTTTCCTCTAATGTGATAAATACAAAAATGCTTCAAGGTATTTAGAAGTGTGATAGTCAGCATACTCATCTATAAGCAACTGATGTTGAATTCTATTTACCACCATAATCCTGGTGCTACTGAGACTTGCCTGTAAATGGGCTGTAGCCATATTAAACACAACAGATGACTTTGCCTGGAATCATACAGGGCCAGGTACAATCACATGTATTCTCATACTGTTAAAAATTTTTTTCATCTTTTTTAAATTGTTCTGCCTTTAGATGGTAAATTTAGGTGTGCATATATATATATATTAGGTAAATAGGTATATTTAACATAAATTTTGAAAAGAGCCTATATTAATCAACCCAGTTAGACTTTGTTGTACGTCTTGTAAAAAAGTGCACATTAATATTCTGTTGATTGTGCCAGGCTGCTTCTTTCCTCCTGTGTTAGATTCAGAGTGCCCAAAATGACAACCTAAGGAAACTACTTCTCTGTCAGTGGTTTCTTCTTGGCAGGCTTCACTAGCAATTGTGTTGGCAACTTTACAAATGCAGAGAGTAATCTGTTGTGCCGATGAAGAGGGTGCCTGGTACTCTTGAATATATTTTCTTTTAATTCATTTCCCTTTCACGGTATTCTACTGTATGTAGAAATATATTTAGTCTGAAGAAAATTAGGATATATGGAAAATACAGCTTCTGATCCTTCAATTACCTAAAACAAAGATCAATCAATCTCACACCCATGAATTCTCCAGTTGAATTTAGTGTCCTAATACTTAAACAGGAGAAACTTCCGGTAATGGTCATGTAGGAAAAAAATACATTTTGTATTTCAGAGATCTTATAACACATAAGTTACACTGTGATTTTTCCATCTTTGGAAACGATACTGCCTCTGCTATCATGCAGGAGGATCCGGAGAGATGTAATACACAGGGAAGTGCTGAGCTGTTTTTATTATATTTTACTTTTGTCAGCGTAAGTTGTTTACATGAGGGGAAACCAGAATCTGGTCGTGTTGCTAACCACCCCCATGTCCCAACAGTGATATACAACAGAACAGGCCTGTATTTTATTGTGAGGTAGTTTAAACAGATATTTAGTGATTCAGGTAATCATTAAAAACACTTGTATTTGGTTTATTTATGTGACAAGGTTTTGGTAGCAGGGAGGGATGCAGTGGTGGCTTCCGTGAGAAGACACCAGAAGCTGCCCCTACACTGGGCAGAGCCTCTTCTAGCCGAGTCTAAAACAGAAAAATTGTTGGCCAAAGCTGAGCCCATCAGCAATAGGCAATTGGTGGTGCCTCTATGATAATATATTCAGGAAAGGGTAAAAGACACTGCACAGCAGCTGTGAAAGAAACAGCTCTACAGGCACCAAGGTCAGTGAAGGAGGAGGGAGAAGTGGCACCCCAGGTGCCAAAGCAAGCATTTCCTTGCAGCCTGTGGAGGACCCCATGGCAGAGCAGGTGGACAGGCTCTGAAGGGAGCTGCAGCCCATGGAGAGCCCATGCTGCAGCAGGCTGCTGGCAGGAGCCTTGACCTGTGGAGCGGAGCCCATGCAGCAGCAGGTTTTCTGCCAGGAGCTACAGCTTGTTGGGAACCCACACTGGAACAGCCTGTTATGGAAGGGCTGTACTCTGTGGAAAGGAGCCATGACGGAGCAGTTCTTGGAGGGCTCCAGCACATGCGAAGGATCCACATTGGAGCAGTTTGTGAAAGACTATCCTGTGAGGGGGACCCCACACTGGAGCAGGGGAAAAGTGAGGAGGAGGAAAGGAGCAGCAGAGATGAAATGTGAACCAACTGGAACCTCCATTCGTCATTCCCCTGCACTGCACTGGGCAGGGAGGAGGTAGAAAAGTTAGGAACAAAGGAACAATGTTTACTGATTTAGGACCTTGCCATGTTCATCTAATCTTTGCATAATTACATTCTCATGTAGAAATTTTCATATAGGTGTGATGCCTATCATATCCATTAGCTGGTAGTTCAAACATTTCTGTCAGCTGATTTTTTTCTTTTATGTGTATGCCACCTTCTTATACATTTTTTCTTTACTATAAATTGGATTAATATAATTGAAATTGGTATATTCTTCTTAGGCTCTTGACATAAGCTTTCTTAGTATCTCATGGTATTCTGCCTAAATTTACACTGATTAGCATGTTATTAGCTATTATATGGACACCCTCAATAACTTGGAATGTTTCATTGATACTTTTTTTTTTTAAATGCGTCATAAGTTTCACGTCTTCAGTTTTTTCAAAAGGCAGATGGGAAAACTCCTACCTGCCCCAGGATGTACTGAAGTGTTCACATGGTTCCTTATCTAATCTGACTTGCCTATATCTGGTTTTCAAATTTAGAGCAGTAAAATAGGTTTTACAAGCTTGTCAGCCCTGAATATCTTGGGAGGGGTGGGGGTGGGGGGGTGGGGGGGAAGACAGAGAAAACTGTCTTAATACAGTCCTGCTAAAATTTGTGCTATCCAGCCAAATCCCAGTTCCCACTGTACCTCTTTCCACATGCAGGTAGTTAACCCACAGAAAGCAACAATGAACACCTCCTTTCCTAGCTATTGAAATGCACTCCAAATCCATCTGCCACTGTAAAAAGACACATCAGAGCTGTATGGGGGACTCATATATATCAGAGGTAGCTGATATATTAATAACAATATGCAACATTTCCCCTGAAACTCTTTTATCCTTCTAGTTATGTTATTCGCTAAGTTAGGTTTAGTTGCCAGGTAAATTGCCCTTGTAGGGTGAAGAACCATCACATGCTCTTCTTTCACAAAGTAGAAACAAGATGGCTTTTACAGTGGAATTTTGTTTGTTTATTTTCATCTACTGAGTTTTTTTCTTGTAGACATGAAAGCGTTATTCAGATTTTGGTCTCAGGCTTCTATTTTGGTACGTTCCTGAGACAGGAAGAATTCATAACAGTGACAAAGCTGCCTCCTGTAACACTGTGATGACAGGGAGCAGGCACTACAGTGGTGTTAATAGGAAACCACAACCCTCCTCATTTCTGTAACAAACCTGCACCTGGAGCCTTTGAAAATGCTCTCCAAGTCTCCTCCTGTGGTATATTGTGCCCTACAAGCAATGGAATATGGACTGTAGGCCTTTCAGAATTAAACATCTATTACATGGATGCCTGCCTTTGCAAGTTACGAACTTGTTGACTGAGGATGTCTCCTGTAGTTTGCTCCTATGTGTAGGATGCATCCTCTACATGTAAGAGTAAGTTCTTGCAGTAATGACCTGTAGAGTCTGGTTTTCCTCTTATGTGGGAGTACAGTGTACAGTAGTAGAACATAAGATTGTACTCACATTCATTCAAAGATCTGTGGGTTTTTTCCTGGGTAAATTAGTCATGTTATACACAAAAGGAAAGCAATAAATTGTTCTGAATTTGTGATATATTATTCCAGAAGCCAGTTTTTTGTTTTGGTTTTATTTTGAGGGGTTTTTTTGTTGTTTTTTAGTGAATCTGCAACTGAACTTTCACTTGCTATGTTATGGTGATTTTGTCTAAGGGTACAGACAACTTTTTTCTTATGGATCATGAGGGATATGAAACCACATATTGTAACTTCGCAAAGCCTTTGTAATCTACCGCTTTAGTTCTTTCTCAGTGGCACTGAATATCATGCCACCTTTGAGTGAGTCAATTTCAGCATTTCAAAAGTTCTTTCAGTCTTATCTTGCGTCTTTTTCCTTCAGTGCTGTTATATACTTGTTGATCTGCTTTTTTCTTCTAATAAGAAGACCAAACCAGTAATTCAAGTACAAAAGTGTCTTGTAAAATTATTTTGAAAGCTTGTCTAAGAAATCATCCAAAGTGGAAAGCAATTGGAGTTGATTCCCCTAATAACATGCTCAAATATTCAAAGTTTTTTTCTTACTCGGTTTTCAGAAGGAAAGACTATGTTCAGTCACCATCTCTGTCAATCAGATCCTTTTGTAGATTTAGATGTTATTTCACTTGTCCAGAAGATAAGGGGATATTATTACCCTTTGAAAACCCCTCCACATTTTGATTCTGCAAAAAAACCAACAACACAGAAAAAAAAACAAACACCAAAAACAAAACAAAAAAAACCACACCACCAAACCCACAGGAACTTTTGCTCTTATATTAATGTATTTACTATGTCTGTAATAGAACATTTTTTCCCTAACAAATAGTGGACACTTTCACCATAATGTTGAGCTGCTTTTTGCTGCAATTTGTTTAACACTTGATCTCAGACTGAAGTCTCAAGAAAAGCTTTATTAGATAGACAGCATTTCTTAGACATTTAATTTTAGTTTTTACCAGTCTTGTACAATCATTCTTCTTGAATTCTATCAGACATCTTTGTCTCATTCTACACACATAATTCTAAAGAATTGATATAAGGACAAATAGACATGTAAACATAATTTTTTCTTATTCTTGAAGCTATTTTGTAACTACTGATTCGGTCCATTAGCAAATAATTTTCTAATTATTTTCCTATCTTATAATTAGAAAATGCATGTGAACAACAACTTTATTTCATATTATTTCTGTAAAACGTTTGTCTTTACACCAAATAAGATCACTTCCCAAATGAAAAGGAATAAAAGAAAAGCTTTAAGGAGAAAAGGAAGTTGTGAACATTTGCCATAATGTATGTCAGTTAAGTCTTTAATATAAAAGCAAATATAAACCTAAAATAAAGTTCTGAGAAGTAAACAAATAATTTACCTCTCAGAATTGTTTCTTTCTCTGTATATATCTTAAAATATAGAATTATTAAAAGAAACAAGATAAAGACAGTTTAAGATACATTCTTGAGAAAAGGGTATATTCTCATTTACATCACTCTGGGGATACTGAACTATGGAATACACTAGTTATACATATCCCTATATCTATTTTCTATTATAACAATGGATGTATGTTTACATTTCTATCTTTATTAACCTAGGAATAAAGAACTCCAAGAAACAGTGGAGATGCAGGTTAACAGAGAAAAGAACAGGCATTAAGTAGGAACATAGGTAGGTACATAGGTATGTAGATATTGAGAGGGCAAATCATCCATTTATCCCAAGAAAAGATGAACTAAGTCTCAATAAACATCTCAACTATTTTAATGAAGTATTCCTATGCAGGAGAATCCACAACTTTAAAGGAAAATCAAATACAGTATTAATAAATAAATTTAAGAAAGACTCAGAATAAGGCAATCTGGGTGAAAAAAAGTTTAAAAGAAACTAGCAACACACTTCTGGAAATTTTGAAACGAAAGTTAACTTTTGGAAATACTTTCCCCATCATATTAGAATGTATTTTGCTAGGATCCACGTGCATTGCCCATGTACATAAATTGTGCAATAAACATGTCTCCTACAGGATCCCTCCACTTGTCTAGTCTTACCCCGGCCTGAGTTGTGTTTAATTTGTTTCAGCTGTGATAACACCTATCTGGGGGTCAAGTGGTTATTTTCAAACCTGCTTTAGCTAAAGTTTTGTGAGTACTACAGTAAAGGTAAAATATATGGTAAACATCTAACAAACATAGATAGTCATTGTGTAACAAAAAATCATTATGTTACTTAAGGCTATCTAGGAAGATATAATAAAGCAAATTGTGCAACCTCCCCCCCAAAATAACCCCAAGTGGACCCCAAGGCTGAAGAGGAAGAAATCTCCACCATCAGTATTGAAGTCCTAGTAAAGAATCTTTTATAATGTCTGGAGGTATCAATGGCATAAAGGAAGATCAGATATTACTCAGGAATATGACAATAACGAACTCTCCTCTCCTAACTGGAAAGGATAGCAAGGAAGCAAAATCTGGACATTGATTATGAGACAGAAAAGAAAGAAAAAAAGGGAAAAATATGGTTCAACTTTGAAAAAAACCCTTATATTCATGGCCAAAAAGGCATCTAGTTAGACAGTAAAGTATCATTACCAGCCCCTTTGGAATACTGTGTGCAGTTCTGGAAAAATATGATCAAGAAAGATTAATTTAAATCAAGCAAATGCATGTCAGTCTTTAAGATTATTAAAAAATCTATTCCAGCTCATGAAAAAAGGATGATAAAAGTTCTTGACTCAATTAACTTTTGCAAAATAAAGTCAAGTCTAGGAATGAATATGGTTGTTCCCTTTAAATATATGAGGAGAAACAAAACAAGAAAATAAACATATAAGCTAAAAGGGCCTAAAGATGAGATGAGAAAAAAAAATAATTCAAAATGGACAGAAGTATTTTTGGCTGAAATGGAAACAACATTTTTGCTATTAGATCAGTGAAGTCTCCTAACACAGGTTTCCTAAACATGGCAATTCATGAGATTTCTTATTCAGTTCCCTGTGGATTTTCATTTCTCTCCTGATGGTTTTCCCCTCCCTACTTAAAAAAAAAAAAAAAAAAAGCAAAGAAAAAAAAATATATCCATAACTAAGGATCTGGGGGTTTATGAGATAATGGTTTTGATAAAAAATGTGCAACTGGAGTATTGCCTTTTAAAAACAGATGGAAACCAGGTCTAACTACATGTAGGAGGCTAGAAATGCTGAAGAAGCAAACGCCAAAATATCTCAATACCTACTTCTAAATAGTACTTTAACAATTTCTTTGTAATATGTTCCCTATATCTACACTGCAACATAAAAATAAATAAATAAGCCCCCAAAGTTTCCTCTTCTTGTTTTTCACTGTCCTTAGTTATTTAGCTTTAATTTATTTTAGGTTTTAATTTTATTTAACTTTGCCTTGGCTTTAATACTTTTTGTACATATTTTGCACAAAACTCCACATACAAAGATAAAATACGAACTTTATGGAAGAAACTGTGATTTGCATTTAACTTAGACAGTGGTGGTACAAGATTTCTGTCACCCCTGTGTGGGTGAATTGTTCTCTCATTTATCTTGCTTTGTCAATCCAAACCTTCAGCATCATTCTACTTCTCAACATGCCAAGGCTAAAAGCTAAAACAAACCCCTATGGCTCAGATGCACAAAACAAGATAGTAATTTATGACCCTAAAATTGTGCAACTTCAATTTCTTTAGCAGACACCAGTTTCTCTAACCTCAGATCGTGATTCAGAAAGTCTGACCTCTTTCAGCCTTGCACCTCTAAATAATAGGTCTTCACCATTCTGAAGTGAACTGATGACTGAATTGGAGCTCTGGCAGATTCAGGAATGAAACTTACTCTTAGCTACTATCTAATAGTCTCCTGGGTTATTATTTTGTCTTTCAAATTGGATTGATAATGACATTAACACGCTATTAGAAATGGATTTTAACAGTGTAAGAAGCAGTAAAGACAGAACTATGAATGAGCATTTAAAGTCTGTATTGGAAAAGATGTCTACTGGAAAAGCAGCATGTGTTTGTAAAATAGAACACTGACAAAATCTTTCCATTTCATTAGAAGGCAAGATGACACCTACTCAAAATAAACAGAAGTAGGTTTGGCTCACTTGTATCCAACAAAAAAGACCTGGATGTTGCAATTTCAAGCCTGTTGAGGATAATTTTTAATAAGCCTTGCAATGTTTGCTGGAAAATAATGTTAAAGATTTTTTAGAACAAAATGACTTGGGTAATCAAAGTTGGTGAGTTTCAAATCATTTTTATACAAATCAATGGCCAATCAAATATACTTTTAAAAATTAAGGTTTTGGCATCTATGTCTATCAATTTGATCTTAAGTAAAAGAAGTCTTGCAACACAGATTTAATATGTGTCATATTTATGTCAGGACTAGAAAGCTGGCTGAGGAAGCTGTCCATATCTGAAATAGTAAGACTGTTGCAAGGTCTTTAACTTAGCACACCGTACAGTTATATACATATTAAATGGAACATCTAAATATATATTAAATGGATTAAGAACACAGTAATTTGGAACTGTTAAGAAGACCAGAGCCAACAGGAATGATTGTTGAATGACTATTTTCTTGGCAAGTTTGACAGAGATACTATTCAATATTTTCACCAGTGAGCTGCAAAATTTGCGGATTGTTTGCAGACAATATCAGAGGAACTCTGATTGCTTTGTAGTCTTGTTCCAGCAGGCAAAATGTTTAATATGTACATCTGTACCACAAGAAAGGAGGACACATTTTCAGAATGGGAAACACAAAAAACTAAAAAGTAACTACTGTAGGTGAAATGTAGGTTTGGAGCTGTGATGTGGCAAGGGAGAACTCGGCAGGCAGGAGGAGCCTGCTATCATGCTTCTCCCTTTGTAGATTTTCATGCTGCCAATGACACAGAAATCATCTACTGGCAGTATGAGCAATGAAGCTTTGTCCTGTCTTCTAAGCAGTCATTGATAAAGTGGTCAAACAGTTAAACTTTTGTGGTTGGCTATGCTACCAAAAATTCAGCTGAAGTGTGCAATGACCTAATACAGACCAGCCAGCAGCAATGGCAGGATGCCGTGGTCATGTGCTTGAGGACCTGGTTTGCAGACCTTCAGAGCAGAAGTATTCTCAGAAGTGTTAACTGTGTCAGTCATTCATATAGTGTGTTGATACTAAAGGAAAAGGATAGCCAACTCTTTTTCAACATTTGTTATTTGATATATGGCTTAACATTTGATCCAGAACATCGAACTCCTAGGTTCTGAGGTGGAGATCTTGAGCAATTCTTATTCTGATGTCCATTGAGGTGAAGAATGTAATGAAGAATGAAAACTTCAAAATCCCCGTTAAAAGTTCTCAATAACACTGTTCTAGTTCCATCAAATACAGAAGGAAATACAGAAACTTACTCTCTGCATAGGTCAAAATGCATCTACAGTTGTTTAGGGTGGAGGACTTGTATCTTCTTAATGACTGAAAGAGCATAACATGTTTCAGAAAGGATACCTACTTCTTAAAATATTTAAAAAATTCATTCAGGGAAAAATGAAGCTGCAGGGAGACAGTGCTGCAAAGCTGTTTCTGAAGCAGTTGCAGCACAGTGTAGTATTAAGGCATTTCCCAGCAGATGGGCTCTCATTCTAGAGTAGAACATAGCTGCAGTTCATAGACATGTAATATATCTGGATTTTTGTAGACTCAATTTACAGAGCATCATTTATGTATAAGCCAAAGATCCAGGCACTGATATTATCATATATATGTGTGTGTATATATATATATATATAATGTATAATAACATACATTTTAGTCTATTATATAAATAGATTTCAAGAAGCATTAGCTGACATCATTAAGCTCTGTTCATGTACTTGTCATTGCAGTTTCCATAGAAACTAGTATTGCAAAAGAAAATGAAGAAATAGGATTGAGAAACATTGAAAATAAACAAAAATAAAATATAATTAGAAAAATACCTCATTAAAATAAGCAAGTTGTAGTTTACCAACATTAGAGCCTCAACACAGTGAGTAATCTGTGTATAGAAATCCTATCAAAGTTAACGGCAGTTGTGACAGATACAGCTGCATCAACTGCTTTGTTGCATGTGGCACTAGATTATTTAGGGAACTGTAATCAATTCAAATGTCTTATTATGTCTTGACAGAGGGGTTTGTTTGTGTGTTTATTTTCCTGGGAAAAAAGGGGAGAGATTACATGCTAGGGCACACTAGGGCACAGAAAATACCTTTGAGTTTTATACACTCAGTGTCTGTCAAGTTTCTACTTTCTTTCTGAATGAATTGACTTCATGTGAAAATATCATTCTGATTTGTCTTCTCATTTAATCTTCTGTATACTTTATCCCTATAATACACTTCATTTAAAACACTTCCTTGTTGCTTCACTTCATTTATTTGGCATAATAGAAATAAAAGTCCTATTTAATACATGTACAATGATGAAATAGCTCCCAGCTTTACAATAAAATCAGAGGTATTTATTATATAATGGGAGCTCTTTGTACCACTGGAACATAAACTAAAAATGTCATTGGTTTATTTATTTGAATCTGATATTATCAACCCTGTATTACTTATATCTTGAAAATACTTCCAAAGCGTATTACCAGAGCCTCCACCAGTTATGATCTGAAATGTGTATTAGAATAATACAGAATTGTTGAGAAGGAAGATTTTATTTTCTGATGGTTTCACTGCTCATGATTAAATTCTGTACATCTTACATCTGCAGTGTGCTGGAGACTTTCATATGTCTTTGATCTGTAATAAAATTAAGTCTTGATTCTGAAATTGTGAAAAGAAACACAAAATACTCTCAAAATATAAATGGTACACTTGCCATTTCTTAGTAAAATAGGATCTGATATACAAGAATATGACTGTAAATATTGATTCTTGCATTTTCCTTGGGAATGGAATATGGGGTTTGGTTTTTAGATAGAAACAACCTGGCGTTTTTTTCCATCTGAAAACCAAAAGTCCCAGGTGATTTACTCAAAGATGTGCAGCGTCTTAACTGCAAAAAAACCTGAATGCAAGTCATGCCGGCATTAGACCATAGTGTTCTTCATCTTATCCATAACTTAAAATTGTAACCAAGTAATATGGACCAAACTCAATTATTTCTATAATCCATGGAATTAGCTTGTAGGAATTTTTGGGGGGATCATTTTTTTCCCCATGTCTTTTCAAAGAAGGCAGATGCTGATGTATAGTGTAATATGGAATAAGAAAGGATTATATCTATCACAGCTGTACTCTACAGGAGTAAATGCAGAACAAAGGAAACACACAGGACTGCACATGGAAATTATCTCTGGAAGTATGATGCTCAGACAGACAGATGTCATAATAAGAATGTCTTGAGTGTAACAATATTTTCAATGAGGCCCATATCACACAGTCTGAGTGTAAATAATTTACAATTTATTCAAATAACTACAAAAAGAACACTTAGGAGCTGTTTCTTGGTTGTGGGTTTGTGGGGTTTTTTGGTTGTTTTTTTTTTTTTATTATTATTCTTTTCCCCCACAGGGCTCCAACGCGTGACTACTGTCAGTCATTTACATTCCTCCTGATTAACAAAGTTCACAGATAGCGTATATCTTGCCATTTTTTTCATGTCTGTAATATTTTGCATTGGAACTGTCTTTACAGCCTAAGAAAAATTCTTTCAATTAGGCACAATCAGGGTTTTTTTGGTTTTACAATAGTAGCATAGTAGATTACTATGTCATATTTTGACCCACCAAAGCTGAAGAAATAGCAGATATGTGGAAAGAAAAGAAAGCAAATACTTAACATTAAAATCTCACATAAATAAGTATTTTGTATGTGCATGTATTTATTATCCTGTAAAGTATCTTTCAATATGTTATCACTATGGTCTGAATAATTAGGTTTTAGTCCATGTTCCAAGGTCCAATATATAGAAACAATTCTGTTTATGAAAATATCTCCTTTTAGGTAAGAAGGAACCCCTGACATGTCACTACAGTGGTATTCTGTGAAGATTATCATATAATGATCTATAAAACCAATAGTTGTTTCCAAGGAATAATACTGAGTAAACCATTATGCAAACATTTCAGGTCGACTTTATTTAAAAAGCCCTACTATAGAAATCATATGTTTTCAATTATTTTCTCTCTTGTTATCTCTACCCATTTTAGTTATACTTGGGGTACACAGAGTGTTTGAATGAAGACTGCAAAATCTCCATGTGCTGGAGACAGTGGGAAACCGTAAGTTTTCTGAAAATTGTCCTAACTTTCCAGAAATCCCCAGAAAATTGGGTTTGGGAAAACTTTTCCAAAGGTGGGAGGCAAAACACTGTTAGCAAGTGAAAATGCCCTTCAAAGGCAATGTTGACCAAATGGTGAAAAGATGTGCAAGGAGCTTTTACTGTATTTGTTTGCACCAAATGTTGCTGAGCTGATGGCTGCTTTTGGTCTGACATGACTAAACCAGATCTAATATCAAATACTAATGAATTTTATATTTAGTATTGCAACCCCATAGCTCTCAGATGTTTTTACTTTAATTCATTTTTCTAATCTGCACTGAAAGTCACTAATTTCTTCCAGAATTCTTGGAAGCACAGCAAAGCTTGATGGTTTTACACCTTGCTTCTTCAGGATGGTACAGATATAAAAGTGAAAAGAAATAGGTAGCTTTGATAAATACTATTTTTAGAATACTGTTACTGTATTTTTCCCATGTTTTATTCATTCTGAAAGTTGAACTTTTGTTTTGTTCCTAATTCAAAAGTGTATATCAAGAAAAATGGCTAGAGATCATTTGTTTGTTGGAAAATACACAAGTCCAGAAGAAAAAATACTGAAGACAAGGTACATTTAATAATCAAGAAATAATCTGTTGTGGTTATAAATCCAAAAAGAGCTCTTAAGCTAGTAAAATAAAACAAGAAGAAATAACACTGTGTGCTTGTTATTTGCTGACCCTTGAAGCTAAAAAGCTCTGGATTTCTATTTGAGCCGAAACAGTAACTGTATAGAACAGAAGCTACCTAAATTTTAATTCCAAACTAGCAGCCAAGATTTTATAAATTTGCAAAATGCAAGTAGTCAAAGGTGGTCTGGTTTCGATATCACTCAAGGTAATCTAGAGATATCCATCTTTTTATTTTCCTGTATATAAAGATCTATAGTGGGTTGGGTTTGGTGTTTTTTTTGTTGTTGTTTTTTATTGTTGTGGGGGTTTTAGCAATGTAATTTAGGAGTTTGAGGAAAGAATCACTGAAGTGTTGGAAGATCTCATTATTATGACATCTAATATGAAAAATTCATTTTCCTGTTTGAAATTAATGTTTAGAACTTCATAGGAAAGGATCATAGAACTACAGGATAATTCAGGTTTGAAGAGACCAAGAGATCTCAGGAAGTCTGTAGTCCAACGTCCTACTCAAAGCAGGGTCAACTCTGAGATAGACCAGGTTTGATCAGGGCCTTATCCAGTCAAGTCTCAGAAGGTTTCAGGGATGGAGACTACACAACCTCTCTGGGCAACCTTTTCCAAACTGACTAAAAAAACCTTTAAAAGTCCAAACTTAAACAGGAAAACATTTCAAAGTCATTGAGGTAAAATATCTGATACCTTGATATGATTGGAAACCTTTGGGTATAATCAACTTGCAAATATTTCTAGTCAGGAGGAGGATGTGTGTGTGTGTTTATTTTTGGTGAGCTTTGCTTGTATATTTATGAGGTTTTTATAGTTATCATTATTATTATTATTTCTGGACAAAGAACACACAAATATAGCAAGATTCTTACAACATAGAAACTTTGGCTCCCTGCCATCAGCACAGACCACATTTTTTAAAGTTTGATCTTATTCCAAAGGATCATCCATCTATTGCATGTAATGGAGAAACTTAGGAACTAGATTTGCTCAAAATGTTGGTTCTGATAAATTCTAATTTTCTTGTTTTCTGGTTTAATTTCAGCTCTTAATGTTACTTAACTGTGCCTTTTAGGGCATGAATGTTCATAATGTTTAAAGCAAACATAATGAAATGAAAAATAAATTAAAAAAAGTTGAAAGTGTGTCTTGAACATATTCAGTATACTTAGAAATTGAGTCAATGTAATCAGAAGACAAGACTTCTTGATGTCTTCCAAAACATGTAGTAGTTGGAAAATGCTAGTGAGTGAAAGAAATCTATAGTTATGAGAGTATCATGGCACTTAACTGATTTTAACTACATTGGTTTCTGTTTATCTCTGCTAATTTCTCATGAAAAAATGCAATGGAAAGTCATAACCTACCTTATGGGATTACATATTCATATGATTCAGTTCCTTCAAAATCATCTTTTAAAGGGTACACCATCAGCACACCTGTTATATCAAAGCTTTTTATTCTATGAAGATACTATTATTTTTAACCTCTTTACCAAAGTTCACATTCGAAAGATGTATTGAGCAACACTAGAGAATGAGCCACTGCTTTTTTTCTTTTCTGAATGTACTACTTTTTACAAGATTCCAAGTTCAGTTACAATGAAGGAGGTATTAAAGCTGAAAGGTAATCATCACACAGGTTAATAAATTTATGCACACTCATTCTTTCTGTCCCCGGAAGTAGTTAACACAGGTACCACTGGTCAGTAATTAGCTATTTTGTAGAGTTCTAAAAGGTATTATATTTGTGTAATGTCTCAACCTCAGACCCAGCGACACATGCATTACAGACTTGTAGTTCTGCCTTTCATTTTCACATCAAGACATCCTGTAATCATATATTTTCTATTTTTTCCTAAGTAATTGAAAAACTTGGGAAAATAAATTTCTATGGTTCATGTCTAAGAAGAAAATTCCAGTAGACAGAAAAAAGATTAGATGCTCTGTAAAAATCTATGCCTTATATACAGCTAATTAGTTAAATATTATCTGTCATAAATGATTGCTTGAACAAACCAATACATATTTTTTCCATAAAACATAGTGATAATATCGATTGCAATTTTACAGGTAAAAAAAATCTTAATTGTTGTAGTTCAATTTATTAAACAGTGTAGATTATTAGTAAATTTCCAGTGACTTGCTTTCAGAATGAACTTTAAAAAAAACATTAATTTATAATGAGGTTTTAGGAGGGGTTTTCTTATCAGAGATTGTAACAATATTTTAAATTTAATACTCAATGTAATTTATAAGTACAGCTGTGTCACTGGTTGAGAAAGGGACATTTAGTCATGTTTACTGGACATAACTGTATAAAGTAGTGGAGAAATATGGCTTTGATGACACTTTCATTAATTGAAGGTTGCCATAGCAACCAAAGGTCTGCATTGAAAACCTGTCAGTTACAAAAGAAACCAGTTGTCCTCCATCAACCGTACACTCATTTTTTAACACTGGCACATGCACAGCATGCTTAAGCAAGACAAATTTATACTAAGAAACTATGAAAGTGAAAAGGACACGACATAAATGAAAGGAATGGCAACTACTGAGAAGCATCTGTATGCCTCTCAAGTGGCCAGTGTAGTACTAGGTCTAGAAAACGTTAATTTCAGTACCAAACTGACTTGCGTAAAGATGATTAAGATGTCTCTGCCTGCACAGTGTATGTGCAGGCAAAAACAATATGAAGGACAAAACCTAGTTTTTGATACTGTGCCAGAGATCGTCTTGTGAAAAGGGTTTCATCTTTTGGTTCCAGTTTTATTTAAATTATTTTATTTTATTTTATTTTATTTCTATAATTGTTAGAATTAATAGTGCTTGTTTTGAATCAATGAATGATATGCTGAATATATATAGTCAAACATTAATTTCATAAAGATATGTGTGAAATATTACTAATTTTCAAGAATGAATATATATCAGAGGGTGGGGGGTTTTTGGAAAAGCTTTGTGATCATATCATTTTGCTCAAAATAGCATAATTTAAACAGAAACTTTCTATTAAATAACTGAATTCAATGAGAGTCACTTGCAGAGCAGAAAGATATTTGTGATGGTCATTAGCTGAAATATTAAGGAAGCTCTTGTGGAAGAACCAAAATAAAGATCAAAACAACAAATTGATGGCAATGGATATGCTAAATGAATATGCTATGAGAAGAGAACAAGAAAAATGTTTATCATTTGCAGTGTCTTATTCATTGATTATACTTATTATCAAGCATAATTTACCTATAGAATATTGGATATGTTGTTCACAATCCCATCCAAGTTCAGCTATTTAGGAACTTAAATGCTATGAAGAACTAAAAAACAAGTACACTAATGTATGTGAATAAATAGACAAGTTCATCCATGCACATTTGTATGTGCATGCTTATATGTGTACACACACATCTTATTAAAAAAGGACCTGTAGGACTTATACTGACACACAGACTCATGATCCTTTATTGCTGCAAAGTTTTAACGTATGATGCAAGTGTCTTTATTTAACAATAAAACATTGTTGAACTTTTAGTTTTCCCAATAATGTATCTGGAATTTGTTTCTCCATATTTGTGAAGAAAAAAAAATTTGTGATTCCCAGTACTCACATGTAAATGCAATCAGTTTTTACACAACTTCAAAAAGAGTTTTTCCAAACCACAATTTTATGCATCTTTGTATGTTTGGATTCCAACACCAAAGCAATAGGGGAAAACTATTAATTCATGTACAAACATTCGTAGGGAGGTGATCCCAATTCAAAGAGAAAAGGTTTAGTCATTTGATCATTTACTCAATTAGGTAACTGGAAACCCCCAAAAAGTAAAAATCTCACCTAGAAACAGCATAGAATGGCATTTAATAAGAGTTTAAAAGGAACATAGAACCCCAACTGCTATTTTATACATCAAAAAATGAATAAAGCTGTCTAAATGTCCCTCAGCTGTTATTTTTCCAGTTTCTGTACCAAATATTTCTGTATTTCCCCTTACCACCTCATGAGAGGGCTGCTTTAGCAACTGGCTTTTACTCTGCACTGATGTCGGTTATTTAGGGACCTGAGAGTATGAAAACTTTTCCACCCATAATACTTGCCATTGTTGTTTCATCATGTCAATGGGAATCTGCCCGGATCTGATACAATGTGCTATTCAGTCTTGAAAAATCAGGATTTACAGTTCTCTTGGGTATAATCTTGGAAATATCTGAAGATATATATCAGAAGAAATATCTGAAGCTGCTCTCACAAAATGCCTATGAGGGTTTTGCTCCTTTCCATCTACCTAACTGCCCCCATTCTCCAGGTCCTAAACATGTTTTTATTTTCATTTTTATTGTTAATTTCATTGTTTAACCTTTTAAGAAAATATATAACCTTTTCCCACCATTTTCCTTTTCTCAGCTTTTATTACCTACATCTTTTTAGCATTCCGTTCTCTGGCCTCCCTTCTCTGAAAGATTTTCTAACACTTCTGAGACTATATCCTTATGCTTTCTCAGTCTGATTCAGAAGAGATTGTGACCCTCCCTTGATGTACATTCATTCTAAGACTATCATTTCTTACTTTAATTTCTTCTGCTTAATTTATGCTTTATCATTATCACAGGTTCTTGACCATCAATATTTGGCAGTCTTCAAATCTATAGAAGCTACCTCTAATCAGAAATATCCAAGAAAACCAGCTATGTGCTTTAAACAAAACAGATTGTATTCTTAGAATTCACAGCTTGCTCATTGGATTAGAGAAGTCAAAGAACAAAATAATATGTGTAAATAAAATGCAACATTTTCCAGTCATATTTTATAAATGACATACTTTTAATGGTTTGAGTTATTTAACATTTATGGGAATTTCAGGCAGCTTACTTAGAAAACAGTTCAGTGTCTTTAATCAAGACAGAAGTGCACACAGACATTTGCTGATTAAATAAAATTTCTGTCACAAAGAAGTTAGTGAATAAAGTGCCATGAAACTTTGCTTTTCTTCTATAAAAGTTAAAACATTCATTCCTGGGGGGAAGGGGGGAGGAAAAAAAGCAAAATAATAATAATAAAAAAAGCAACACTTCAGAATGTTCTCTGTCTTTACCTCAAATGAATAGATATTTGAAATATCATTGGCTAATTTTTACCAATAAATAGAAGAAAAGTTGCGCTTTTTTGGTGCATTCTGTAGTGTACTGAATTTTTTCTTAGAGAAGTTTACAGACATTAACAGACACATAGTTCACAATAACGTAACTCCTGTTTCCAAATTCCTGTTCTTAACTTTGGAAATTCATTTATGGGCTTTTGCACTGCTCAGATCAAAACTAGTGACCAAAAATCTTCTCTGAAGCCATTTACTTCCCTGGGACACTTCCATAAGAGATGTTAGAAAGCTGTAATAAATGACTGGGACGCTAAAGAACAGCAGCCCAAGAGGTCCTGCAGTACCTGGTCACACCATTAAATGACCATTATACGGGTCTACAGCTAATTTGTTAGAGAGCAGCTTCAGGGCACACACATCTGCAGCACCCTGCAACACTTTCACCAGCCTAATGGCCTGTATTTGTTAGTGTCAATGAATACAGACATGTATCAGCATCTCATGTATGAGACATTCTGTGGCTTTCATAGTTCTCCTTGACATTTCTTCTGTGAATCTACAGCTCTGAGAGAACTCCTCCCCTTAAAGTTCACAAGTGACCACAGATGTCCATGAGATGATATTGAGCTTCCACATGTCTCAGTTTCCTTCAGTCCTCTTTCACTCTTTGATGGCAGGCTTTCTTTTGTTTATAAATACACACATACAGAAACACTGCTTACTATATATAAATATAGTAACAATTTAATATATTTTATACTATATAATATATTAGGAAAATGTATTAATATATTTACAATATGTAATATAAATACATATATATATCAACATGTATGTGTATATATATATAGAAAGAAAGTATACTTAAAATTTTATTTTAATAGGACAACAATTCTAGGAATCCTTGGTCAAATTTTACACAGACTATCTATCTATAAGGTCAGGATGGGAAATGGAGATAAATCTATGTGCAATCTATGCTCACGGTCACACATCAAACTGTTCCTAAAAGCAACAGTCATAGCTGCTCAGTCTTACGCTGTATGCAGCACCAAGTGACTTAAAAAAAAAATTTAATGAGATTGTTGAAACAGAAGCTGGAATCAGTTGGCCTTTATATTGTTAAACTATGACAATTATAACAAAGAACATAACCTTATTTATGGCCACAGTACAGAGAAAAAAAATGCCTCTGCTTCCTATATGCTCTAGGTTGGCCAGTGAAGACTAACGATACAGCAAAGTATTATATATAGATATATATAAATAAATAATACAGCTGCATTATATATTTTACACCTAAGACCAAAACTAACACTTCTAGACCAAAAGCCATTTATCAACAAATTTTAATGTTTTCAATACCTTCCAAAAACTCAATGAAATTCAATTCCTGTGGTAATCACTGTGAATAAATATTTTATCTTTATATATACATGCATAGTGTACATGCCTATGTGGTCACACTTGCATATTAAATAATAGGTATATATGAAAAAAAACAAACCCAACAACCAAATACAAGAAGTCATATTATTTAAAAGGTCACAAGTTTTGTATGTATGAGTTGGAAATTTAATTTTTAAATCTAAGTTATTGTAAAAGTTGACACGTTAAAAAAAGTGAGGTGCTGCTGATGTTTCTGGTACTACTTTGGTCTAATGGCATGCTCAAAACTGCACAGAGTCTATTTATCGCTGTAAAGAGTGCCAGGATGGGAAGAAGCAGGTCTTATGGCTGGTATCACTTACATATGTGCCTTTGTAATAACCAGCTACTTTCACAAGAATAGAATCTGAGTGTTACAGTGATTATGTAAGGTGAACATATGGTTCATTCAGTATAGCTCTGCAGTTGTAGGAGTTCAGTGGCTTCTTATACAAAAGCAAATGTTTAATCTAGAAACTAATAACTTGGGAGGTTGGCTTAAAGAATGTTTAAATCAATATTTCTGTAGCTTCTATATTATAAAGAGAAATGTGTTATATGGTTATATATATATATAATAATAGCAGAGTTTATTGTCTGATTTCACCCAGGTAAAGTCAAATACAATCAAAGGAAATATCCCTTTTGATAAATTCTAAATTAATTCCAAAATAATTATGATTCCTACCCAATTTTAGACACTTCATTCAGGTGTCTCTATTGGAAGGCAAATCTCCATAGATCCTATAGGACAGGTACATGTCAATGTAAAGGGAAATTATAATTGTTTAAATTGTCATGTAGGGTTTTTTTTCCAATAGGTATTTCTAACTGGAAACAACTTTTGATGGATATTCTTAAACTATCCTGCTGCTGCTCCCTATATATTTTCCAAAGTGACTTTCATTTATCTTAGTAGTCTATAGTCATCTGTTCATGTATTCGCTAGCCAACTCTGTGACACATAATGATAATACTGTTATATTATTGCTCTACTGATGTAGCTTGTGGGTGACTAGTGCATAGTTTCATGATAAATTGTTTTCTTAAGAGATTCACAGATCAGATAAAGGAGATCTGATAAAGCAGTGGTACTACAATTCAGGCTTGTAGTGTAAGTTTTTAATAGAAAAGTTAGGGCAACATCTCTCAGAATTTTAAAGATTTACTATTTATAAGATCTTCCTTATGGAGGTTACTGGCTTTATCTATTTTATCCAAAATATAAAATTTTGTGTTATTTCTAAAAAATGAGGAATGCTGGTCTAGTCTCATCCTGAACTGTGGAAATGCTTACTAATAAAAAGCCTGCAGGCCAGAGAGCAGATGTTGCCTTAAAAAAGAGGGCCAGTTGGTTAAGTGAAACCCTTTCCTTCTTCCTTTCTAAATTTCTTCATAGTCCTATACTTTCAGTTTAGTCCAAGCCTAACTGGACAATTAGCAGATGACTGGTTTTTTGACTAAATTTAAAATTTCCTTATAGTCAGAAAAAATAACTCCTTAAAATATACCTTCTGATTACTGAGCATATCTACTCCTCCTGAGACTTTGTGTTATATCCGCCTATTTTCCTGAGTAAATTGCTATGTAATGCAGTCCAGATTGTGGCATGAATCCTACAAGTACTAGGTATCAATTTAATAAAGAAAAGTTTAAACAAAAAAAAAATGCTACTCCTCAAAATTTACTATTTTAAAAGTAAAATGTTGTTAGTTTGAATACTTTTTTTGCATCCCTAGAAATTTGAATTAAGATCTGTTTTCCCAACTCTTTTTCTTGATTGCTCCTCATTAAATGTGGAGATGCTTTGTACTTTGTCTACCACCAAAAAATTGTTCTGAAGAATGCTTAGAAAATTGTTACAAAGAAATGTCAATTTTTTGCCTCAGTTAGTAACACAGGCTATGTTTCTGTCTCCACAGTTTTCAAAAAGCACATTTTCCCCCCTTTGTAAATATAGCTAGCCTATTATGCTTAGCTATCCATTAAACTGTGTACTGGAATTTCCTGGAGGACTACTGACATTACTTGCTTTTCCAAATGTGAAGCACAGAAAATTCAGAAACAACAAATATAGTAAAATTCTGTCTGACATTTTATAAGTAATTTTTTTCTAATTATGCCTGACAATATAATTTTATTACCAATTGGGAAGAATAAGTGTAGCAAGAAGAGATCAGAAAAGACACAGAAAATGGTAAGATCACAATTTCTTTTAAAAAGTAATGGTAATGCTACATCCTGATTTCAAAGAAGGAGCATTAGTTAGGAATTCACTAGGAGAAGGGAAGGGAATAATGTTCAGAATATCAGTGCTTGAAAGGAAAACCATAGCCATCTAAAATAATTTTGGTGGATGGTATCTAACAGATTTATTAAAAAAAACCAACAACAAACCAAACCACAAAAACAGCCAAAAAACCCCAAGAGCTACCCAAAACCAAACCCCTCAAAATCTTACAAATCTTATACAGAAACTATTCATGTAATAGCAATTACTAATATAATTACTTCCCCAAAAAGAAACCCAAAGAAACATGAAGGCAGTCAGGGGAAAAACATACTTTTTTAAAACAGCTGAAGTAAAATTCTAAGGCAAAAAGTAGCTAATATTCAACCCTGCATGTTGTACTATATGTGAATAATCGTGCTTCCTGAAGGAACAAGAGATACCTCTGGAAATAATCACAAGAACCTGATGGATATTTACAATAGTGTCTCAATATGGCAAAAAAATTGATCTTTGAATTTCTCGCTCAATTACATCAAAGTAGATCTGTAAAATTTATTTTGCAACAATTTATTTGTAGAAAGAGATTTCAAACAAATAGATCTGTAATATTTTTTTTTTCTGTAATAAGATCAATCCACCATTTTCACATTGACTGTTAAAAGGGAATAAAATATCCCAGGATTAGATCTACTTTAAAAATAATTTAAAAAAATAAAATGAGGAGTGAAAAATGATTATATTTTCTTCTTGAAAAGAGAATCAACTTCCAGGTGCTTCACGAGCCTGGGGGCCAGGCTTTCTGAGAGGTGCAGCTCCCTGACCTGGGCACTGGGGGTATTTCAGGGCACGGCTTGGCAGCCAGGACTTGTCCCACCACCTGAGCCAGGAGCAGGGCAGCCAGGGAGCACCAGAGAAAGCCCCAGCCCTATGCATTGGGCACCTTCCCATAGACAGGGATAGGCTGGGACCAGGCTGAGACCCAGGCCCACAGGTGGACCCAGCTCAGCAGGGCCCATGGCTATTTATGACCACAACTACCCTTCTCAGGCTGCAGACAATAACCTCCCCCAAAACTAACATGAAAAATTACACTAAGGGCTCAAATAGCCACTTTTTTAAAGGGTATGAATGGCTAGAAGAGTAATCACAACTTTAATCCACTAAAACATGTTTCCCAGATTAAAGCTTTTCTTGGCAGCCTTAGAGTTCCAACTTTTACTTTACACACACAAGTTTATCTTCCATTAAAAACCTGATCATCTTTCTTTGCTATTCAAATCCATGTAACCCATGGGCAAATACCAGTAGATTTGGTAGAGTCATAGAATAATATAATTAGAGTAGATTGGCTTGGAAGGGACCTTTAAAGATCATCAGACATCTTCCACTTGATCAGGTTGCTCAAAGCCCCATCTAACCTGACCTTGAACACTTCCAATGATAGGTCATCTACAACTTCTCTGGGGAACCTATTCCTGTGCCTCACCACTATCATAATAAATGCCTTCCTACATCTAATAAAAATCTACCTCTTTTAGTTTAAAACCATTATCAGTTGTCCTATCACTAGAGACCCTGGTAAAAAGTCTCAGTCTTTCTTATAAGCCCCCATTATATATCAAAAAGGTACAATAAGGTGTCCCTGGAGCCTTCTCTTCTTCAGAAAAAACAATTTCAACTCTCAGTCTTTCTTCAGAGGAGAGATTTTTCAGCACTCTGACCATTTTTGTGGCCATCCTCTGGACCCCTTCTAATAGGTTCATGTCTTTCTTGTACTGGGGACCGTCAAGCTGGATGCAATACTCTAGGTGGGTCTCATGCAAGTGGAGTAGAGGGAGAAAATCACCTTCCTCGACCTGCTGACCATGCTGCTTTTTTTATAGGCCAGGATACAACTGGCTTTCTGGGCTGCAAGCACATGTTCCCAGCTCATACCTAGTTTTTCATCTACCAATATCTCCAAATCCCTTGCACAGCTGATCTCAATCCTTTTATTCTCCAGCCTGAACTGATACTAGCATTTGCCTTGACCCAGGTACAGAACCTTGCACTCAACCTTGTTGAACTTAATGAGGCTCACATGGCCTTGCTTCTCAAACCTGTCAAGGTCTCTCTGAATGTCAACCCATCCCTCAAGCGTAACAACCACACCACTCAGCTTGGTGTTATTCACAAGTTTGCCAAGGGTACATCTAATCCAATTATGTCATTAATAAAGATATTGAATCTTTACTGGTACTGGTCCAAATATGGACCCTTGAGGGACACCACTTGTTACTGATCCCCATTTGGACACTGAATTGTTGACTGCAGCTCTTTGGATGTGGCCATCCAATCAAATCTTTATTCATTGAATCCTCTATCCATCAAATCCATATCTCTCCAGTTTAACAACACAGATGTGTGGGACTATGTTGAAGGCCTTACAGAAGTCAAAATATATGACATTCAATTGTATATCACATCACAGCCTGTAATGTGCAGTAGTTGAAGCTGGACTCTCCTTTGGCCTTTAAAATCCATTATTCTGTGAATTCAGTGGTGTTTGTCTGCTGATCATGGGGGCATGGACCCTATACTGGTAATGTAATATAAATTTGTGCACTTTACTTTCTTAAGCATCACAGTTTTGAGTTTACCTCCATCCTAGATGAAGCATCCTTAGGAGAAGGGAGGAAAAGACATTACATATTTGGAAGTTCATATGCCATTTGTTGCTAATACTTAAAGAACAAAGTACACATGGATGGGATCTCAAGTAATCATTTTAGCTGCCTCTGTATTTAAACAACAAAGAGGAAACTAAATGTGAAAAAAGGTCATAATTCCATATCTTAGACTAGATCAGTCTTCTCAGTCTTTATTATTTCAGGCTTTAGAAAGAACTTTAGATATACAGTATAATATTGTATATTTATTTGAAAAGAGAGTTTGGACACACAGACAAAACCAACACAACACAGACATATTCTTACTTTGTGAAGTTTTTACTTTACCCCTATTACCTCAATGTTTTCAATAAGGTAATTTAAGACTAAATGCACAAAAAGAATGAAGTGTTACAATATCCTGCAACAAGTTACTGTAAGTCTCTGAGCAGTTCATAGGCAGAAATCAATGCTTCAGTCCCAGATTCACAAGTCCTGGACTAACTGGAGAGCTACCTAACCTACTGATCAGTGCTGAGAGTATCATTTGGTACCCTCTTTGTTAAGTCCGAATGTTTCAGTCATCTCTACTGACTTGAGCTTCACTGACTAAATAAGAGCTAGGCATACATATTGACCCTTGATTGTACACACATAAATATAAATACTCTTAGCACTGAACTGCTTCCTGCCCAGTAATTCTTCAGTCCCATCTTTGTCCAAGATTTAGGCATATTTGAATGTTTAGCTCTGTTTGGAAGTCACAAGCCTGGAACCGATCTGTTTTGTTTTCTCAAATCTTTTTTTTTTTTTTTTTTTTTTTTTCAAGTGTCATGAAGATACAATTGCTTACATTTGTTAATCACAGCTCAGCTAGTAGTTATGATATGGTCAGTATGTTATAGCATTTACCATGACATAATGATCCAAGTCTAGTTTTCTTCTCTGCCTTCACAGTACTCGTCACCTTCTTCTGCCCTATACGAAGCCTCAGCAGGCTCTTAATTACTGTGTAGGTAACATAATAAATCAGTCCTGCTGAAACTTTCCTGCTTTATATAATAGCAGCCATATTGCCTTTGGAAGGAAGTGGAACTATGTAGAACATAAGGTTCATGGTTAGACGTTTTACCTGGGCTAACATATCCTAAGTTTCAGTCTTTTTCTCAAGGACAAATTAAAATAACTTATGACCAAATTCAAGATTCTTTCATTATTACATGTCCTCACAGTTTTGGAAAAAGGGGCAGGCAACTGGAAGGCTTCAGGAAGATAATTTTCCAACATTTTTGTGACACTGAAATTTTGGAAAAGACTGGCTATTGATACAAAAATGCTCTTAATCAGCACTTATTTTTTGTATTTGAAGGTAAGCCAAGAATTTCTAGTGAGAGAGAATTTTATCTCTCTGAAAGGACACAGAGTATTCAATTCGGCTGGGCACAGAACCAATATAGACTAAAATTATATTACATTATTAAACCCCCATTTCCTGAGGTTTTTATGCTGTAAGTATTGTCAATGGTAAAACCTACACTAAAATTCAGCCTTCACTTGAAACTACCATATAATTTGACCACTCTGTCCATTGCATTTAAAAGTATCATCTCCTGAAGGTATATCAGGAACTATAAAACAATAAAATTGTATGATATATGGCCACAAAGTCCCTTTGGATTTTTTTTGCAAACACAATTTTGTTAACAAAAAACAGATGTGCTACAAAAAACCCACCTGGCAAATGCTGAAACCATTCAGCATTGCTTAAAGTAACTGTTTAATCCCTGAGCAATTTGGCACGTGTATCCTGCTTGCTCTTTTGAATTTTCACCTTAAATTGTCTTGTTTCTGTCCATATGTAATGCACTCACGCCTTTCTGCTCAGTGTGTTGGCATGCTGCTGTGACTTCTCCCAGGAATTGCTTTGGGAGCTGCAGGACACATTTAAGCTCTACAATGATTTTTTCAGTAATGACATAGGGGTGTCAGCATTTTCTTCTGCCCATTTAAATAAGCAGTCTTTTGTTTGGATTCACTGCTGATTTTGCTTTTAGCTGTGGACCCCCTGATGAGCACAGGGTCAGCATCCTGATCTTAGTATTATCTTTCTCCAAAGACGTGCTTTCTCTAGATTCACAGCAGTAGCCATGTTGCATTCTTTCTTATTCTTGGTGTAAAGTTCAATGTAAATGAATTATGACTTTCAAATATGGAGCTTTTTCAGGGTTGACAAGGGAATTTCCTAAAGTATTCATCACAGATTTAATTCTAGCAGAGCTCACTCACAAAAAAAGAATGAAGTCTTGTGTCCTTCAGCTTTATTAGGCTCACAATTAAAATTTTAGATTTCTGGGAGAAAAAAAAAGTAGAAGAAAACCAGGTATCTTTTAATGGTTTGATAAATCAAACAGAGCAAATTTGCAGTTGTTTTAACATGGTGACATCCATTAAATCTGAATTGTCTGGAGAGAGAGATTTGGGGTTTGCTTCTCCTGTTACTCCTTCTCTTGCCAAAGAAATTCTGGTTCACATTTGCTGTGGGATACTCCTCTCCATAATCCTGGTATACCAGGCTATAACCAGACCATGACAGCTGCTTAGCAGAGGAATCCTTCTCTGACACGAGCTCCTAAACCTACACTAGTAGCACTTCAGCAGTGTAGCTCCATGGGTGAACAGAACAGAGAGAATACAGTGTCACTTACGTCATTCAGACTTTTCTGATTTATTAGAAGAGGTCTGTAAATAAAAAAAAAAACATACATATTTTGTTCTATTGAACTAGAGCTGAAGTATGTCTGATTTAATAGAAGACCTCAAAAGCATAAGACAGTTCAGTGGTAGATTATGCTTGTAGGTTTTCCTTTCCTGTTTCAGTGTCTCAGATAAGTTAGCAAGCTGACATTTCACAATGTTTTTATACAGCTGAATAAAAAAGGGCGAGAAACTGTTCTCTGGCACTGAGGCAAAATGGCCCTGACTTGTTCACACCTGTGTTGCATAGGGCTAACTTGCTCTTTAGAGTTTTGTTTCAGAGAGAGCTGGGTGGAGGAATCTCAGAGACAACTAGAGTTATCTAACAAGTAAGCACTGAGGTTGACTGCTAGTCCATTGCTCCTGCTGACACTCCCGTATTTAACAGTTCATACATTTCCTGGGCTGACAGGTTTTAGGTATTACTGAGGTCTTCATAAAAAACAGTTATAATGGAAAAAAAAAAAGAGTATTTTCTCTTACCCATAAGCCTAGAGAGATCATAGGATAAAGCACAATGTCTACCAGCTATCTCAATTTACAGTAAAATCACCTAATTTTTGTCGAACTCTTTCCAGTAAAGATTTTCCTCTCTGTTAATGGCAACTTGGTACTAGGACATCAGATGTTTAGCAAAAAGGGGAGTCACTTCCTGCCCCCTTCCTTCATCAAATTTCTGCCACTTTACTTTCCATATAGCTTATTTTAAAGGTTAATCTTTATATAAGCATCTTCTTAGAATTATAGGACTTAGCAAGCTGCAAAATTTCTTATTAAGCTCAGACATGATATACCAGATGGTGAAATAAAGACATGGAATGCCTAGAATAAGTAACACAGCTCCTGTATGCACTGTGAGTTTTAGGAAGCCATTTTTAGATATCTTGTTAAAGGTAGTTGACATGCTATACAGACAGTATCATTTTTTTAAAACAGGATGGAATGTCTAATGGAATAATTTTGTTCTTCAGCTGTGCAATGACATTTAATCAGCAGTGCTTCTATGACATAGTAATGTCACAGAACTACAGATCTTAAATGCAATTTCCAGTCTAAAATGCACTACCAATTTAAAATACAGAGGGTAGTTTAATTAGTTGATGTTCTGTGACCACAGATATCTGCACCTTCCTGAGGCTAGAATACCTCTGTATTCTAGTTCATCTCTGCATTCACTGGATTCATGCTTGGATTCTGAAATGGTTATAAATGGTTATATTAGGAAGTATATAGAAGAGGCTGAGCATGTATTCCCAGTAGACATATGTGAGCACATATGTTGTGAACACATATTTCCATGGCCAGCTCCGCAAAACTAACAGACAGAAGTGTTCACACAAACACAAATAGCACAAGTGGTCTGTAGTCCTGTCACCCATTCTGGCTGTTCAGGATGAAGATCCATTAGTGGGAAATCTATGAGTATATAAAATGCAGATCCCCCTAATAGCTGTCCTTAGATAATGTATCCACTATCCTGGATCCTTGCCCCATATCCAGGAAAATAGTTAAAAACGGATTTTTGCAAGAAGACAGGACAGTGCTGACTATGTGCAGGGTGTGGCCAGACTAACGAACTGTCCAGCTCCTTCTCCTTTTACATGCAGCTGACCCCCTTTATACCTTTATGCTTTTGTTTTCCCATGTTTGATCCTCCTCAAACGTCCATGATCCCTCCTTTTCCCCACTTTTGGTTCCACTGCTAAACATCCCATAATAAGTCTTGTACAGTCACAAAATGTTCTTTCTCTGTACCCCACAATAGGGCTCAATACCCCAGTGTGGTGAACTCCTCAGCCTGTAAGGTGGCCTGAAGAACTGCTCCTGCTGACTGACTGTGATGGGTCTCACTCAGCCCCTGGGTCTGACACCCCTCTGGGATGCCCTGGGAGGGGCAGGGTTCAGACTTCTTCCTGTGTTAGGTTACAGGGGTTCCCCAGATGGCCATCACGCCTCTTACGTGTCTTTGTGTTTGTGGGGGTGAACCTTTAGTCACATAATGAATAAACAATGTGCAACTAGGACATAACCAATTTAAAATGTATTCATTACTGTAAATAACAAATGTTCCTTATATTAATAAGAAAGTAACAGATGGATAGAACATTATGTGAGGATACTATGTAATTTTGTGCAAAGACCTGTTCAAGAAGAAGACTGGAGAAACCAGGACTTTTCATCAAACTCCTTCAGATATTTTTGAGAAATTCCAATCATATGTATTTCTGGAAATATTATGGCGTTTTTATTGCAATTTGCTATTTACATATGCAAGCTCATGCTAACCTTAAACTCAGATAACCTAACAGGAACTTCCTTAAAAATAGCCAACACAATGTAATATTGCAATTTCTTGCTTAACTTCTCCTTGCTTGCAACCTGCTTTTATTCAGTGAAGATCCATGAACAGGTTTTAGTAAAAAAGCAGTAGCTTGTAAGGTCATCTTTCCGTAATAAGAATACTGATAAGGTACAGTCACATATAGAGGAGCAGTATTTCAAAGTCTTCTAGAAATCAGAGGGAAATTTTGTTTAAATGCAAGCCCAGTTCAGGATCTAGACTAATTATTTTTGTTTTATTAACAATGCAGGTGTGTATCTGCGTGCAGAGTAAATTGATAACTGTTGTATGGTTGTTGTTGTGGTTTTTTTTTAATTTTCAATCCCTAAATCACTAGAAAGAAGACAATAACTTTCTAATGCCAAGTATCATCTTACAGCATTAGACAGGAAAATAAATTTGATTTGCTATACATGGTAAAATCCATGATTAAACACTCTAGGAGGGGAAGGAATACTTCACTGTTTTTACTGTTGAACGAGAGAAATAATTCTTGGATGGATGCCTGTTGTGGTTTAACCCTGCCCAGCAACTAAGCCCCACACAGCTGCTCACTCACATCCCCGTCCGTGGGATGGGGGAGAGGATCAGAAGAGTAAAAGTGAGAAAACTTCTGGATTAAGATAAAGACAGTTTAATAGGTAAAGCAAAAGTCACACACTCAGGTAAAGCAAAACAATTCATTCACCACTTCCCATGGGCAGGCAGGTGCTCAGCCATCCCCAGGAAAGCTGGGCTCCCTCACGTGTAACGGTTACTTGGGAAGACAAATGCCATAATGCTGAATGTCCCCCCCTGCTCTTCCCCCACATTATATACTCAACATGATGTCATATGGTATGGAATATCCCTGTGGCTAGTTCAGGTCAGCTGTCCTGGCTGTGTCCCCTCCCAGTTCCTAGTGCCCCTCCAGCCCTCTCTCTCAGGGCCCAAGAAACTGAAAAACCCTTGGCTTGGTATGAACATCACCCAGCAACAACCAAACCCATCGGTGTGCTGCCAACATTGTTCTCACACCAGATCCAAACCACAGCACTGACCCAGCTAGCAAGAAAAAAAATTAACCCTATCCTGGCTGAAACCATGTCAATGCCTAACAGAAACAGCGATGGCTTTGGAGGAATTTCCTGTCAGATACATTAAACTATGTGACTGAAGAATTGATTTTAGGAGGCTGTTGCTTAACAGAATATAATAACAATGTCAGCTTTGGTGGTAGGGTTTGTTCTGAGGAAAGATTATTTGTTTTTAATGTTTGCTTGAACTACTCATGCCCAAATTTGTTTGTCCACTTAAATTCTGTTTCAGCATTCAGACAGCCTTACAGACCTCAATATCCTGTGTGCCTTATTCAAGGGAGTAATTCTGAGTCATTTCACATTTCTACATGATTGAAGCATTCAAGCTTATATTTTGATTTTTAATGACTGGTATATCTGTGGTGAAATATTCTGAGTGGCAGAAAATGGAGAGATGTTCCTATCTGATTTTAATTGGGAGGTAAATTAAATTCCAATTATCCATAAAAACATTTTGTAATTATTGGTTAGTTTGATTATTATTACATTGAATAGGTGTTTGTAAACCTGAGTCTTTCAAAGTAATGTATCTTCTATGAAATTTTACAGAAGCTTAATATGTGTTCTATAAATGTCATGGTTCTGATATACAAAAGAAGAGTCTGTGGCTAAATAATTCAACTCTTGTCACTCCAATTGGTTGACTACTCCATGTCTACTTTCAAAAAAAGAGTCAATAAGATATAAACAATTTGTTTATGTTTGAAACAAATATGAAAGGAAAATGTTTATGTACCATGTAAAGTATAGTTGAAGACATCCTTTATGGGAGCAAACTAAGCAGTCCCTGAAGGAAAAAGGAGAAAATTTCAACTGCAGCAGAGTTTACTAGATAAGTAAAGACCGACAATACTTCCTAACTGAACAGCTATGGCACCATCCACAAAAGGAAAACAACCTTTATTCTAATGAAGAAGGTGACATGAATGACTTGTACTTAGGAGAAAATAGAGCACATTTCCAAGTGAAAGATAAAAGTGGTCTGGACTGTCTGGATATCTTACAAAAAGCAGTTTGGCCATAATAGCTGACATATTCACCTAAAAAAGGAGGTCATCAGAAGGCCTGAAATGTTGACTTCTCTCTTCTGAAGAAGGAAACAGGTAGTCATCTGGGTGAGGGAAAGAGAGCATTCAGATCGGTCCTTAGTGGAAGTAGGTTAGACTTAGTTTTAATTTTGTTGCTAGATAAATGTTTATTTTGGGTGTCAGAAGTAGCAGTTGCTTTCCCACTTAACTAGACATATGTAAAGTATGATTTTTTATCCACCTAGTAGTGTACCATATATTTATATATTCTAGATATCTGGGATGCAAGAAAAGTGCTATAGTTTGTGAGTATATCTTCCTTTTCATCCAAAGATTAGTAGACTGTGTCCACAGCTTAGCTGTATAGCATAAGGGAAGGTTGCACTTACAGGGTCAAAGGAAGAAAAAAATATTTTCCAGTGTCTCTTTGAGATATTGAAGATACAATAAATAAGAAATTGAGAATACAAAATTAAACCATGAGTTGTGCAGAAGACACATGTAATTAGACATGTAGAATTTATTTCTTGAAGATATTCATAATGTAAGAGCGAATTTTGACTGAAATGATGTGCACTTTATGTGCAGTCAGTCACTGTGTTATTTCAGTTCTACTTCTCTTTAAAGCATAAGGTGAAGGTGCAAAAAATGCCTTATAAAAAAAACTTAAATCAAGTAACTTCAAGATTTTTGGATGTAGGATTCGTTTTATGTTGGTTTTGTTTTTTTTCCTTAAGATATAGCAATATTATTATAGTACCGAATTATTCTAATTTTAGTCTCATTTACAGAAATGTGTAAGGAAGATGCTTTAAATATCAATGTGACTTTTAGAAGCAGATAACAAATACTTCATGTTTAGACTGGATTGCTATATTCTAGGGGTTTGGGGTTTTTTCCTATTTCTTTTCTATTCTGAAAAGTACTTTGAGCATTTTTTTAAGACATACTACCAGAATTTTGTTATAATTAGAAGCGGTGCAATGGAAGTAAGTATTTAATTTCTTTTCAACTTCATGTTGAAATACTTCATGAATACTAAAATCCAAATAACTTTACCTCTATCCAAAATTCAATTAATCAGGAGTGCTTTTAATAAGTACAGTGGTCTGTACATTCCAGTGTTACACTTTTACTAACACTTATGCTTAAAATCATCACATCTGATTGTATTCTGTTCTGTTTTCCCTGTAACACTCTCAATGGCATGTCAAGTTTCATTTCCTAAATAAAAGATAATTGGTACATGATATATCAGGCTACATTGCAGAACTTACCTAACATACTACAAAAATGGCTTTTGTAGTTAATTGGACACTGTAAGATTTTAATTAGAGGTTCTTTTTTCCTTTATGTCAAATTAATTGAATTTGATTCTATATTTTGGGGTGGGGGGTGGGGGTTGGGGGGGGGTGGTGTGTGTGTGTGTGTTGTTTTTTGTTGGGTTGGGTTTGGTTTGGTTTGGTTTCTTACATATTAAATAGTTTTTTGTTTGTATCATTTACATTTGATATATATTTTAAAACAAGTTTCTTATGCTGGCTTTGTGACATAAAGTAGGGTTGTTTTTTTGCAACATACATGAATATTTATTTATTTATTTATTTATTTACAGGCACTTGTCAGAGAGACAGAGAAATGTCATATACGTAAGAACCACCAGATATTTCCACCTGCTTTTTCCACACTTGTGCACAATTGAGTTTTACAAGTGCGGTATGAAAGGTAAAAGTTTGATAAAACTGATAAAAGTTTGAGGGTTATTTTTGTGTTAGTTTTTGTTTGGGTTTTTTTGTTTGTTTGTTGGGGTTTTTTTAGTGGGTTTTTTTTTCATTTTCTCTCACTAATTGACTGTATATTAACATGTACACCAACATAAAAGAGAATATACAAAATGTTAACTAAATGTCTTTGAATAATTGAGGACAGTGAAGCAATGTCATTTCAGATTCATTTCTTTAGTCTACCCACTGCAAAGTCAGGTGTCTGTAACTTTTGGGAGATACATTTCATGGGTTGTTAATTATGCAATGCAGTTTGAAGAACTGATGCAGTGAGAATGAGTGGAACTTCTTTTCTGCAAAAATCTAAACACCCTTGGGGTGTTCCATAGAATTAATTTCAAATTGAACCTTGTAAGTAAATGAGATAAGTTCTATACTTCTCTAGGTTATCAGAAAACTATTAAAAATCTTCAGGGTTGTTTGGGGTTTTTTTTAATAATAATGGAGCTTCATTTCCACAACATTAATTTTTGAAGTCTGGTTATATCATCAAGTTACAAGAGCATGCAGACTTTCTTCACTTATCTCCATTGAGAACCCATCACATTGTTACATTAAAAAAAATAAATGTGGGAATAAGCTTTTATGTAGCTGTGATTGGATGAGGAATTAGAATTCCATCTTCCATGCTTCATTTCTAAACCCAGTGAAGTTGATCTACAGCGAATAAATCTTGGCATAGATTCACTGAACACTGGGGAGATATGCTGCAACAACAGGTCTATACTCTGCAGACAGAACAAAATAAAATAAAATGACCACAAAACACTTCAGGAAAACAGGCAACTGGCTTTCACCAGCATTCACCTATGCCTGCTGAAAACTTGATGTTCTTCAGTGACATTTAGCTGAACAGGTTTGATCAGGAGCAACAACTGTGTTTGATGGAAAGGTAAGTCTTTACATCCAAGCAAACATAATAAAGACAGCTTTTAATGTGATTTTTCCCAAAACTTTGTTCAGATCTTGATCATGAAGAATAAATATAAAACAGGTGTGACTGCTATCAAGAAATTACAGTTTTGATTAAACAATCTAGTTAAAAAATACAATAGAATGAATATCTTTAAATTTTTACAGTTAGATCTAGTTGTATTATTCACTGTAAATAATTTTGGCCATAAAATCTAATATTTTAGGTGAGTGGATTATACATTAATGTTTTTCCATTCTCTGACTAGCTCTATAGTTAATCTTATCTTACTCAGATAATAATTACTTGATTATTTTCTTGGAAATTCTGTTGTCACCAGTATAAAGTATTTGCAAATCATTTTGTCACCATCTGACGATACTGTAGAGACAGTTGCATAGTACCTTTCTACTGTTTTTCAAGTATTGCATTCAAAAAGGGAAATATATGACTTAAAATAGGTAATGAATTTGACTATCTAAAATCCTTAGAGGATCTATCTACCCTGTAACATCTAAGCGCAAAGTCTTTTGCATATATATATATATATATATATATATATAATTTACTGGAGAGACTAGGGAGAAAAAAAATCAATCAAGTTTTAAATTCATGGGGTTTATATCTGTGTTCCTTAATATGGCCTTCCTAAACTCATATAAAAACACAGAAATGATCAGGGAGTGGAAGCAAATCTCTTTAATTATGGGTTACTGGGTCATTAGTTCACTCCTGGGAGTACTAAAACTTGTATAGTTATATCAGAATGCCTATGGAAGTTTTTGGATGAGGCTGATTACTGTAATACACAATTAGGTTAGATTGGTTTAATTCCTGCAATGTTAAATAGTATATTCTTTGACAATTTAAAATATTTAGTCTTAAAATTAAACAAACTATTCAGGCACCATTAGACACATCTAAGTTCTGAAATAAAAGATCTGATAATCCAACATTCGCAGCTCCAGTGGCTGCCTCTGGTACATGTAAGTAAGCCTTTCAGTATAATGAACCCTGCCTGCGCAGCAGGATGAGATTACTGCGGCTTAGAGAAAAAACATCCAAGAAAGTGTTTATGTCTGTGACTCTTATTAATATTTTATGTAATATTTGTATGTAAATATTAAAGAAGATAGACTTTGGCACTTCTGAAATTTTTTATATGAATTCCCTCTTAGAACAGTTTATCTTTCTCTCCAACATTTTAATATAATGAATCAACAATAGTAGTCTGAGCTGCATACTCTTTGCTGCTTCAACAAAACTATCAGCCAGATTTATATCATGTGTTATATAAATATGGATTGTACAGGTAAATTAAACCAAGAATTCATAGCATAGTGAAGTACTAGAAGAATTTTCCTTAGGAAGTGCTGAGCTCCTCGGGTTCTGCAGATTTGGTTGGAGCTGAAAATGCTCAGCATCTTCCTGAAGGCATTCAAGGCAGAAACTGAATAAGGTAACTTCAGACATCCAGAATGCAGACGTTGGTGCTTGTCACCATAAGCTTCTTTACTGTTGATGAAGAAAGAAAGAGACCTTCAAAGAGCCACTTTAGGGTGAAATTAATTATGCCCCAAGGTGCTTATTTCTCTATATTGACTACAAAAATAGTGTTGAATCACTGTTTCAGGAAAAAATAATCCATTTAATCCTGTATCTAGTATCTAGAGGAAGAACAGAACAGCGAGAAAGACACAAAAGGGCAAGGGCAATATAAATTAAAGTAAAATTCTGGCACTAAAACTGTAAGCTATTTGACACATTCATCTCAGTAATGTACTTTGAATAGGTTCTGCATGTTTTTAAACACTGGTATCTTATATCCAAATCTATACATATTTACAATCCTATGCATATGCAAATGAACAAAAAAGCATTGTGACATATAAGTGCACACAGCTCGGTCTATGTTATTCAGTAGAGTATAACGTGAAATGGGTGGAGTACTGTTCAATAGAACATATTTGTGCCTGACATGGGTCTGTCTCCAATGGCTGGGCTTCGGTCAGTTCAGAGGAACTTGAGACAATCTGATCAACATTTGTTTGAGTCAATTATGTTTGTTCAACCAATCAATGACTTGGATTTGTGTTACAGCACATAAGGGAGATAGGAAATAAACAAGCTTGATGGACAAGTACCACTTTAAAGTATCGATGATTTCCATGTAAATTAAAATTATATAGCTGAAAGGGAAATAACTACTCTGGAGAAATATTTGGCAGTCTGCCTGCTTATTTCAGCTATTCAGACAGCAAACAAGGGTGTCAAGGCTATTTAGAATTACATCTGTAACTCTTCTTTGATGCTGAGTGTTTGGGAATTTGTAAATTTTGCTTAAGGGTTGGTCTTGGGACTTTGGGATGATGCAGAAAGCAATGAAGCTTGATAGTGTTGTAGCTAGGAAGGTGGAAAAGCTTGAACTTTCCAATTTAGTTCTATAAAAAATTTGATAGCATTTATTTCACAGTAATTCTTTTAGCTGATTCATTGCACATTTACATGGCACTCAGGAGTAGTTCTTTTGCTTACCCCACTAGTCAGACTAAGAAAAACAACCTTAACTATTTTAATGATGGTAGAAGCAAGGGACTAAAATGGAAAATTCTAATTATTGTGAGTTTTTGAATCAGCAAACAAGAAGTAACTCTATGTTGTAAATGTAAGAAAAGAGGGAAGAGCAAGTTAATATTGTTAACTGTAAGAAGCGTACCATCTGTGAACAAGAATACTAGTTCCAAGGAGTCAAGAATTTAATTGTAAAAGTAAAACCATGTGAAAAGTAGTCAATAAGGTGTTCTAATTTTAGTGTTCCATTTACTTTTCCCGATTTTTTTTTCTTTTTCTGTTATGACTATCACAGAAAGTGTAGAACTTCTGAGAACAAAGCAAAACAAAGTACAAACAAGATGTGATGGGACCTAAAACCATCAGAGAGAGAATTTTCTCTGTGTGTAACATTTAAAGGTGTGCAGTCTTGACAGAACAAATACAAAACTTATAGGGTTGGTCTTTTCCTTCAGGACTGATCAATGCAACAACTTTCAATGACTGGCTTGGTTGTAATAAAATCTTTTCAGACCTTTCCAGGTTTCTGAGAAAGTCTTATGACATAATTTCAGAAGCTGTACATTCTCACAAGTCTTTCAAACTTTCCTGTACTTTAGTATTCCTAGTACATTATTGTCTCCCATTTTTAATTTCCTACCTAATATTCACTATAATTTTCTTCTCCAAATGAAACACATTCATCTGTCTTTAGGTCAGGAATGGTCTCCTGTCACTCTGCTCCATGCAGAGTGTAGGGGCCAAGACAAGGCAAACAATACAGCACACCTTCAATCCTGGTGCCCAGTTGTGCTCTTTTACATAACAGGGCACATAGTTCATGAAAACCTGCATATGAAGTAGTAGATACTACTTAACAGTAATTCCCAAAGTAGAAAAAAACCTGGGTATATCTAGACTGGTGACTGATAAAAGCTAGTATCCACATTTTCACGTCAAGGTGAAAAACTGACATTAGGTGGATATGTAATAATCTGTTTCAGCATGTGGACACCTCTTGAACTATTTAGTGATTAGTACAAGACTGAAAAAATGAAGTCTAAACTGTTTTCCAAAAATTAATTTTAACATTAACTGTTGTCATTCTATTTGCAGAAGGCATCCATGTATAAGGCAATCTCTTTTCTCCAACCTATTGAATTTGTGGCATCAGAAGTATCCTGTAAGAAATAAGCTCTGAAATCCAATTATTCCTGATATGTTAAAAGTGGTTCCTTGCATCTGTTTGGAAGAAGCAATTAAATTTCATTAATTGTTCCTTTATTTATGTGGTATAAGAAAGGGATATTCTCAGAGGGATACTAGAGTCCTCAGCTACTTTTTATACAGCATTTGTTATCCTATATAAGTGCATCATACACCTTTCTTGCATTTCCTTACTAAGAAAAATACCACCCTTTTGCATGTCCCTTATGTAACAATGCCATTGTATCCCAATATTTTTGTTTTCCATCTCTGATTCTGCTCTACTTATTTTCATATTTAATTATTCCTGACCCCCTACCACCCCGCTCCAAATTCAAATGTACAAATAATCTGGAACCAACCCCCACCTAGCTCTGTTAATCACAAGAACATCATTAGACTGACATGTGTAATTACATAATTTTATCCTGAATGCTTTTTAATGTTTATTTTAACTCTTTCTCTGCTAAATGCTTAATATACTATTTTCAGAAGCAGAAAGCTAAATGTACTGGACACTAGCAAGACTTTCATTATTTTGAAACCTATAACAAGTTAGAAACCAATTTTTAAAAATATTCAAATGTTCTATAAAGAAGCAAAGTGAGACACACTAGGTAGTGTCATAAAAACTGCAATGAATATAAATGGAATGATAGATGGCAAGACCCAGTTTTAGTGTAATGTTTTTAATGTGTGCTTCTTCAAGCAACATTTATTGTAATGAGTGACATGCCATTCACAGCTGACCAAATGATGAAAAGATTTAATCAAAAAGTGTAATAGTGGAAAAATACAGTTTGAGTGAAAAGTCAGATGTTTAGTAAAAATGTTGCATGGAAAATAGCTTTATTAATATTTAGATTGATCAATATTTTTTTAGAGATGATTCAAAACAGAAGTTATCATAACAATGTCCGATGAGTCTATTCCGAATGATGTAAAAGGTAAAACCTATTGAACTTAAAGAGTAGTAATTGTACCTGAATTCCAAGTATTTCTTTCTACATTGGACCATTTCGGTGACAGAATCTGTGAAATAGTTGGTATGGAAAACTATCAGACATATTTTGGTTTGAGGAGCCCTCTTAGATACGCTTCCATCTTAAAACTTTCAACAGGAAAATTAATAACAAGGGTGTAGAATCCAAAGCTTTTAAATTTTCTCTTCACTTTTCCTCATTCACAGTTCACATGTATTTTCATTTACAGCTATTGCGCTGGTTAGCTTCAAACTTGACTTTGTTGTTTTCTGTTTGGTTGGTTGTTTTTTTTTGTAAATTCCTTTTGCTCCCTGTTGTATTTAAAATAAAATAAAATAAAATAAATTAAACATGATTAGAATCAGAATGTATCAGTTTACTTGTTATTGCTTAGTCTTCTGGAATCTCCTTCCAAGTAACTTTTGCTAAGATTGTTCTTTGCATTTTGAAATCTTTTTGGTACAGTACATTTTGGCCACAAATTTTCCATTGAAACTGATGCACATTTACACTTGCATATACATCCTCATTTCCTGGAGAGATAGTGATCATTCAAGGGTAATTATTGTTCCACTGAGTCTGTTTATTCTTGCAATTTTCTGGAAAAAAAACACCAACCAATAAACTAACCTTATTTTTCCAATTTTTCATGTCGGTGGTCATAAGATAGCAATCACACCTTCATAGATTTTCACCGTCATTGAGAAAGTCTCATTCCCAGGATTAACAAAAGATTCTTTTGCAGTTCTTATTATTGTTACTGTCACAGTTATGCCTCTGGCATTTTGGAGGATGTTTGACATGTTCCAGTTAGAAGCACTTCTGAAGAAACTAGAGAAGAGAGTCAGAAAAGAAACATCAAAATTTTCTATTTAAAAATTTATTCCTTATTTCTTTGTTATTTTGGACAAATTCAGGGGAAAAAAATCTTGACTGTGGATCCCAGCTGAAGGCAAACACAAGGAACTCAGAAACAAGTGTTAACTCTCTTTGAGCTGCAGGAGAGACTTTTCTAGATCCTAAGTGACTTAATTTTACTCATGCATTGCATATCTATTCACTGTACTCTCAGAGTACATTGAAAGGCTGTGTTTCTGCCAGGAGCTTTATGACAATTATTCTAATGCGCAAGTCCTTCAGTGGTCTAACAAACCATATTCACTTTTCTATGTCAAATGTTCTAAAGAAGTATAACTGCAGTCTCTTGCCTTCCATGCTACATCTTACATTATTATTACAAAACATTAAATTCTTTTCTTTAATTCTGTGACCCAAATTAACAAAATTAACACCTTAAAATATAAAAAGTTAATATGGAAAGTGTGCATGAGATATTAATAGCTTAAAGAACAAAAAAAGTTAAGAAAATAAAAATGTAAAATATTCAACTGTTGTCACAGAGCATATTTTTAAGAGTAGAGATTGTTCTGGTAGGTTGAACTATTTATTAGGTATATCGTAAATTACTTAAATACAAAATATTTTTCATACTTAAAAAAGCTTTGTACTTTTTCTCAGTTTATACAGTACTCATATTATCTATGTCTATCTATACACAGACCGTGTGCCATTTTCATTTATACCATGCTATAAACATGGTACTCCTTCCCTCAACAAAAAGATTTTAAAAAAAAACCAAAAAACAAAACCCAAAAAACACGACACACACAAAAGGCATTAGTCTGACTTTATCGGCATCCTGAAGTTCTGCTGACAGGAAGATTTGTTTATGGACAGAGGAAAGTAAAGCTTTTTCTGAAGTCTCTAAATCTATGCATGAGCATGAGCACATTAATTCTAATGCGAAATAGAATTAAAGTCACAAAGACCAGTTTCAGGTTCTGTCGGTTTCTTTTTCAAATATGATTCTGTCACTGAGGCAGTATCTCACATAATTTAATTTTCTGAGCATTAGAATGACTACAAAACTAAGACAGATCATATGTGTTCAAGTTCTGCATAAACTCTGTTCTTCATCAAACTTCAAGTGAATGCAAGTTGTTTGTAGTGTACATTTTATATGTTGTTAAAAACAGTATTTTAAACAATGTTAATCCTTCTTACACTGCTGCCTGCTGTGCTGCATTTTATAACTGTCCAAGGAACACAACTGGAATTAGGAAATATGTGTGGCATGGGAAGTTCTAAGAGAAATACTCCATTTTGGATGAAAAACAAGACATAAGAGAGTGTAGGACACCACAACTCTGAGCAGCCAATAGATGCTGTTCATTTCTGGTTTTCACTAATAATGATTTTTTTTTTCTCTTCTTTTATACCAATTCTTATTTTTTCAGATTATTTTCCTGTTCTTACAGTTAGAATTGTCAAGGGCAGTTAAGTTACCAATTCTTACCTTCTGAGGATGCTTTCACCTTTTCCCAGAGTATTTGTCACATTTTCAAATATGTTACCATACAGTTCCTTGGTTTTGCATTTCTTGATAGCATCTCAGGATGTGTCTGGCTTCTAGGTACCCAGCTGTACCTGAAAGATGCCAGTTGCACTTCTCAAGGATGCTTCTGGTTCACAGACCGAGTTCCTATGCTCACAGTTCTCAAGCTGGCATCAATTCCTATGACAGCATTTGTCAGTGTTTCCTTCTCTTCAGTATTATTCTTTTTCTAACTGTGCTGCTCTTATGGCTACCTATATCACAGCTGCAAACAACTAAGGGCAAGGACATTCTACAACACACACAAAAAAAAAAAAAAAAAAAAAACAAACCAGCATTGTGTAAGATTGAACTGTGCCCTTTTACATGTTCCTTTCAAAGCATATAGAGTTCTTCACTAATAAGAGATTTTAATAAGGGTCATTCGATAAAAATAAAATAAACCCTGGAACAGGTGTGTCAGATTTCTACATACGAGCTAGTTTAGTTCCTGCTATAAGAGGAACTGTTTTCCAGCTCCTGAGTCCATAGCTTAGCTTGGCTTTTTGTCATCTTTCTGCTGTGTGTCATACACAGTACCAGCTGAAAACTGACCAGATTTCCAGGAAGCAGTGGCTCAAATCACCTTCCTGTTTAGTATTAGGACCTTAGAAAAAGTCAGGGGAGAACAGTAATTTTTTTTAGTTTAGGTAACACCATGAAACACCTGACAATACACCTGAAGTATGCTTAGCAGTAATAGATTGGTAGGTATTGCAAAAAAAGATGAAAAGTAAAAATTAGACCGTAAAACTGTGGAGAAGTATATCTTGAAATGTGATCATAATCCAGGCAGTAATCTCTGCATTCTAGAATAATATACATATGAAATAATGAGGACTATATATATAAAAGCTATTAAAACCCCACTTACATTTCTTTTGATAAAGATAGAAACTTTGGGATTTCTTTTACTTTCTTGTAATAAATAAGTATATGCCAAACTTTAACAAAAAAGGTATGACATTTCTCCTGTGGGCAGCATTGTTCAATAACCATCTGCTAAGGTGTATCTTTTACTATCTTATTCTCTGCCAAAGTTATTTGGCTAGTAAACTGCTGGTCTGATCCATTATTGCAGTTCCTATGTTCCTATGGCTTTTTATTTCCTCAGTAACAGTTACTTTGAACTGGGTAATACAATATAATGCCTACTTCCCTTGTTATTTGGAATGAATAATACTCACTAGAATAGGCAAGTCTTACAAAGAGCTTTTACTTCTGAGTAAGCTCAAATACTGACATTTTCAGTAGTGAATAGATTTCACAACTGACACATTAATAGTCTTTAAATGGAGAAAGGTTTGGTTATAGATCTTCAAAAAGCTTCTGAACTTGAGATAAGTATTTCCAGTATAAAAACTTACTTCTTTTTAAGGTCTTATATTGGTAAAAATTATGAATTAGGATCAGGTTTTGTTGTGGTTTGGTTTTGGTTTGGGTTGGTTTTTCTTTTTTCCATTTCAAAATTTTTGTGTCAAAGTTGGTATTTATGCACATAAATAGGTTGCTATTTTTAAAGTACTGCACAGCTGAGGTTACCATTAAAAATTCCAAATCTTGGCTGTCTCACAGGGCATACATGGGGTTTATAAGCATATTACTGCGTAACATACAAGATCTTATCGATAACATTTTGGTCATGGTCCTATCATATTGCTGCTTCACTATATGGTAACATCACAGCATTTCTGAACCATGGAACACAGTATCCTATATTATAAGATTATTAGGCCTAGAAGTTCAAGAGCCCACATTTAAATGCATTTGCTCCTGCGGACCTCCTGTGGGATCTTAGACTAATCATTTAGGTGACTAAGCATAGATAATATAAAGAAGACAAGAAATTATTGTGTTCCTAATTTGCCCTTGTATCAGCAATCAATAAAATGGATAGCGTTGTTATACATATAAAACTTCATCATCTGTGTTAGAAGAAAAACGGGTTTCTATGGAGCCAACAAACAATGACAGAAACACTGAGACACTGTAGATGCGCTTTTCTTGAGTCTCTTGCTGTAAGTAGTCTAAACAAATTTACCTCTTGATCTCTGCATGCAAATTTCATGCCTAGGTTTCAGATGCTCCTTTTAGATATGTTTGTCTCAACTCTCTACCCATAATGTATATGACTTCTTAAGTAATATGTGTTGTAAGAATAAATTAATGTAAAAATTCTGAAACATTTAATTGCCACAGGGACCTCTATCAGTATCTTTACCAGAGATTACAATTTGTATTTCAGATAGGCCATCAAATTTAATTCAAGAATTAGCTTTCATCTGTCTGTGATATGAGACACATTTAAATTCAGAAATTTAGAAGGTATAGCTAATACTAATTCCCTAAACTACTCAGTATCACTAAATTAAATTAAGTCTTTTCAGAAGCAAAGTAATTAAATCAAAACCCTTATGTCATGCCATTGTAGCATAACTTGCTTCTTAACAGAATATCTTTGATAAGGCATTTGGCAATTTACTTTTTAAAAAAAGTAATCATTAAATATAGATCATGCATATTATTATCAATACATGTAAAGTATGACTGGTTACCTTTATAAAAGCAACTATAGTGCAATTAATAGTATAACTAGTTTACCAATATTAGGAAGAACTTTTTAGAAAATGCATATTACAAAATACATAGACTGAACCTCAGCGAACAGGAATGTGTCTTTACTTTTACTTACAGACTCCTTTATAAAAAGGACCAAAATCAATATATTTCTAAATGTATGACAAATAAAAAAAAAGTTGATATATTAAACATGGTTGCATAGATTTAAAATTATTCAAGACACTTATTTTGTAAAACTAGCACAAAACATTGGGTTGTCATCCCTAGTGTTCATTAACTTATAATTTATTTGAATTAGGTAGCTCAAGGTTTCAGGAACAATCTTTGATGCCAGAAAGATCTGGCTGAAATCTTAACATTATTTAAGTCATTATTTGTGTCAGAAAAGACTACTATTTGTGGTAACAAAGATCAAAACATTATTTTTTTTTGGTTTTTTTTGTTTATATTGTTTCAAAGAAGAAGTGTTGTTCTGTTAAAAATATGTAAATGCATGTAAATTAAAATATTGTAAAATTAAATTACACTACTAGAGGGACCTTTAATAATACAGTCAGTGTGAAACCCAATTTCTTTTATAACACTCCTTATGTTCCAAAATGTTTCATGTTTCTTGCATGACCAGCTCTGTTAAATTGAGTTACTATTTTGATTTTAAGAAAGAATTTGGCATACAGGTCTTTTTGCTACTTTTGATCTAAAAATAAATATACTCTTAATACTGCTATTAGAGCAAAAAGAGTCAATTATGTTTTTTTCTGTGTTAAACAAAAGAAGAAAAAGGCCTTTAAAAAATTATTTTCCACTGAAAAATTATACAACCATTGCTCTGCTACTTTCTTATTAATACAACAATCAAACAGCAGCTCTGACATGGTGGATGCCATGTTTCATGCCCTTGGTTGGTATATTAATTAATAGATTGTGTGAATGTTTGAATCGTATCCGAATGTCTGTTTTTCTTCTGAATCCTCTCAGAAAAATAGTGCAAACATAATGCTAGGTGAAAACTTATTTTGTTTTTGAGACCAGGTTTAATTAATTCAGAAATCAAAAATCAAACTCATCTCCTCTTTCTAAGACTGACTGTTTCCAAATTTGTCAGAAATGCGTTAGGGAAAAATGTTTTTGGTTAATTGAAATATTTCATCTTGGTTTTAAAAATCATATTCATATATTTACCTATTTCTTTAATTATTACTTTAAGCTTTATATGTTATTAGTTTTTCGTTGTTCCAATGTTTCAGACTCCAGTTTTCTTTTTTTTGTCAATTTGTAGGATTTATATTTCAAAAAGAGTAGTTGGATTTTAAACCAAAAATCATATTCTTGACTCTCAAAAGTGTTTGCATTAAAAATATTGTTTCATTGAAAGAAGCATGGATTTTGAAAATATAAAAAAAAAAAACAAAACTCCACCCAAAACCAAGATGGAATATAAATAAAGTGGTAAGACTATGCAAAAAAAAAAAAAAAAAAAAAAAAAATTGGCTAGCTAACATTTTCTTATAGAAACATGTTATATTAAATAATGTTCAGTTAATTAGACACAAGATGTGGATGTGCTTATTCTTGTGCTTGTCACCAAATCATTTTAACCTTTCTGTCCCTTTTCTGTATCTTTGACCCAACTATTGTAGACACATAATAAAATGTCATAATCTAAAGACAAAAAGGATTTACTAAGCAGATTCTGAGAGCAGTAGATATGACAAGAAAATACATTTTGTAAGAAAATGCTTACCTATTGCAGAAAAGAAAAATATTTAATGGACAAGGTAATAAGAACATGACAATGGAGTTCTTTTTCAGTACTGTTTTACAGAACAAAGTTCAAAGAATACATTAATCAGTGCAATTCTATGACAGCTTTGTATATGATGTGCAGATGGCAATGGGGAAGGGAAAAGAGGAACTTTAAATACACTTAAATTTTAAATTGACTGAAATTTAATTTCAAGGCACTTACAGATTAATTTTAGATATTTTCTTAGTCACAGTCCTAATCAATAGCACTGGTAAAGTGTCAATAATAAGGAGTTGTCTCTTGATTGTATTGTTTCTCTGAAATACACGCCTAAGTAGAGATAGATTACATTTTCATCAGTGTATATATATATATACATATAACTAAAATAACAATTTTTTAAAAAGTATCTTTTCAAGGCTGGATCTAAATATACAAAGAATTCAGCTTCCACAATGGAATGAACCATTTCTCAAGCAAATATTTGCACATGTTTCTAGTATAATGATATACAGATATACTTAATTGTAACTCTGAGAAGTGTATAGTAGGTAGGCTCAGGCACAGTGCTTTGCATATTGTATACTTTGCTTGTCTTTCTATTAATATGCCAGTAAAAAAGGTACATATTACCCCTGAGCTAAACAGAACATTCTTGCTGAACAGAAGGAAAAATACCAATAAGCTTTTTTTTTTTTTTTGAGCTTAAGATAAATTTTCTGGTAATATTGAAGTACATCAGAAGACAAAGAACAAAACAATTGTTTCCTATACATTAAGCAACACATCTCTGACATTTTTTGTAAATCAAATTCGTGTGTTCTTGACCTTTCCTAGCTGATATTCCTTGAATCACGTTTTAAGCAATTTTAATACAATTTGATCCAAATAAAAGAAATGTGAAACAAATCAAAGACTGAAAAATAGTACTGACAATAATTATGGCACTGTTAAAATTAAGGTCCAGATACAACAAATTACTAAGCGCAACTTCAACTGGAGTTGATGTGACTTACAACATGGCCTTCATTAATGTTAAAACAGCAAATAGCTCATTAACCTTTCCTTAGGCCCAGAGCAACACCACTGAACAGCTGCTAGTTTTCTAGTTCTAGTGTGCAGTTTATGTTAATAAAGAAAAGTGGGTTTACTTCATGAGGTTATCCTGAATATTATCCCTACCTGTTGTTGTAGAATTGATATAAATTTAATGGACAACGTTACTTTCAGGCACCACCCACAAAACTGTCAAAAAGTAAAAAAGAAACAGAAGAAAAATTTTGGCTATTATCTCCTTAGGTCAGAAGTAGTCTTTTTTTGTCACATTCTTCTATTGATCCTACTATTACAGACCATAAATAGTTGCCCTATTTGCCCCACAACATAGGCAATCAATGTAATGATGATAATAACAATACTGAAATCCTACTCATCTTCTGTTATTCAGAACAGCAATATCATTTGACTTTTAAAAATCTTTTAAGACAAAAAAGGATATTATGATAATCTGTATAACACAGATCGTTTAATTTCTCAGTCAATAACTTCTACACCAAAGCCAGTGACTTGAAATGCCACGGCCTGTTATATAGAGGTCTGCCTGCAAGACTCAGAATTCCCTCTGGCTAAAAATCTGTTAGTTTATGAACCTGTGGTTGAACTCACATAGATCTTTGAGAAAGGGAAATCAAAACTACAAAAAAAAAGAGCCAATGATGAGAAAATGAATTCTCCATGAATATTAGAATTTGGAAATCATATCTCAAATTTATTCGCTGGACAACCAGTTTATGTTGCATTATCTATCCCCTTAAGTTACCACATAGCTGTTATCTTTATTACAAACTTGAGATATGAGAAGTACGGAATGGGGGAAAAGGATTATGCATCTAATCCTTTGACTAGCTGTAAGGAAGTATTCAAGGTATTTTTGTGTACACACAAAGACATCATAATTTAGATGTCGACTGATAACCAAATGCTCCATTTTTGAGCAACATAATTACAATGCCTTCTGTTGATGCCATCTTAACACAGAAAACCACACGTCTCAAAATCAATTCAAGTAAATAAAAACAATAACATTCTGATATGAAGGCTTAGGTTCTTCCCACAACTAAATTCAGTAAAAAAACATTTTCATTTACATTCCATGTGACTGAAATGTGAAACATAGGGGGAAATGTAAGTGTCAGGGTATTTAATAAGAATTATCATGAGCTTTATAGAAGAAAAAAGCAAAAAAATTCCTCTAGTCTTATATTTTTTTTAGTTCCTATAATCTAAAGTTAAATTTGGAATAAATAGACATTGCCTTTGCCATTTCCTGTATAAAGTTAAACAATTAGATACAGCAATAGCAACAATCCCTGAATGATGCATGTGAGGGATTCCTCATACTGTACTGTCAGTTCGGTGGGTGAGTTTTGGTATACAGGAAATTATACTTTGTAACATTCCCCTCATAGCAGAACCATTTTTAATCTTATTAGCTAAGTTTACCAACTTTTTCTTCCATGATTAATATTCTTTTGTTCTTAAATCCATACCTTGTCTGTCTCTCAGTAAGTCATCCAGTTCTTGTTATTGTAGGTCAAAAGTAAATATACTTAATGATGCTGAGGAATGAAAATTAAAATGAAATAAAATCACAGCTCAGTCCTAAATCAAACAATCCAATCCTCTGTCATACCTAAACAAACCTAGAGATTCAACATTAAGATGAGTTAGGATTCATACACAAATTCACCTATGTTCAAACTTGGTTAACTCCAAGGAGTTTTATAGGCTTTTTTAACTAACACTTTCAAATCACAGTGAAGTCTTTGGCTTGTACCAGTGAGGGGCTTGGAGACAGAACCACATATTAGGATCAATCCATTATCAGCTGTTAACAGTAGTAAGTGTCAAAACTCCAATAAACAAACCTTTAGATCATAAGGCATTCTTAGGGTTAGGGTTAAGGTTAGGGCATGAGCATGAACAAATCAACACACAGTGTTAATAAATTAATTTCCAAAAAGGGCAAAAAAATAAAAATAAAAAAGACTATTTCAAATGTTAGGGCAAATTTACCTAAGTTCCGAAGGTATATGTTGAAAATTTATGTAAGTACATATTTAAAAGATTTTATTGTCTTTGGGATGTATAACTATGCTCTCCATAATCAATTAAAACCCAGACTTTTTTTTCTGAGATTTTAAGAAAGCAGAAGCAGTCTCATTGATCAAACCTCTGAAGATAAACACAGCAGTGATATTTTCTATTTTTTTTCTGTTAATCTAATTGTCAGCTTTAGTAATTGCAGGTTTAAAATTTTAATCTGGTCAGTTACTATGGACAGTATATTTGACTTACTAACTAGTTTTTTAATCAGGAACTTTGCAGATGTTAAACCCTTTTCATTGATTTAATAATAATTAAAAAAAAAAAAATCACAGGGATTACTTTAAGCATTCATTAGACTACCAAGACAAAAAAAAAGTTAGAGATGTATGTTTAAACATGAACAATAAGGGTAAAACATAGTCTCTCTGAAAACTATGTACTTTTAAAGAGCAGTTAAGATCTTGTCCTGCATACCAAATCCACACCACTTCAGATACGCTGAATAGAATTAAATTTTTAAGATACTCTTTGTCACTTTTTACTATAAAAGTCTCCTTTTTTGTCAGGCTCATGTATCTGATTAATGTTGCCTGCATGAGGTTATAGGCAGCCTGAACTGAAATCACAAACTGTTTTAACCTCTGACTAACCCAAATCAATAGGCTACAGTGAACAGTGAAAAACAAAAGATAATAAAGTTTCCTTGCCCTGAAACTGAGTGTTTTTTTCTAATGTTTGGTTTTCTGCCTCTCAAAATGCAAAACCTGTAAGCCATATTTTCGAAAATGTACTTTTTTAGGAAATACTTGCCCCATCTCACACAAACATTAACCATGTCACCTAACTTTCCCTGTACAGCAACATAGGGATAATTCCATGTTGAAGTAATATTATAGCTAGGACGTCTTTGGAAGCCAAATGGTCTAATCAGGCAAAGTTACTCTTGTAAGAAAGGAGATTGTTTATTTTTGAAGGATTTAAAGTTTAGCTTGCAGATACAGAGAACTATTTTGCCTTCTTTAACTTTCTATACAAAAGCTGAAAATAAATAGACATTTGTATCTTTTTCAAAGTCAGGAAAATTAATGAAAGAATATGTGTGGGGGTTTTGGTTTGGTTTTTTGTGGGGGTTTTTTGGTTTTTTTTTTTTTTTTGGTTTTTTTTTTTTTTAAGAAAATGAAAACAGTAAGATAATACAGAGTTTAGCATTAGATTTGGAAGAGCTCCAGGGCTGAAATGGAAATTCAGACAGGAATGTAATAAGGGATCCCTGGTGTAATTCAGAGACACATATTTATAAAACCACATGCACCAAAGTTCCTCAGCTATGCAAGCAAATAAGATCAGCTTAGGGGATTTACAGCTTTCTAATGTCCTCATCAAAACTCCTTGATCAAAAGCCCTTAAGTAATTTATCTCTATCTTCTGTGCTGGGCACCCTAGACACACACTTGAAAAGTGGATTAATGAAAAACCACTGATTGGTTTTGATTTCTGGCATATATTCCTTTAAAGTTCTCTTCTTAAAAAATGCTTTTCAGTGTCTGTTAGTAGTTATTTATCACCTACTCTGTGCTCTGCTTTAAAACAAACCAAAAAAATTTAAAAGAATCCTTACCTGAAACCCAAAGCCCCAGCTTTACCATTGATTCATAAGCTTGTGTAAGCAGAAGCTTAAGCTAAGCAAAAAAAAATAAATAAAAATCCCAGTCCCTCCCAAATCTATTGTACAGTCTTTTACAGTCTGCATGTAAGATTGTGGCCTACTGAGAAAATCTGAATTAGAAATTTGAGGCAAAGATCACTAAAATATTTCAACTTTTTAATTTAAAATAGTAAAGAAAAAAATCTCCCTTATTGTGATAGTTAAGGGAGAATGTTCAGCTGTAACTGAAATGGGAGTGGGTTTGTCAAGTGTTTAGTAATAGGTTTTCCTCTGTTTCCCTACCCTGATAATTTTAGAAGTAGCTACCAATATGAGAATTCTATATAGGATTTTTCCCCCAGCATTGCTCTTAACTGCTATTTTGAATGCTTGATGACTACACGCTTGAAATGTTTCAAGTGTGCTTTGTCTGAAACCAATTACCCTGTCACAAGAAGTCCCTGACTGACCTGAGTCATAATGAAAGTGTTTTGGTTAGCAGGCGAAGATGGAAGATCATAAAGCCATTAATTTTTTGTCATTGTTGGTTTTTTTCAGGTACAGTTAGTGTAAGTGACCAAAGCATCATAAAGCCTTTGATAGAGACCTTAGCATTTTTTCCTTCCTTCTTTCTTTCTTTCTTTCTTCCTTTCTTCCTTTCTTCCTTCCTTTCTTTCTTTCTTTCTTCCTTCCTTTCTTTCTTTCTTTCTTTCTTCCTTTCTTCCTTTCTTTCTTTCTTTCTTTCTTTCTTTCTTTCTTTTTCTTTCTTTCTTTCTTTCTTTCTTTCTTTCTTTCTTTCTTTCTTCCTTTCTTCCTTTCTTCCTTTCTTCCTTCCTTTCTTTCTTTCTTTCTTCCTTCCTTTCTTTCTTTCTTCCTTTCTTCCTTTCTTCCTTTCTTTCTTTCTTTCTTTCTTTCTTTCTTTCTTTCCTTCTTTCTTTCTTTCTTTCTTTCTTTCTTTCTTTCTTTCTTCCTTCCTTCCTTCCTTCCTTCCTTTCTTTCTTCCTTTCTTCCTTTTCTTTCTTTCCTTCTTTCCTTCTTTCTTTCCTTCTTTCTTTCTTTCTTGCTTTCTTGCTTTCTTCCTTTCTTTCTTCCTTTCTTTCTTGCTTTCTTTCTTTCTTTCTTTCCTTCTTTCTTTCTTTCTTTCTTTCTTGCTTTCTTTCTTCTTTTCTTTCTTTCTTTCTTTCTTTCTTTCTTTCTTTCTTTCTTTCTTTCTTTCTTTCTTTCTTTCTTTCTTTCTTTCTTTCTTTCTTTCTTTCTTTCTTTCTTTCTTTCCTTCTTGCTTTCTTGCTTTCTTTTGTTCTCTGTCCTTTTTCTTTCTCTCCCTTCTTTTTCCTCTTTCTATTTCCTTTTCCTTCCCCTTTCCTTTTTTCTTTTCCCTTCCTTCCTGTAATCCTTCCTTCTTTCCCTCCCTCCCTTCCTTTCTCCCTCTTTCATCTCTCTTTTTTAACAGTTAAAGCCAGATCACAATTCACACTGCAGAGTTGAATGGTTTGGGTTGCTGCATGTGGAAAAAAAGTTTATAAGCAGTTGGACTCCTGAAACAGCTAGCAACAAATGTCAAGGAGTAGTGCTTGTTTAAATTTCTATTGATTTCCTAGCTCTTCAAACTCAGAGGAGCTGTTACAAAGTTCACCAGATGTTGAAGTGTTATGCAGTTTACACAAATATTTTTCAGAGTAAATTTTAATGTGATAAAGAATCACTTTCTTGCAGAATGTAAAATGATTGAGATATGTGAAGGTAAAATTTCAATCTTTGTCTTTTTTTAATTTTAAAGGAAATTCTAAAGTAAGAACTGAGCTGGACTTAATAAAATGTATGCAACCAGAGGTGAAAGTTGTAGTGAATTTACCAAAGCTCAGCATAATACTCCCACAATGGTTGAACAGAATGTGAATTGTAATCATCAGCATTTTGAGTCATCTGAAGGGAGAAAAAATCTAAAAGCGTACCAGTCTAACAATCTGTTTAGGTAAGTTGAAAAAAAAATAGCCTGACTGTATTTTGAGTCAAAATAAAGTAAGTGAGAAGACTGGCTAGTAGCCAGACACAGGTTTTCTATTGAGTTCCTCTAGAAAAACACGTTGAAAAATTATATTAAAGAGACTATATTAAGATTGTGAATAAACACTTTAAAAATCAGGAAATTAATTTCCACTGTGCATATATCCACTAGATGCATATTTTAATTATGCAATTAGCTATTATTGCTTTCCAAAAGAACCTAGCTTAGTTATTCTTTGGGGAAGATATTTGCACACTTTGGTTTAAAATACAACCCTTGAAAAACTATCAGAGGTAAGTCTCAGAGATAATAATTTCTGACATCTAAGAAGTCTCTCCTGAATGGATATATTCACTCCAGTTTTCTGAAGGATTACTTCTTTGCCTAATCTGTGTACATTTTCAGGACAGCAATGGTGATGCTATTGAAAGGAAGCTGCACAGAAGTTAAGTGAGAGACAGCCCAAAACTAGAGCTTTACATGGAAACAATGTCCCCATTTTTTTCCCAAATGGTGGAGATTATGTAATTTCTTCATCCTCTATTCTAGAAAATATCAACCCATTTTTACTGCTATCTCAAAAAGTATTAAAACAGATATAGAGAATATTTTCATAATTATTGTCATGGTTTAACCCCAGTTTGCAACTGCTGCTTGCTTACTCCCCAGTGGGATGGAGGAGAGAATCAGAAGGGTAAAAGTAAGAAAAATCATGGGTTGAGATAAAGGGAGTTTATAGCTAAAGCAAAAGCCACACGTGCAAGCAAAGCAAAACAAGGAATTCATTCACTACTTTCCATGGGCAGGCAGGTGTTCAGCCATGTCCAAGACAGCAGGGCTCCATCATGTGTAACAGCTACATAGGAAGAGAAACATGGAAAGTTTTGCAAGATTCTGAGAAGTACTACACTATATCCTTTGTCATCTAACATTTTCCCATAAGCAAATCCTTTTTCCTTTTTTCTTCTTTTGCTTTTGTGACAAAAATAATAGCCTATAGTTATTTTTTAATTTGGTTTTAGCTTTATTTTCTATTTTTTAATTTCAAAGTTCACATATTTGAACCCAAAATTGTATCTGTAGGGGACAAGACCTAGGGTCCTAGACCATCTCCTTGATTGGAAGACGGTTCACTGGAAAATAATCTAAATAGTCATTATTTCTAACTTTTTAAAGAGTTCTATCATGTTCTGAAGGTTATTGGTGTGTTATAATTTTATGTAATTGCTGTCAGAGGGGACTAGATAAACCAGCAGGGTTCCATCATGTGTAGTAGTTACATAGGAAGACAGACACCATCACCCTGAACATCCCCTCCTTTCTTCTTCTCCCAGTTTATGAATTTGGCATGATGATCTATGGTATGGAATATCCCTTTGGCTAGTTCAGGTCAGCTGTCCTGGCTGTGTCTCCTCGCAATTTATTGTGTCCTTCCAGCCTTCTTGCTGGCAGGGCCCAAGGAACTGAAAAGTCCTTAGCTTAAGCTAAACATTACTTACCAACAACTAAAACTTTAGTATGTTATCAATATTATTTCTCACATCAAATCCAAAACACGGAACTGCACTAGCTACTAAGAAGAAAACTAAGTCTATTCCAGCAAACCCCGTACAGTTACGATCAGTAGAAATCTGAGTCTTATTAAAAACTGATTGTTAGATTAAGCTTGAAATTAGGTTGAGCCAACTGATATGTGGCTTTTATTTTAACTGGTTCAGAATAATCACATAAAAACAATTAAAACAATAATATTACTCTGGGACAAATCAAGACAAAGTTAATACTCTTTTACTTTTAGAATCAAAGTGATTTGCTTTCAGAAACTACTCATTGTTTACCTCATGGTTTTGGTTTTTTTTAATATGACTGGAGGAAAAGGGAATCCAAATTATAATACATAACTATTCAGGGAAGAATCACAAAAGTCAGTCTCACAGAAGCAACTTATTTTGTCCATATTATTTTCCTACCTGTTTTCTGAATCATTTGGTTAACAAGTTTGGAAAGGATTTTTATTGCCTATTGCAATTTACTTATCCTTACAATTAATGTAAAAATTTCATTAGCACATGTAATTTTCTGTAAGGTAGATAAATTGTAGTATACATAGATAAGTTTTAGGATAGATAATTATGTTATTATATTATTATTACACTTTACCCTTATATGTGATTACTAATGAAAAAAACTTGCTATGAGTGACCTAACTTAGGAAAAAAATGCTTTAATTAATCTTTCTAATTGACAAATAATGGTAACTAAGTATGTCTGATTTAAAGGAAAAAAATCCTTTTGTGTATTATATACAAAATTCAATTCAAGTATCTCAAGCAAAATTTAAGGTTTCATTTTTCATTTCTTTCAAAGTCTGTGAGAATTGCTTAACCTTATTCTACTCTCGAGCTTCAAAATCATACCCGAAAAGCAAGACACAGTCTCAGGGAATTTTTGTCTAACATGAAATGACTGCATTTACCATAGGTCAGGATGCCTTTCTGCTGAGTCTTGGTATTGCAGAACTCTGAGCAACTAAGAGGCAACCTCCAGCTGCAGATGGGTTCCTGCAGGAGTTATTGGCCAAACACTGTTTTCTGTATTGTGGTCCTAATGTAGAGCCTGCCTTCATTGTAGACAGTACTCACTGAGGCTTGTACTTTGCTTACACTTTTTTACCCCACAGTTATGAAGCATATTCTCTGTTTATCACTGCCAGCAACAAGTAGCTTACGTATCTTGGTTTAATTAGCAGAAGAGACACACTCTTGAATTAGACTGTTGTTATCAAGCGGAAAGAAATATTTTCTTGTTAATTCTGTGTTATTCCTGAAATACAATTTTGGCAATCACTAGAGACAGTTTTACAGGGAGGACAACTTTTTTATTTTTAAAATATTGTGGCTGGGAAAATATCATGTTTATACTTGGAGGAAATTAATGAGTATTTACCATTTTGCTTGTCCCACTTTGAAAAGCTGAGTCTAACAGTTAACAATGAAGAGTATATATCCCAGATAATTGTTATCACTGCTTGAAAATGCATTATGATCAAAAGGTCTTACTAGTTTTCCAAAGAGCTTTGTTTAAACTCAGTGATCACATATTTTTTGTCCCAAATTCATCTGAATGGAAAAAAAAAATCTACAGATACTTTTCTGTTTCTTTACATCACATTAATACATCTATGCCACATGCAATTGTACCATTTGATGGTGGCTTCCTAGTGGAAAACTCCAGACACTTGGGAGAAACCCCTGACAATTATTATCTACCCTCATCATCAATGGAAGGAGAAGAAAAATATAGGAACTAAAATAAGGATTTCAAACACTAAAAAAAGAGTAATGTATAGTTTGAAATATTATTTAGTAGAAACATATGGATACCTTAACTTTTTTTTCCTCAGTGTTGACTTACCTTTAAGACCAAAATAAATCTTTTCCTTTTTGCCTTTCTTACGTTTAACACTGACTTCTTTATGTTGTTTAATTATTTACTTTCTTCTGAGTAAATATGTGGGTATAAATCCAGTTTTCTCTTCTGGGTGTCTGTATCTTTAGATTCCATGACACGTACAGATTTTCAATCAATGGAGTTCTAGTTTGTTTCAGCTTGGAATAATTGAGAAATACTGTGGACATGATTAAAGCAAATGAAGAGTTTCTGACTATATTCTTGTCTATATGATACATGGGAACTGTGTGTTACTAAACATGTAAAAAGAAGTGTCAACAGATATTCATGACTTCTCAATAGTTTGATTAGTGTGTTGTATTGGAATTGCATTTGAGCAGTAACAGTTCCTCTTAATACCCATTTACAACCTCACCAAAGTAAGAAAAAGACTGATTGAGAATTACTCTTTTGTATACTTTCTACTCATATGAACATCCATATCATAATTAGTAATAATTTTAAATATATAAAGTATTGATCTAAAAAAGGCCAATTAAAAAATATAACTTCTCCTTCAATATTGCTTTAGGTGTAAAAGCTCAAATTGAATGTGCTTTTGCAATACTGTCATATAGCAATTGAACTTAGCCAATGCCTACTATGAAGATCTGCCCCCATATGTTGTAGTTAAATACTGGAAATTATATAGAAAAAAAGTCTTTATCAAGATAGTCTTCAAAAAGTAAAGGATAAGGAACTGAAAATGAATGAACAAGTCTTCTGAATCTGTAGAACTAGTGTACTCAGTTCTTGATCATGTTATCTAAACCATTTATTTAAATGACAGCTTTTCCTTTTCACATTTTCAGCATACCTTCAAATATTGCACAGCTGAGGCATAACTAGATTGACAGGATAATCTATTTTTTCAAATGTTAGGAAAAATTGCATTTATTTTCTAGATTGTCATGGTTTAACCCGGCTGGCAACCAAGCACCACGCAGCCGCTCGCTCATTCCCCCCTCACCCAGAGGGATGAGGAGGAGAAATTGAAAGGAATTTAAAACTCAAGGGTTGAGATAACAATTTAGTAGGTAAAGGAAAAGTCCCACATGCAAGCAAAGCAAAACAAGGAATTCATTCACTACTTTCCAGCGGCAAGCAGGTGTTCAACCATGTCCAGGACAGCAGGGCTCCATCACATGTAACGGTTACTAGGGAAGACAAATGCCATAATGCCAAATGTTCCCCCCTCCTTCTTCTTCCCCCAGTTTATATGCTCAGCATGATGCCATATGGTATGGAATATCCCTTTGGCTAGTTCAGGTCAGCTGTCCTGGCTGTGTCCCCTCCCAGTTTCTTGTGCCCCTCCAGCCCTCTCGCTGGCAGGGCCCAAGGAACTGAAAAGTCCTTAGCTTAAGCTAAACATTACTTATCAACAACTAAAACTTTAGTATGTTATCAATATTATTCTCACATCAAATCCAAAATACATAACTGCACTAGCTACTAAGAAAATTATCTAAGCTGAAATCAGGACATATATACTGATGGTTAATTTCCTAGCTGAGTTTAACCTATTATGCGCTCTTTTCATATGACAAAATTTTCAAATAATGAAAAAAATGCTTTTGAAAATACTGATTACATGAGGAAAGCTCAAAAAAGGAAGAGCTGATTTTACATGCAACATATTACAATGGAAGGTTATTCAAAACTTATTTATTTAAAAATTATAAAAAGAAGTATTTAAATATGATGAATAATAAAATTTATCAGAATTCTTGTAATACATGTTTATCTTTGCATTTGTAAAAAAAATGTTGATTGGCAAAAAATAAATAAATGCCCTTATTTTAAAAGTGACTGATGATGTAATAACCTATGTGAAGTTATAATCTCATGAATTGTGCTTAGCAGTTATAACCTCTTCAATGCAAAAATTTTGTTGGATCATCATAGTACATGTGACAAAATCCAATAAAATTTACCAATGTATTTCTTTCCCTTTTCTCTACCTTTTAGCTGCTTCTCATGAAACTAATCCATAATGGAATTTTTAGATAACTGTTTTAAAGCTAAAGACCATTCAAAAGATGATATTAAAAAAAAAAAAAAGTTGTTAAATTGATGTTAATTGAATGCTTATCTGAATGATATGTCTATCCACAAATACATACATTGCATATATTCTCAGAACAGCCTTCTTATTAGGTTGACAGAGCTACTGGCTGCACTGTTTCATTCAAATATGTTTTCTGTACCTCTTCCTAACACTGAGTTGTTTCATGGAGACTTTGTACATATATCAGGTACCATACAGCAATGGTTGCTGCAAATAGTTCTCACTAAACCATATAGTCCTACAATAATATCTCCCATGAGAAGGATATATAACAAGAAAGCAAGCAAGCAATTGTATTTCTAATATTAGTTCATTGCAACATCATTAAAATATTCTCCTATTATTCCCTCCAAAGCATGTTATCAGGTTGCCAGCATCTCTAATACTGGTGTGCCTGGGTGTGCTATATTCCATGCAGTTTCTTCCTTCTGTGTCTCAGTATATTTTATTAATTCTGGCGTTGCCTCTCAGGGATTTTGAGCTCTGCGTTTTTCTCTGCTTTTTGGATCTTATGGAAAAAAACAAGATAGCATCTTCCCCAGTCAGTAATAGTATTTTTTTTATATTCTTGTGATTACCTTAGTCTGAAGTATGTGGGTTGTAACAGCATTTGTGTAAAGACAGATAGGCAGTACTTCATATCCTGCCTACAGACAATGCAAGGCCGTGCTCTATGAATGCCAGAGATATGTTACTCTGATCCCAGAGAACTAGTCCGATATCTCCACTTTATATAGCCATTCTGTAGAAAACAGATTTTATTTTCGGAATGGTTCTTTCAGTTACCTAGGCATTGCACTAAATTGTTCAGAGAGTTTCAGTTTCCAGGATCTCATGAAACTACTCATTTTTTCTTCTTTCAAAGAGATACAGTTATTTTATGAATAGGAGTGCAACTTCTCTCATTTTGGACTGGAAGAACGTGCTGGGTTGCCTGCCAGAATAATTTTTTTATTTTTTTTTTAATAGGGAAAAGTATTTGCTGTTCTGAAATAATAAATACTAGAATTTGCTGGAGTGAAACCACAACCATCCTACCTACCTCCCCTCCTCCTTAAAATAGCTGTAGCTCACTTAGAATAAGGTGTTTCAGGAAACTCATGAAACTGCAACAGACCTTACAATCCTTACAGCCCTTACAAGACTTTGTTCCTACACTAAAGAACACCTGGCAGTTATTACACTATAATAACACCTTCCTGGTTTTACCCTTCTGACTGAATGAACATGACTCATGTGGACACTTAGATATTACTGTTTTGTATTGCTCGGCAGCAAAGTCTGTTTTTATGAATAAGGTTTTTTACAACCTAAAAAGACTTCAGTCTGGGGTTTACTTCCCTCCTCTCCAACATCCTCACAGTCAACCTTCCCAAATAATTTTGTGTAAAGGCATGACACAAAGAACTTCCCTCCTCATCTTCTTTATGTAAGTTTAATGAATGTTACTATGTGTAAAGATCAAATGCATTATTACTTTTTCATCGGTGATTGATTTTGTGTTCAATAGTTTGCTGCAACAGGTCTGTAAAATATGCATTTCTTTATTAATAATATGTACTATCATCACATTCCTGTAATTGGATTATTATGTTATAACCTAGCAGAAAGTTTTGCAAGATTCTGAGAAGTACTACACTGTATCCTTTGTCATCTAACATTTTCCCATAAGCAAATCCTTTTTCCTTTTTTCTTCTTTTGCTTTTGTGACAAAAATAATAGCCTATAGTTATTTTTTAATTTGGTTTTAGCTTTATTTTCTATTTTTTTAATTTCAAAGTTCACATATTTGAACCCAAAATTGTGTCTGTAGGGGACAAGGTCCTAGACCACCTTGATTGGAAGACGGTTCACTGGAAAATAATCTAAATAGTCATTATTTCTAACTTTTTAAAGAGTTCTATCATGTTCTGAAGGTTATTGGTGTGTTATAATTTTATGTAATTGCTGTCAGGGGGGACTAGATAAACCTTGGTTTAGAGTGAAGAAAACATCCATCTTCTGGCTGGAAAGCAGCTTTACATAAAAGACCTGGCAGTCCCAGTGGACATTAAGCTGAACATGAACCAGCGATGTGCCCTTGCAACGAAGACCAACAGCACCCTTGGGGCATTAAGCGAAGTGTTGCCAGCAGGTCAAGGGAGGTGATCCTTCTTCTCTGCTCATCAGTAGTGAGACATAACTGGAATTCTGGGTCATGTCTGGGCTTCCCAGAGAGACAAGGACATACTTCAGTGAGTGCAGAGAAGAGTCGTGAAGATGGTTAGGGAAGTGGAGTATCTGCTTATGAGAAAAGGCTGAAAGATGGGACTGTTCAGCCTTGAGAAGAAAGGCTCAGAGAGGATGTTATCAATGTATATAAAAACTTGGTGGGAAGGAGTAAAGGAGATGGAGTCAGACCCTTCACAGAGGTAGCCAACAACAAGGTGTAATGGGCATAAACAAATATACGAAATTCCACTTGAACATAAGAAAAATCTTTCTTCCTGTGAGAGTGATCACTCTGAAACAGATTGCCCAGAGTCTGAGGAGTTTACATCTTTGGAGACAGTCAAAAAATGACTGGCCACAGCCCTGAACAACCTGCTTTAGCTAATTCCACTTTGAGAAGGGGGCTGTAATTCTTTGATTCGGTGAAGGGTTTCCAGGGCTTTTTTAGTTCTATAGTTTTAATGCTGAAGAACTTCAGCCTTTAAGCCAATTAGCATGATGCCTTGTGATAAAAGTAGGTGCCACATATGATTTCTTTACCAATTTATTACTTTTTTCAATGTACTTATGTTTGTCTGAATCGACACTGTTAACTATTGTGTATTTATCATGTACATGAATTGTTCTATGACGCCAGTATATTTAAAAATGTTTTACTGGTTTTGGTTTTTTTTAATTCTTCACTAGCTGACATGATTTCAAAGACAGATTTATATGTATTGAGGATGTATAGTTCATTCGACTCCTTAGCTATTCTGACTTCCCAATTTTGCCCTTTTTGTTATTGCAATAAAAAGGGTTTTAAAAACCTGAGAGCTCCAGACATCCCAAAGAGGTGCTGTCTCTGTATGTCCTTGATAAAAAGGCCCTTCTTTTTGCATATAGGACCAAACAGTTAACCTGTGAAGTTTGTTTTCTTTGGTTATGATCCTCTTTTAATGAACCTCAGAATCTGAGTCTGCAAAGGATTCTTGTGAGATCTGATGAAGCCTTAGACCATAGCAAATTGAGGACTCTGAGACACACTTCTAGGACCTCACAGTAATGTCAGAATAAGCTCTTGTTTTTCTTCTGGATGTCTATCAAGTCACCTTCCCACTTTGAGTGTTCAGTTTAAGAAGTTAAAAAAAAACCATAAAAGTGGGAGCATCTTCAGTTATTTGCAATACATGCCTAGAGTCCTCTTTTCCACTGTTTACAATGAAATAGCTCTTTCTAAACTCCTGCTTTTGTATCCACTCCTAAAGCTTTCATGTAGATGTAGAAACAGTTTTCTACTTGTCCAGTTCCCAGTGAGATTTCTGAGTAAAAATAAAGTTTGTGGTGGTCTGCAACTGTTTGTGTTCTCATTTATTGTAGTTCTAAGCTTATTCAATGAATATAATCAAATAAATATTTTTTATATTTATTTGAATATTGATACTTATATTGAAAATAATAAAATATAAACCAGATATTTTTTATTTCACAACTAAAATTACCTACCCTTACTCAGGAATTTATTGGCCACTTCTTATGTCTCGTTTTCTCATTGCTGTGTCTTGGGTAAATCAGGAAGCCAGAGTGAGATCAAAAATACATAGGAATATATACATAAGACATCAGACAAGGTGTTTCCACAAACTGAAGACTAAGACAATGTATGTACCCTATGACAGATTCTACTTAGCTGCAAGAAATGAAATGAACGAATGTAAAAAAATAAAAGGGTGGCTAAAACAAATGAAAGTTTTGGTCCTTAGAATAACAACTTGTTATACATAATGTGCTCCAGCAAGGGAAAAGCACCACAAGGGCATCCCCGATTTAGATACAAAGGAGTTGACCAGGTAACTTCTGATGGAAAGATTTTCTCTGGCCACTTTCCAGGATGAGCCTGAAAGGACCGAACAGTTTTTGTTTTACCTAGTACAATGCCACTTCACAAGGATGACACATAATCTACTTCTTCATTTTGCTTTTCATTGCAGTGAACTTTGCATACACATTGGCAGCTCTGAAAGGAGTATGCAACATATTAGTATCCTGATTGTCTTGCTAATCATGACTTTGTAAGGTAAAAGTCAAAGCTGAATTAAAGCTCTGTTGCTGGAAATCTTAAACCTACACTGAAACCTCAAAGATAATAAAATCTACCATTTAAGAAAAGGACAGTGAAGCATATTAATATAATCTGAATGTGGAAAAGAAAAATATCATTAAAATGATAAAACACACATAGTCTAGAAATAAATCATAGCAATTAAAAAAACCCCAAACACAACACAACAACAACAATAAACCTCAGGATCAAAATTCTAGACTTTTGAAAGCTGGAAATTAAAGAAAAAATATAGCTTTTGGATTTGCTTCATTTATTTCAATACATTTTTGTCCCTTTTGGCACTTCAATATAAATCATTACTGTAGCACACAGGTTTTATCGCGGCTATATGTAATATCTATTTCTTTCTTAGCTATTTTAAAGTATATGCTGTTAATATGAGATGACTAAATGATTTAATACATGTCATACATAAATACAGTAAAATTTAATAGTATTTGTAGCCATAATCTGAATCACTGTTTTTGGTAAATGAAATAAACTTTGGCAAGCAAAATAATTAAAAAAAAAAAAAATAAAATGAACTTCTTGTATTTCTGTTGGAGTTAATGTATCGGTATCATATGCCCATATAGAGCTTTCTGAAAACACACATTCAGTTTAATACACTGCTTATTTGTTAGTTTTGGGTTTGTTTTTTGGGGGTGAGGGGTGTCCCCAGAAATGCTGATTTTTTAAAAAAAACCCAAACCCACAAAAAAAACCCCACAAAACATTTTTCTGAATATTACACTTTCTGGAAGAACTCACTACAATTTTAGAATTCACGCATGAGCTCAAAAAGCTCACATTTTCTATGAAAAGTCAGTTATCTTTGAAAAAGTCTATCTGCATTTAAGCAAAAAAACAATTAGCAGAAAACATTGCTCTCTTCCATATTTTCTGTGGAACTAGTAAAACTGAGTGATCTAAATGGTACTCTCAGATCTATAGTTTCAGTATGATTTTGATAAAAATTTATATTTCATCTTATACAGGGATATTCTGGTGACTAATGAGAGTTCTGACTCACGTGATGTTACATTACTTAACCATGCCAACTTTTCTTATTTCCTTATCCTGTGTTTACTTTCTTGTTCCAATCTTTTATCTTCCATTCATCCCTATTTCATTGCTTCAGACATGTCAGTAGAGTTACTCTAGTTATTTTTGTTTCCTGTTGATCTTAATAGTATGTTGTTGGAAGACTGAAGAATGACTGATATTTAGATACACAGATTTGTACACTGTAAATGATGTATGTTCTAATTTGTTTATGAGTTCTGTCTTAACACCATATCTTTGCTAAACATAATCATATCTGAATTTTATATTTTCTTATGACAGAGCATAAAGAAACCTGAAAGCACTTCAGTGTTTTTTCTTTGTAAAAATTCCGAACATGGACAATTGATTTAACTGGAACCAAATCATGATTTGGAACAAGCAGCAGGAATACAGGAAATAGTTGAAGGATGTTGATGATTTTTGTGACTTTCAGATGATTGCAGCTGTTTTGAAGTACAACAGACATCCAGAACTTTTAATGAATTTCTATATTAAGGTTAACACTTTCACTTAATGGTGGAATAAAAAGGCAAATAACTGGGAATAATGGTGTGTCATTAGCCATTGTTCTCCCCAAACAAGCAAGAAGCATATGATCACTCCATGATTTTTTCAAGAAGTCTTCAGATGCTATATACATTGCAATAATTCAGATGCATGGACAATACCTAGACAAGAGCTGCATATATAACTAGTTACTTCAGCAGAAACTAAACAAAGCAAATATGTTTCTATATGGCTTTCAAACAGAGTTAGTAGATATTGCATGCTTAATTTAAGACAGTATTTCTCTCATCTGAAGTGAAATATCTGTATTTTCCTTGACATACTGCTATTTAGACTTAATGTGAAAAGAGTATGTTTAGATAGGATTATAGTCATGTAATGTGGAAAGAATGCCCCAAGAAATCTATAGCCAAGAATTATTGACAACAGCTGAAAGTGGGTTTGTATGTGCTGAGACTCATGAACACTTTGGTGGTTTCTGAGTCTTCAAAGAATTGATATGGACATAGCTAAGAAATTATTGTTTAGGTCACTGTGGGATAGCAGATACAGGATTGATTTATCTCAACTATTGCTACTTGACAGTGACATCTGCTCATTTAAGAATTAAAGCACGAGCCATATTCAGTAGAAGGTAATCCTATGGGTTGTTTTACGGTTGTTTCCTGTGATTGATATCCATGTAATAAACAGTTTTTTCACATTCAGATGTATCCGCTAAAGAGGTTAAACATAACTCAAGACTTCAGTGAAGATAAGTCTTTTGCGTAAAACAAAGTAAATCTGAATAGTTTGGAAACTACTGGTCATGAAATCAAGGCAGGAACAATAAACATTTCTGGAATCAGATATAAGATGTCATAGACACTAAATAATCCTAAATTACAACTAAGCTCTTAAGAATACCCAAAAGAAAATATTTTCTTCAATGTGGACTCAGTCCAATAACAGATCAATAACATTTACTATTCACAGTTGCAACAATAAAACTTCTGCTGTAACAGAAATGCTATCTGTTTTTCTTTCTTCTTTCAATAATGACTGGTGAATCCTTTAAATTACAGCATTTCCACATACTCCTTTCTGGAAACTGCTCTTATTATCTCATCCCCAAATACTTGAGATTCTTCAAAGTATTCCATTAAATAAATGAGAAAAAGTTCTTCCTTTCTGCTGTCATCCTCAAATGTAGAAAACTTAGCAAAACTTTTCAAAAATGACAGAATACTGTGCAACAGGTATAATACTTTTGTTCTATGCTGGACATATTTGACACACCTCTAGGTCCAAACGTAGTCAATAAATCACTTTGAATTATTAAATGATATAGCAATACATAATGATAGCAAGTTCAGTGGAATTATTTTACATAATTTTGTGTTTTGCAACAGTTTTTCAGACATTATTTACCTAAATGAATAGATAAATGCCACCTGTCTCTGAATCAGATGAAAGGATATAGTGTGCTGGAAACAGATCTTCAGTACACAGGTTTTGTCTGATCCTGATAGAGCTTTGCAAACACCTGCCTAAGTTTCAATTTACAAGATGTCTCACAAATATATTTTAGCAGCTTTTGTGAAAAGTACCAGAGACATGCAGTGAAATATATTTTCAATAAAATTCTACAAATATTTTTTTGCATGTTTTCAAAGGTATTTATCAATAAATTTAATGATTCAGCACATTCTTATAAGAGAAAAAAAAATCCTTTAAGTGGTTATTTGATGCCTGATTGAAGTACTGGCAGATATTTAATGAATGAGCAATACATCAGATGAATTTATGACCTTGGTGAGGTAAAAGAAAACAACATCTGAAGATTAGATACAAAGATATAAAACAGTGCAACCCTTGGATTTCTTGAACAAAGTAACTGCTAGACCATATGAATTTCAAATAAAAAAAAATGCTGTGTGTAAACTGTCATTTTGAATTCTAAGCTTTGTAGCACACAACTCACAATATTTTTAATTTTACATACCACCCTGATTTTAATACATATCTATAGATTTAAACTCTCAATCATAAAATCATAGTATTGTTTAGGTTGGAAAAAACCTTTGAGATCATCGAGTCCATGAACTGTTTTGAAAATGAGATCATCTCACATGAAATGGTGTGCAATACTGTATTAGCAAAGATAAGCGTGCGGTAAAAATCCTTGCTTAAATGCGAAATTAAAAGTACAAGCAAATACACTGTAACACTATTTGTTAATTAATAATATTAATAAAGCATCTGTAAGCATTTAAATTGTCTTCACATTTTCTCTTCTGTGTCTTTGTACTCTGGACTGCTACTGAAAATATATTTGTGTTGCATATGATTTCTACTTATATAAAATCACAGCATACTCTATATTTTCATGTATTCATAGAGACTTAGCTAGAATAGTTACCTTTACAAATGTATATCCAGAACTTCAGCTTAAATGAATAGAGCTACCTTGATTTACGTCAGCTTATGTGCTGCTTCAGAAAATGTTTTACAGTTTACATATACATGTTAAATAGATGACCTTTCTATCAGTGGATTGTAATATAAATTAATTTCTGTGAGCCCATATTTGTCACAATATGTTAGTTTTACTATAACTTCTCTGAATTCTTTCATCTTCCAGGGGAAAAAAAAAAAAGATTAATTTTTTGGGAAGCAATGGGATAAACAAGAATGAGTTCTGGGTCTATTGCTGTTTATTTCTCAGGTAAAACATTTTTTCAGAGTCAGAATTGGACAATGTTAACCCTGAACTATCTGAAGAAGGGTAGGCGTGTAATGAGTATAATGTTTAGCCCAAGAAGAAGAAGGAAATGGTGGAAAAATACATGTATCCAGAGTAGCACATAAAGTTCTTCTGCTCTAACTCCAGGGGGGACTTCAGCTGAGTATATATATTTATTTTTTTTTTTTAATTCTGGAAAGAAAACAGAAAAATGAAGCAAGAAAGTTGATGGGTTCTCACTTGTCCCACCAGCAACTGCTGCTGTGGAGGTCACTGCTAAGGTCTCTAAGGCAATGGGCTGATGACTATAGTCAGGAAACTGGGACATAATTTTGGAACTGTTAAGGGGGTAGGTAAGAAACCAGAAACCCTTCTGATTCAGTGCTGACTTGACTTGATATAGCTAAGAGTTTTATTTATTTGGTAGATAGAGGGTAAAAAGTAAAACTTCTGTTCCTGTCCTTAAGCTCAGATTCACATATATCAACTCTGATGTCATTTAACAATAGCCAGAAGATGCACCCTACAGTCTCAGCTATTGCTTTTCTTTTTAGCAGTTAGTCACTAAAATGCACTTTTAGAATAATTCTGTAACCTGGAGTTTGCAATAATTCTACAGTGGACAGTTCTTCCTGTAATTCTGTTCTGTTAATTTGTCCTTTTTAGCTTCTTGATATGCTACTAAAAACAACAAAAAAATGAGCAAAGTAGCACATCTCAAGGTGTACTGTGAAGTTCATATTCAGGATAGTCCAAAGTGCCAAGTAATGATGTTGTTATAAACAATAACAATTAAAACAAATTTATTTTGGGTTCAATCAGTTTAGGTTGAGAAACAATAAGCAAAAACAGCGCTGGGTGCGCGGAGAACTCAATTAGTTCTACCACACGCACACCTGAGTCCTAAAATCAGCATCTTTTATCCCCAGATCTTGACCAATCTCTTCTTGCCAGATGTTCGTCCTGCCCTTTCCCCATTGGGTCGTTAGGGTACACCTTTTCCTCCTATTGGCTCTCCTTTGGCACAGTTTTTCAAATCTCAAGGTCTTTGTCTCCTTTGGCAGGCCTTCTCTGGCGTGGTTTCACTTTCCTTTATCTCCTTTGGCGGGCTTTTCCAGGCAGCGATTGCCGAAGGGGAAGCCATCACATTGTCTTAAAGGAGAACCACACGTGCCCACTCACCACAACTGTGATACAGGTCCCAGATTTACACAGGGTACAACAATTACACTTATCACAGTACATTCTATTTTTGACATGAATCATGACTGCGTTTATCACAATGTCATATAAAGAATCAGGCAGTAATCTTGATGTTTCTGACCAGTCCCTACAAAAATGAAAGCAAAATCATACATCCATGCATGTCAACAAAGTAGCACAAATAATAAATTAATCCAATCTGTGTCTTTTGTAATCTCTTTATTTATAGCTAATATGCATTTTAATAAAAATTCTTCAAGTTATAATAAGTTCAGAAGGACTTAATTGCTGTCGTACTAATTGAAGGCTCTGAAGCTGCTACATAGCAGAAATATCGTATATGTGCAGGGAAGATCTGAATTACTTTTAACATAACAGATTGCTTGCTTCTGCATTAGATGACTAAACCACGTTGTTTAAAGCAGAAACTTGCTTTTGCTTTCTTTTGATGGTCAGCATTTGATCACAAGAAACCCCAAATAGTTTATGTCTTTAAAAATCTTTTGATTCTGGAAATTAATTCGGTTCCTGGTATAGAAAGGTTAAGCAATTAATAACATGAGATATTAGTGCATGTTCAGTGTAACACAAAATTATATGGCTATAGAAATTAGACTGTCAAGAAATTAGTGTTTTCCTTGCAAAAGATTTGTCTAACAGGATAAAATCAGAGGAATCTGATTCATAAAGATATTGTATTTAATCATATTAATTAGAGCTCTTAATTTATTTATTTCCCTCTCCCTACTGTTTTCTAAAGTTAAGAAATCTATAAAAAAATTACTTTCATGCTTTAGTAACTAAGCTCTGAGTGTCTCTTTTATTCTGTTTGAAGAGTGGAGTGAGGAATCACCTTGGTTTCAACATTGCTGGTGTCAATGCTGAAGAAAAGGAAGCTATGCCATAACAAATCTAGATTAGCCTTTCCAAATCTATAATTAAAAAAAAAACCCAAACTAACAATAAACTGATAAAAGAAATTGAAAGGAAGCCCACCTCAAGTGTATCTACATAAACATGCTCTGTTCCAGCTTTGCTAAGTTGGTTTCCTGACATGTTTTCTCATCTTCCTGAGTACAGGGATGAATTGTCTGTACACCTGAATGATGCCATCCTGAAATACATGCCAGCTTTCCTGAGTTCCTTTAGTGGCATCTTGTCTGACCCTGACTCACAAGCTCTCACTCAGCCTGTCATACAATCCACAGCTCACTATGTTTAAACAGCTACTTCACACAGAGGGAACATTCCCTACTCGTCTTCCCTGACCATCTTTCCTGAAGAGCCCTGAAATCACCAGGCAGTTGGATTAGATGATCGTAGTCTATTCTGTTTCCCAAACTGTGTGCCTTTATGTCCATATACTTGAGTGGGGACTCTTTTCAGCTTCTTCCATAATTTTATTGTTTCTACTGATGCCAAAAAGGCACAGAGTAACTGTTCAGAGATGAATTTTGTCTTTATGCAGCAAAGGTATTTATTTCTTGCAACGTTGGGGAGCTAGCTGATTCACACCGGACAAACTAGCTCCGAAGTTTTCAGCGAAAAGTTAGGTAATTTATACAGTTTTCCTGAGAGGTGACAACATCTTTATATACATAATCATTTGATTGTGACACCTAATCATTCCATTCACAATAGGTGGGATCTAGGTGGAGTAAACCTTTCAACTTTCTTTGTTCAACGATTTCCTGACTCATGGTCTCCTTACCTCCTTCAGGTGCCCAGCTTATCTTTTCTAATTATCAGAGTACATACCTCTAACATTGTCAATGGTACATTCCTTTCTTTAACATGTCAATGGAACCTTTTCTTATTCAGAGTACTTTTCTTATTATTAACAGTACATTCCTTTAACATCGGTAAGTTGAACCTTTTCTAATTATTCAGAGTACATTCCTTTAACATCGGACAGTTGAACCTTTTCTAATCATTCAGAGTACATTCCTTTCTCAACACAAACAGAGCATCACCCAAAGCATTGTACCAAACTCATCCTGACAAATCTTTTTAAGACCTTGCTCTGTTTCACTACAGTTCATTTACAACTTGGATGGGTATAGAAATGGAGTACCTTACAGAGTACACTAGCACCTCCACCGATAATACCTTGAAGAATTATTCTTCCAGGTCTCAGGTTACAAATATATTATTTGTTTCAGATAGAAAAAAATAAACATCCTCCATGATATTGCACCAAACCAAAAATTGATTGCAGCATTTAGTATTCATATAACACTGTATATATAAATATCTAAATGTGCACAGAGGTCAAAAAGTGCTATCAATTTATTGTGATGGACACCAAAGTCCATGGGGCAATGCTTTGCTGACAATACTCATCTAGGCGAATCAATAAACAAGCTAAAACTAAATTCAGTTTTTACTGTTCTCTGAGATGTACCTGTTTCATGCTCTGTATTGTTATTTTTCTAAAATGTGAATATAAAATAATAAGATTATTTTTTTCTGATGTCAAATGTATGGATAATGGAAAATAGTATAACCCACAGTAATTCTTTAAAATTTTCATTCCAAAAAGTGTGTTTCTGTTTCTTTTACCCTTAAAGGCAGTGCAAAGAAAAAATGGAAAGGTGGGAAAAAACGGTAAGTTATACTACCTGAATGCATTTTCTCCAGCTATGCTCCCTCAAGGACATTAGTAACTTATCTACTAATTTACTTTCAGTTAAAAAGTATTTCACAATTTTATCTGAAAATACATGAAAAGATAAATTACAGGAGTATGAATTCTACATGGCCAAATGATTTATTGCTTGATCATCCAGCAGGACCTAATAATAGCTGTAATAAGGAAGACTTCGAAATAAGTAAGATATTAAATTGTTTCACCATATGCTTATAATCATAATCTTCTTTCTGAGGGTCATAGTATGGCTACCCTTAAAAAAATTAAATAAGCTACAGAGTTGTCTGTTAATTGGTGTTCTGTACGTAGAGAGCAACTGACACAAAACATGTAGAAACTTGTACTATAGCTGGCCAAGGCATTATAATGCTTGAGTTTCCTGGGTAATAAAACACTTTATAAAGAAGCAAAACCAACAAATCAATAGGAAAAGAAGAAAATAAACTAAGGGCAAAAAAGTAAGGTGGAGAAGAGAAATCAACAAGCAAGTGAAGACAAAGAAAGGAATAAAATACATATCCTGAAGAAGAATAAGATTAAAAAATAATTTTTAGTCATAATTATTTAAGTTTTTCAACCTGAACTTTTTTTTTACTATAATGTGATATTCCTTTTAAGAATCTGAGGTAGCTATTTGTGTAATTTGCAGATGTCTGATCTTATAAATTCATTGGCTTTGTATTTTGTTAGGGAACTTGTTAGGTAAGAAGAAAGCAGTTAACACCCAAAGTAAATTAAAGCAATTCTTACTAAAACGAACAGGTTAATGAAACAAAAATAAAATAAGCAAAATTTAAAGAAAACAAAACATACATAAGACAGAAATTTGTGATTCTAAGGCAGCAGTGAGGTGGTTATCCTAAGCTGCTTCTACTTTGATTTCAAGTTCTTAAATTATACTGAATGTAAACATAGTACTGAAAACATTACTTTACTGGGGTTTATTGCTTTAACAGTCTTTAGCTCTTGTGCTTCTGGTCTCTGAGTACTCTCTAGTAATTTAAGAATGTCAGATTCAAAAAAATGACAGACTGCATAATGCTGTGCTAAGCATTTCTTCAACAGGTGCACCTGTTGGTTGACAATTCCTTTAAAAGGCTAAAATGCTAGTGTCAGATATCATTGTTCTGTATTATGCCACTATATTAGTAGCACTATATAGATCCCTGATGCAACTGTTCATTTCATTTCCGTGACTGATACAATCAATATTCAAAGAACCTTCAGTTGTTCACATTTATAGCTGTGATCTCTGAGTATAGTGAACTCTTACTATTGGTGTGGCTAAGCTGAATTCTGGAACTTGCTGTATATCAGGGAATCGGTGAGCAAGTTGTCCAGATTTTTGCCACTTGCCAGCTGACAGGTACAGGAGGAACAAATCAAGGATCCTCCAGAGTAAAATGAAATGACAATCCAAGGCTTTATGTTTCTTTGTATCCTGATCACTTCATTATTTGCCACCGTCTTTGTTTTATGGGAAAGTAGAAATTACATCATACTGACTATGTTAAGTAATAGTGCTGAAAACATTACAAATTCATATGCTTGTATACCTGCTGGTAAGAGCACAGGACTGTCTTCTTCAAACAGGAAGAACAGTGTCAGACTGATACTCTGAGAAACAACTTGAACATGCAACAGTGCAGCCCACAGAAATAGAAACATATTGTGAACTCTTCAGCTTTGTGTGGTTGCTGTACGAGTCCAGTTTATTAGTTTCTCGTTTAGACAGTTGATAGCTTCGTCTTTCCATATCTCTCTCTGTACGAAGCCCACTATAGTTGTGTTTGAGAATGAAACTTCTTATATTCTTAACATTCAGATGACTAAGAAAAATAATAATAAAAAAAGTCTAAAATTTTTTCAGATCTTAGTGACCTAGAAATTTGCATTTTCCTGCCATAAATATTTTAGTAATAACTGAGTTTGTGATGTTAGTAATATTGCTAAGGCACCAAAATGCTCAGCCTGGATATACTATAGTATTTTCTTACTTTACATATTAACCTTATTTCTTTAAATAGTTTGAAAAAATGTTGATATCTAAAAGTGAAATGTGAAGTGGATAATTTTATGCGAAGCAGACCGAAGAGAAGAAAATTTAAAAAATGAAAAAAATGCTCACACCTTCCCCACCTTTCCATGCTAAATGATAGCTTTAGTACACAGATTATGTTTGGTTTGTTGTTTTTTTTCCCCTCTGAAAATAAAGAGGAACCTCGAGGATCAGTACATGAAAACCTCAGCCTTGAATTGAAAGTGTCTTCTGTTAGGAAGGGAAGCTGCCTTTGTACTAAATCTCAGAAAAAGACACAGCATTCTGAATGCTGCTTGTAACACAGGGGAAATGATTACATTGAGAGTGATTTGCTTAGTCTCTTTGACCAATGGAGAAAGGAACAAACACCGGTATTGGGTCTGGCTGGGAAGGGGTTAACTTTCTTTATAGCAGTCTGTATGATGCTCTGTTTTGGATTTATCAAAAGAGCACTGACAACACACCAGTGTTTTGGCTGTGGCTGACCAGTGCTTGCACAGCACCAAGCTCTTTTTCTGTTTCTCATTCTTTCCCCAGACAGTGAGTAGGCTGGGGGTGGGCAAGAAACTGGGAGGGGACACAGCTGGGACAGCTGACCTGACCTTACCGAAGGAGGATGTCACCTTACATGTTGCCATGCTCAGCAAAAGGAGAAATTCCTTCACTAGTTCCTACTAGCAGGCAGGTGTCCTGTGAAGCTGGGCCTCAGCACGCTTAACTATTGCTTGGGAAGACAGATGCCATAACCATTAATGTCCCTCTCGTTGATCCTCCTTTTTCTGAGAGTTTATTTCTGACAAGGACCTATTGACTTCCACTTCCAGTTTCCTTTAGGAAAAGAAATTACTGTTGGGAGTCTGGTTCCTGTCTCAGCCACAGTCTCTTCAGGACAGGTCCTTCTTCCCTGCTCCTCTGATGGTGCTTTCTCTCCCTTCTTAAATATGCTTTCCCAGAGGCCCCACCACCTTGGCCACTGGGCTCAGCCGTGTCCTGTGGTGAGTGCATCGGAACTGCCTGCAACTGGCTGTGCCTGGCCCAGGGCAGCCCCAGCCTCTCCCCACAGAGGCCGCCCCGAAGCCCTCCTTGATGGAGCCTGGGCATGGACACCCTGCACGACATCAGGCTGCTTAACACAGCTATGCTTGGTGAATTCATTCGTTTACACAGCATGGTAACAACAAGGCCTCCTTGTCAACCCCATTGCTCTGCAAGGCCGGGGCCTCCTTGTTGCCTCCATTACACCTCAATGCACCCTAGTGGATGAGGTGTCTTTCTGTAGTTTTTGGGGAGGTTTGTGTAACTGTGAGAAGCCAAGCACAAAAACAAAAGCAGATCCAAATATGAGGCAGTGCTGCAAGTGGTGGCTCGGACACTGCCCAGCCACCCATCTTTCTGGGATGGCTGCCTAATAAAATGTCTATTAAAAAGGAAATAGTCTTTGGTTCAGTTATTTGTATCTTTTCAAAACAACAATTTGGACATTCTTTTTAAATAACTTTTCTTCTTAAAAAGGCTGGCTGCCAAACTTTGGTTAACAATTTATGTCAAAAAGTCTCTATCAGTAAGAGAACATTTCTCTAGTCTTTAGAAAGAAGTTAAATTAACCCATGAGAAAACTACCTTTGTGATGGATATCTCCATTATCAATATATTCAAATGCATACTCTTTGAATCAGTTAGAGTTGATGTCAAAAAATGCTATAGAAAGAAATAATCACACAAAAATGTAGGTCGAGCTTGCCTACGTTTATATACATACATACACATACAGTCAAGGTGTCTTCTGGGTGGGGTGACATTTCCAAATGTCCAGGAACATATCTGTAGTCTCTTCAATGGCTCTTACACTTTTATTACAGCCAAAGCCATCAGGCAAGCTGATATCATATGGAATAGCAAATAGGGGTTGGTTCATCTAAATAAACATCAATGCTACCTACACACCTGAGAGGACAGTAGGGATCAACCCTACTGATAAAGGACATGACCCATAACCTTTCCTCTCTTGCTAATGGAAATATCAATGCAGTTCTTGGTTACACAGGAACTAAAGCCTCCTGGTTTGACCACATTGTTTTCACTGCTCTTTTAAGTTTATGCATTTATTTATGCTTACATGGCTTTTTTCTTTCTTTCTTTTTTTTTTCTTTTTTTTTTTTTTTTTTTTTTTTTTTTCCCTAGTGTGACCTACCAAGAATAGATTGTCCCTTTTCCACTTTTGATTTTTCATGAATTATTGAATTCTGGCCATTTTTATTCAACCTGTTTCACATTTCCTCCAAGTCAGCTTTTCTTACAGTGCAATATCTTTGTGTTTGCTGACCTCTCTACAGAACCCCATCAGCATTTCAGACTTAATGGTATTATAATAATGGTATCCTATGTGCTTTCCAACTTTAACCTTGTTTATCATACAGCAGTAGTCTCATTTTCAATTATTTGGCCCTTTTGACCTCATTGTTGCTTGTTCAACTTACTGTGTAAGAAATATTTTCAAAACCCTTTCTGTAGCTTTCTTATTTCTATTTCACTGTGATTTTCTTTCAGTACAGAAAATCACAAATAAGTACTGTCTTGCTATTTAGAGAATTATCTTCTGCAGATAAAACTTTATGTATTATCTCCTTATACTGCTTAGATCTATCTACACAATACAAAATACATGTTCAACAAGAAATCATGTTTACGTGTTCAATTAATTAGCTCAGTCCTTGATATTTTATCATATCAAAAATGCTTTAATTAGAAGACTCTCCTACTGGTACTTCTGACTCCATATATGCTATCATATGCTAGTCCGGTAATGAAAATTAATTTAACAGGTTGCTTGAGAGTTGTCCCTCCAAAAACAGTGGCAGAAGACAGGTATCACTATCAGCACTTCATTACCCATACCAGCACTCGGCAGTAACCAAAATCTTGAAAAAAAGAGGACTACATGGGATCTAAAAAAGACACCTAGTCTACCTGCATTCCCTAATACAGTCCATGTTATTTTTGGCAGACATTATCTCATCTGGTTTTTTTTGCTAATTGTTTATTCTGCACAGTCTACCATTTCCCTCACTTTTATCTTCCAGAATTGTATTATTCTCATGACTGCAAGTTTTCCTTCTTGTATATTGTTATTTAATTTAAATCCAATACTTCTTGTCTGATCCACCTCTCTATGTTGAAAACTGTTTATTGTCCTTCTCTTCAAGTAGCCTATTATGTTTGAAAATGCTATCTATTATATTTTTTTCCTTTTCTATAGAGCAAACAGTTCTGATCATTTCAATCTTTACTTGTAGGTCATGTTTTCTGGAAGTCTCATAATGCTTATTTCTGTCTTTTGTACTTTCTTCTTGAACTTAATACCAAACAGAGGTCATATGAACACCAGAGCAGAGGAATTTACACCTTCACACCTGAAGACAGGCAGAAAGAAAAACATGGTATCTAAAATATAATCATCTGAATTCAAGCTGATTTCCTTATGCATCCTTTGTAGAAAATAATCAGAAGCAAGTATCTTCAGAGACTGGTTCATGTCATCTGTCTCAGACATCCTCTGAAGAAGCCTACAATGACTAAAGAAGCCTAGGATTACTTTTGCAGAAGTAGGTGCTGTGTTGTGCACATTTAAGAATAAGTGACTTGAAGCTGAATGTTGAAGTCTAGACAATGTTGCAATGTGTTAGCATATTTACTCTTTCTGCAACCATTCACCTGTCTTCAGAAATGTAACATCAAGATCCTTTTCTAAAATGTTAGCAGCTAGCAATACTACATCTCTAACTGGCAGAGGTACAATTTATTACTCCTTTTAAAGTATTTTCCATACCTGAATTCTTAAGTTCTCCAAAACAGGATTCTTCACAATATTGTATCTCCCCTCCCATCTTACCAATATCAACACATACAACTACTGCACTTAAAAATCATTAGTAAAAATCACGGAGTGAGACACCTTCCACTAGACTAGGTTGCTTAAAACCACACACAGCCTCGCCTTGAACACTTTCAGGGATGGGGCATCCACAACTTCTCTGGACAAGCTATTGCAGTGCCTCACCACCCTCACAGTAAAGAACTTTTTTTCTTTGTATCTAATATGAATCTACCCTTTTTCAGTTTAAAGCCGTTCCTCTTTGTCCTACCACTACATGCCCTCGTAAAAAGTTACCCTCCAGCTTTCTTGTAGGCCCTCTTTAGGTACTGGAAGACTGCTACAAAGTCTCCCTGGAGCCTTCCCTTCTCCAGGCTGAACACCACCAATTGTCTCAGCCTGTCCACATAGGAGAGGTGTTACAGCCCTCTGGCTATATTTGTGTTCCTCCTCTGGACTTGTTCCAACAGGTCCATGTTCTTCTTATGTTGGTGGCTCTGGAGGTGTACACTACTCCAGGTGGGGTCTCATGAGAGTGGAGTAGAGGGGAGGAATCACCTCCCTCGACCTGCTGGCCATGCTTCTTTTGATGCAGCCCAGGATTCAGTTGGCTTTCTGAGCTGCAAACACACATTATTAAATTCTGTTTGAGTCAGACAGGCATTTAAGGCACCCAATGAAGAAGTGTAAACCCAAAAGTGGAGCACTGGTAAATGTTCTCCGGATTCTGTTTTACATGCAGGTTTCTACCACCAGCTCTTCATTCTATGCAGTAACCTCTTCCTTGATTTCAAAAATACCACAAGGTGTAAAGTCAACAGAATTAATTGTATGTTTTTCTCATTTTCTTGTGTTTTCATTTGGATGCTTGCTAGTACTTTAAATATTTGTTCCAATAATTTTCCAGGAAGTGAGGGTAAATTTACTATTTTATCATCACCAGTTTTCCCTTTTATTCCTCTTTGTAGTTAATGAATGTTTGTTTGGTTGGTTTTTTTCTATTCTCTTGAAAACTATTTTCTTCAGTTTTCCAGAGATAATCATGAACCATTCTGAAATTGTCTGATCTAAGTATTTGAGTCCCTTAGGATGTTTATAATTTGATCTGAAAATGTCTGATTTTCTGGAAATAGCTGAAATGGTTTCATTGCAGACATGAAACCCTCATAAAGCTTAAAGCTGCGACACATCAAAGAAATGTTTACAATACACCTTCTTGTACAATCCTGGCATGAAAAACACCAGTCAAAGATAAGGCTTTCTATGTCACTGATTTTAAGGAGTAATTTAAGCTGCTGAAGTCAGATTGGTACAGAGCACTTAAGGAGAGTATTTAAATACAGAGTACTTAATGGAATGAAAAAACATCATGCTTGGAAGATGTGTCTGTAGAAAGACAGGGACAAAGATCATAAATGTAACTTGTTCAGCAGTGAGAAAAGCATTCAGTAGTGACTGTACTAGCATATATGATGGCAATGTATATTTTAATTGAAAAAAAAAATTTCCAACTGAGAAAAAATAGGGTCATTTCATGTTCCTTCCTGTGTTTCAAGAGCCACCCTATATCCTTTCTTCAGTTTGGTCACAGGTCTCTTTAGAAAATCAACCAATGAGATTCTTGACTTGAATGATTCCATCTGATTTTTATTCTAACAAGACAGACTTATAAGATACTGAGAACATCCTTTAAAGTATTTTACATGCTATGAAGTATCTTATGCTCCTGTTTATGAGAACCCACTGAGATATTAACATAGGAATGTGACCAATTATTTTATTAAAAGTCTTTGCAACCAAGTATGTGCGTTTTTATTATAATGCTGATTTTTGCAAAATATTTCATACACTATGAAATGTTTTTGTTATCACAGGCTGATTCACTTAGAAATTGTTTTTAATTGAATTCTGATTCAGATTTTTTAGGGAGAAAAATATTGGATAAAGTAGCAAATTTCTTTTCATAATATATTCAGAGTGATAATTTTTTGTTGAATCATTCCATCAACAATACAGAGTGCAAACACAGGGAGATATTTTTTCCCATGATTAGTCCAAAAAGTAGACAGACTATATGCCTGATTTCCTATATAAATTAAATAAGAATTACTTAGGTAATTTGTGATATAAGCCTATATTGATAGACATTGATGTAAAAAGCACACTATACATGTACACTACTTCTCAATTATTAAAAAAATTTAAAAAAAAACAACAAAAAGCAAAAAAAGGAAGCTGGCAATATAGCTGCAAAAATAGAAGTATTGAGCATTAAGCACTCAGATGAAAGAGTTTCCTGCCAGGTCAGATTGCTAGTAAGCATATTGTGTAAAGGTTTATGCATTTTAGGAATAGAAGTACTTTTAATCAGCAGAACATGAAAATGCATTCACTGCTGGTAGAGTGTACCACAGGGTGCAAAATCTGAGTTTAAAAGCATTGGACAATTGTCTTCAACTAGCAGACTTAAAGACAAAGACAGACACAACAGGCATACAATCCAGGGTTTCAAGCAACAGCTTTCAAAATGCATTTTGTGTACTTTAGGCTGTAACTTTGTAACTTTGTAACTTTGGTTAACATGGTCTCTGAAAAATTTAATTTAAAAAGTCAGTCTATATTTTCTCATTCCAAGCAGTAGTCTTTTGAAAGAAAGACCATATTTGTAGGAAAAATACAATTTTGGTAACTTTCAAGTACTTGGATTGAGATTAATTTCTCTTTGGGAAATTCCCTAAAGGTATTCTAATTCTATTGCTATTAAGAAACCTGTAGCTGTATAAGAAGACTATATATGGGACTCCGTGCACACATGTGTATGAAAGAGCAAATGTATGTTGCATGAAAGAACATGAGTATATATGCTGTTGCTCTGCATACAATTTATTTCTATATAACTCTATTTGTATATACAATTTGATATATGTATGTGTATACATATGTACAAAATGCATGTCTGCAAAAAGTATATACAGAATTTGTACATATCTACAAAAACATGTATAAGCAAGTTTTAATTTCTATTATGCCATTTGCAATTAAGAGACAGAATTAGAAAGGAAAAATTATCTCTTCCTATTTTTTCCAGGGTTTTGTGGAATATTTTGGAAATATGTATTATAAATTATTGCTTTACTGTGTAGGCTAAATGGATAAAGAAGGAAGACCTTAGCATCCCTTCAAAGTTAATAACATTCCAAGTTCAATTTTGAAAAATTATGATACCACTGGAATTCTACCAGAATAGAATAAGTTAAATGCTAGAAAAATCTCACACTTCTGTAACTCAAATTCAGCCAAGATTACTAATTAAATATTTGGGAAATATTTATTGTAAAACTTCAAGTGAATATGTTTCTGTAGACAATAATACGTATAATAAAGTTCTCAGGTGGACAGATTAGGAATCATGAAAATGCCAACCCACCACATCAACTCACATGACACTAATCCTTAATCACCTCTTATCATCTAATTAAAACAACAGCAATAAAAAAGACCAAGAATGGGATTAACAAAATTGGAAAGAGAAACAAATCTGGATTGTATGTTTTTCTCAGGGATATATACATTATTGTAAGCATATGAAAGAATTCTTATGTCCCAAAATATAAAAATATATAAATTTATACCACAACTGAGCTCAGACTGCATGCTTTTTAGCACAAGATAATTTTAAGACTTGGTATACAGTACTTGAACACCTAATTCTGTTAGATCTGATATAAACTTGCAGTTATTATTTGTGTAGCAAAACCATTACTGAATCTAATTAGTCATTAGAAACAATACTGAATTAATTAATGAAATAACATCTCAATTTAATTTCATGATTCTATGGAAGTTAAGAAAATAGTTGTAACCCACTTACAAGGAACCCTTATTTATGTATTTATATAAAATTGCTATTATTTTATTTTCGGAAATCAAGAGCGAAGAAGTGGCACATGCTGTGTTTCAGCATGTAAGCAGATTGTACAGCAGAGAAACTCTAAGGAGTTACAAAACAGCTAGACCAGTGCAGTATTAAATGATTAGATAGCCTTAATACTGGTGTCTAAATATGAACAAAATTGTGTGAAGTAAATGGTAGTAGTTTTGAAGGGTCCATGCACATACTTTTTGAAGATGCAGACATTTTAACTTGTAGGAATAATTTTATAAGGAATAGCTTACATAATCCTCACTCATACCTAATGCAGTTCTATCCTGTAGAGTGAATAATTTGCAGGCTATATGGCAAAAAATAAAAATTGCATGTTGATAATGTTTGTGTACAAGGGTGTTGAATTAATGCTTTAGAGACTTTTAAGTGATTGACTTTGAAACCTTCAGAATTACCTTTTTACAAAGGTTTCACATTTAAAATGGCAACCAAAACTATGGACTTTCCATCCTCACATTTATGGATCATCAAGATGATCAGAGGCATTGCATAAGTCTGTACTACCCGAGCTAGTAGAGGAAGTCATAGGAAATAGAAGTAGCTATCAACTCAAGGGAGGGAAATTGGAGAGGGAAGACTAAAGATTAAAATCTTGTCAGTTTCTCACAACTTTCTTCTAATAGCTGAAGAATGGATTTTGATGATCCTTTCTTACCAAACTGGCAGGTTTTACTGCTGGTGACAAACTTGCTTTTTTCCCATTCCTCCTTGCCCTTATCTCCATTTTTTATTTTTTTCCTCTTCTGAACTATACCTGTCCCAGATCAATGTCCTTCAAATGGGAGAATCCTTTATCCTTTTGTTTCCTATCTTATGCGTTTCTTCTCTCCAGGCTTTTAATTCTTGCCTCAGCTTACCTTGTTCAAGCAGCAATATTTATTCTCTCTGGGATTCTAACTCATATAGCTCCATTTTACTTCTTCTAACCTTTTCAACACTAATTCTTTTAGGTCCTATGTCTTTCTCCCAGCCAGCTGAGCCTACTATTGTTCCTAGCTCACGGTCTAGGATTTTGTGGTGAGCTGATACTGGCTGGCAGGTAAGACACTGCCTGGTGCCTCCCTCCCTCCTCCATGCAGTGGAATAAAGGAAAGAATTGGAAGGGCAAAATCAAGAAAAAAAATCCTCATGGGTTGAGGTAAAGAGGGTTGAATAAGTGAAGGAAAAAAAAAGAGAAGAGAAGAGAAGAGAAGAGAAGAGAAGAGAAGAGAAGAGAAGAGAAGAGAAGAGAAGAGAAGAGAAGAGAAGAGAAGAGAAGAGAAGAGAAGAGAAGAGAAGAGAAGAGAAGAGAAGAGAAGAGAAGAGAAGAGAAGAGAAGAGAAGAGAAGAGAAGAGAAGAGAAGAGAAGAGAAGGTGAGGAACAGAAACAAGTGCTGCAAAACTATCATTATGAGGATACTAATGTCCATCCAGCCTCTGAACAATGTCTACTTTGAAAAAAATCTCACCCAGTTTTATTGTTGAACATAATGTTACATGGCATGGAGTATTGCCTTAGTCATTTCAGGTCAGATGTCTTGATTGTATCCCCTCTGGATCTCTTGCCCATCCCGAGCATACTCATGGGGGCAGCAGAGTGAGAAACAGAAAATCTTGATGATGTGTAAGCACTGTTCAGCAGTAGCTAAATCATTGGTGTGTTACCGATGATGTTTTGGTTACATATCTAAAACATAGCACCAAACTATCTCTGTCCTAGTCAAACCCAGTACATTTACTACTTCTGAATTAAAGAGGGCAGTTTTATCAGTACTACAGACATGAGCATTGTGTGCAGTAAGAGCACTGTCTTCTCTCTACTCCAGCTCAGTTCCAATGCTTCAGCGTTGGAGAAAAGTCTTACTGCTACTGCAGCCTTGTTTTTGACATTTTCAACACATGTTGACATGTTAAAGAATTTAGGAGAAAATACTTATAAGCACACAGTCATGTGTGCATGCACCTAAGATTATGTTAACTGTTGTGAGAAATAATGGAAAAAGAAGGGAGGAGAATGATGAAGAGAAAGGGGTTTCTGTAAGACAGAGCCCTGTTTGTATTATACTCAACATTTTGTTATGGGCAAAAAGGGGAACATACCTTATATGTAAAGCCAGGAATTCATTGTCATTCTAATTGAAATTTTTTAGACTTTAACCAAAATACAATGAATGGTTATTGTTCTTTCATTTACAATGAAATTTAGAACTCTCTCAGTATATACATATATCAACACACATATATATAGTAATAATAATATGACTATATGATCATATTTCTATTATTATAAAAACATGGGTTACAAATACATCAACAGGCTTAAATTCCCCTGAACGGCCTTATCTGGGACCTTCACTGACACCCTGTGCCCACATCCCACAAACTCGATTTAAGTTCATTCCTGTTGTAGGTGTGTTATCCTCTGCTCACGTGGACATGCCATTGGGCTTCCTGAAGGGATCCTGGACTTCACCTGCTACCTTACTTTGTTCACTTGTTACAGATGGCTGAGAAAACCTTTGATGGTCACTGTCCTTGTGTGGCTGGTGCAGTCACTGTGCTGTGATCACCTTGGCTCCTGGCTTCTCTTCCCTTGTGGAGCAGCCTTATGGTATAGTTGGATAAATGGGGTACAGGAAAACATATGAAAAGAACAAAAATGTGAAAACTTAAGCAAATTAAAATCTATTCAGTGATAGAGACCTACTCATTAGACAATTGCTGTTCTAGCTAAACAAGTTAGAAAAAATGTCCATGCAGTCTCAAAACTGTGAAAAGTTAGTGCAAAGCCTGTTGCCTGTCACCAGCAATGGCAAGACTGTATTAAACAGATGGATACACTTATTAACCAGACTGCCCCACCTTCCAATTCTACTATGTGTGCTTAGAACTGTAGCTACTTTAAATTTCTGCTCTGTAATGTAAGTTGCAGATACTTTCCAGAAGCTTTATCTATCCTTAGCCATGCACACAGTAAAATAGCTTTAAGCCTGCAGGGTAACTGTTCAACGAGAAGGATCAATATTTTGTATGGGAATGTATTGACAGAGGATTTAAGAGGAATGGTTCTTTTTCTAACATTGCAGGATCAGGGAACTGACATTATTGTGAAAGCTGATTGAATTATTCTCAGCTATACTAGTAACATATAGGCCTTATTCTGTTGATAACTCATTTGAAAACAGACAATGATTTTGGAAAATATATTAATCATTCTAAATTACTCAGATGTATTCTGCATTGTAGCCTCAGCCTATAGACTGACAGCAAATTATTCAGTATTGTCTGAAATATTGAGTATTCTGAATGTAAAACCTCATTGGCCCTGATTCTTAGGTCTAGTAATGTGAGACATTCATTTGAAAGAAAGCAGAAAATGGCTTTATGATGACTTAGTAGTTCTATACTTATCAAAAAATATTCATTCTTTTTTACTTCACAGAATTGTTGGCTGGGCTTTTCATCTCTTTACATGTTTTTATGTGTAATGGCTGCCACGATTCCTTCCTAGAAGATAAAAATGAATTGAATACACTTTATTTATCTGGAACATGCCCTTTGGGGACTCATACAGGTAGGATTCTGTCTGCATCCCAAGAATGCAGATGGGAGAAAATTCCTGTCTATCATCTATTTTATACTCTCTCTCATAGCTCCACACCACACAGGCTACTAGTGAAATCTCACCTTCAAGTCAAATAGGTAGCTCTGACTGCTTTGATGAGAAAGGCTGTTCAGACACTATAGAACAGATTGACTCAGTTTCTATTGTGCATGTCAACCAATCAAGACCTTTATATGCCAGGGATGCCATCCTGGACACTACTATGTACTCATGAAAAGTAAATGTGGAACCCTCATGAAAGCAAACAGAAAAAAAAATCAACTATCCTTCCCTTTCTGCAAACGAGATAATTTTTATTTTGAGATCAATCAAAATTTCTGTGTATTTCTGTGGGCTCAGCTTCCTACTTTTTATTCTTTAGAATGCCGACTACAAACATATATAGAAGAATCATCTTGAATCCCTGAGTAGTGTAATGCAGAAAAGCCAAGAAAAATGTAAATAAATGACTCCTCAAATCACTTTATAAGATGAGGACACAGTGAAAGAACATAAAAGATTTTAAGTCCTTTGGCTTATATAGCCAGCAGAAGAGAAATCCCCATGTTCAAGTCCTGAAGTACATACTCTAACAACTAGTGTTCAGTAAATAACATGAATTAATTGATTTGGGTTTTTTTCCTAAGGTCTCCATGTCCTGGTAAAAGTAAATGAGTTTTTGTTATGTAGATCTTCTTTTAATATAATTTAAAATACAAGATGAAGCCCAGCAATATTGTCCACCCCTTTTTAACCAGCAGTCAAGACAAGAAAGATTAAAGAACTTGTGTGCTTTACACTAGTTACTACATCCTTCAATAGCTTTTTGTCAATTCACAAATTCTGTTTTCTTGTATTTTGCTTTGGTATTTTTCTGTTCTAAATACTGCACTAAGCAGTGTTGTTGCCCTTGCTAGATTTTTCATGTTTTCATTTTTTTATTAAAAAATTATTTTTTACTCTGAAAGTAAAAAAGCAAAACAAAAAATAAAGCAGCCTCATAAAACAAGAATAATAAGGATTTTTTTGTCCATTAATTTTAGTGGTCATTTGATTATATAGAGAAAAACATTCCTACTCATTGTTTTGCATCATAATTTATGCTGAAGCAGACACTTGAAGTTAGAAAGGCACTTCTTGAGATTAAAAATTATGTAGGAAATATACAATGTATAGTTATGATTGTAACTCAGAGACTTTACAGGATGTGTTTAAAATTGAAGAACTCAAACATTTCTAAGTTAATTCTGTAATGGAAGTGAGAGGAAGAAAAAAACCAGCCCACAATGTCCATGAAGAAGAAAACTGGGGGGACAGTCTAGAAAAGCATGACCTGGTTTTGGTCAGGTCGCTAACAGAAACTGGCAAACACCCTTTGGCAGGGTTAAAATTAACCTGTGATAGTATAGGTTGTAGAGATCATCACATCTACTACACAAGTTTAGTGAGATACTAATAGCTATTATGTATGTATTAGATACCTGGCCCTCCAGTTAGTATAGGAAAGTATATCTTGCATGACTGAACTTTTGCTTGTTTTTATTTCAAGGCATGCAGATAAAAGTGATAGCTATAGCACAAAACAAAAAGTACAACTACACCAGAAATACTGAAAATTCCAATGAAAGGAATATTTTGATTGTGAAAGAGATTTAACAGAATCATAGAATCATTTAGGTTGGAAAAGCCCCTTAAGATCATCAAGTCCAACTGTTAACCTAACACTACTAAATCCATCACTAAACCATGTCTGTAAACATCATGTCTACATGTCTTTTAAATACTTCCAGGGATGGTGACCCAACCACTTCCCTGGGCAGCCTGTTCCAATGCTTGACAACACTTTCTGTTACTAAATTTTTCCTAATAGCCAATCTAAACCTCGCTGTAACAACTTGAGGCCACTTCCTCTCCTATCACTTGTTATGTGGGAGAAGAGACTGACATCCAACTCTCTACAAACTCCTTTCAGAGCAACATGGTCTTCACTCAGCCTTCTTTTCTCCAGATTAAACAACCTGAGTTCCCTCAGCTGCTCCTCATAAGCTTGTGTTATATACCTTCACCAGCTTCATTGCCCTTCTTTGGACACACTCCAGCACTTTCTTGTAGTGAGGGGCCCAAAACTGAACACAGTATTTGAGATGTAGTCTCACCAGTGCAGAGTACAGAGGGGATGATCACTTCCCTAGTCCTGCTGGGATTTCTGATACAAACCAGGATGCTATTGGCCTTCTTGGCTACCTGGCTGGGTCACATTTAGGCAGATATCAACCAGCACCCCAAGGCTTTTTCCTGCCACTATTCCCCAAGCCTATAGTGTTGCATGGGGTTGTTGTGACCCAAGTGCAGACCTGGCACTTAGCCTTGTTGAATCCCATACAACAATAATAATACTCAATAATATTCAGTTTCTGGTTTTCTTTTTGCTTTAAATAAAAACCTAAATGCAAATTTATGATGGAAAACCTTATTATGGCTTGGATAAATGTCTGCCTTGTCTTTATAGTTTTTAATAGTTAAAGAGATTGCAGGTTTACTTATAACACCATTCCACATTATTATGTATTTATTATTATGTATTAAAAAAGGAAAAGTACTCTCTCTTGCTTGAGTTGACTCTAACTTTAAATATGGTTAAGTTCCACAAAATACACAAGATACTGCAGTAGGAAAGTACCTGAAAGTAACTTGGTAACCCAATCATCAAGAAATGAAGAGGCCATCTGTCTTCTGGGGGTGATCAATACTTTGAGTAATTTACATTAGTCACCTAGATCTCATGCACATTCTGTTATTTCTTATCTGGCAAATGCTATAGCAGAACTTGTAAATGAAGTGGCACATGTAGAAGAGTTCTGGAGGCTGGAGAAGGTCTGGATTCCCTGGCTTTGTCTCCAAACTTGTCTATACCATTTACATTGCCTCATAAATCTACCCTGCTGCATCACTGTCTTGGCCCACTCCATAGAAAGGCAGGTGCCTTTGGAAATCTTCCCATGGAATCTACATAAATACTTCATTTTAGTGGAGAACATAATCCTCCAGAAGCTTCCAAAGGCAATTCTTTGCAATGACTTTGCATGAAAATTGGGTACTCTGAGAGAACCAAGTCAGCACCTCGCAGAAATGTAGAACATAAACACATTAGCAGGTTGTTTCCAGATAATAAAATTAGATGTAATCCAAATTAACAGTTGATATGTGAGCTGATTTATTATAATAGTCACTATTCTTTTCTTTTCTCCAGATCTTGTTTTAATTTGAAAGTCAGACTATATAGTTCCATAGACGCAGTAATGGTAAAAGGCACAGGTAGATTTAGAAGCTGAAAGGAAGTTGTAGGCAAAGATATTTAAAAACCGAAAAATCATAACAATCTTAATGCAGGTGATTTCATTGCCTTACTCTTCATTACGATTGCAAAATAGTAACATATGTTATAGCATTTTATGGATGAGCAAAGTAAACCAACATACAATAGGAATCCCAGTTACTACATACATCTGTCTGGCCAAAAATACTTATTGACTGCAAAATCTGCTGTGTAAAAGTTCAAGATAAAAAAGGAACTAAGTAAGTAAACATCAATAAAGGATTATCCTTGTTTGTAAAGAGTCTGTTCTAGCAGGAATTATAAACAGGGACCTTAACATTAGAGTGACAGGGTAGATTCCTAGGAAGTTAAAAGTAAATCATCTTGTACTAGTACCTTAGCAGCTTTAAGTAAAAGATTTATCTGGGCTAATATTTAAGATTAACCATAATCAGAAACAAGCCGCGATATTCTCAGCTGGCCACATTTAAGGAGTAATCAGGCTTCAAAATGTTTATTTAATAACAGATGTTTTCTGACTGACACAGTCATCTGCCATTCTTTCCTTTTAAGCATAAGTTACTTTAGAGTTGAGATTTACAAACAATAGTAAATACTGAAATTATTTTAATTTAGAGAAACATAAATTTAAGTTCTTTATTGAAGATGAAATCTACTCTGAAATAGGAAAATTTTGCAAAACATGACCACTCCCTCTTAAATTCTTAATTTTTACACAAATCCTTTGCTGCAGACTGCCTCCCATTGTCATGCTCATCAGTACAACAATGAAGCTGTGTCTTGGTTATGTCTCCAGTAGCTGAGAAATGAGCATTTGACTCTAAATTTCCTAATGATTCAAAAAGAAAGGGTCATGCACAGTTTTGGAAACTGGCAGTGACATATAATTTTATAAAACATATACTCACTTCTACTTGATGAGATTGGACTCCTAAAGGAACTGGGCGGAAGAAATGACTTAATGTTTACATTTAAAAGCCTTAGACAATTTATTTATTTCTTTAGTTGACAAATTTCTGTTTTTGCAATGAATCTTCCAAATACCAACCTTGAATCTGAACTTTTGTGGAATGTTTCAAATTATAGTAACCTGTCTTTCAAAGTAAATTATTATTTTTGTGGGAAAATGGAAAATACCAAAATAAAATTTCCTTACCCCCACCGCCACCTACGCCCTTTTCCCATCAACTGATATGTTGCGTTAGTTTTAAATATAGAAAAAGTTTAATTACAAGAAATGGTCTGTTCTTGAAAACAGAGAAAGAGAGTCCTTAAAATAACAGCTGGGTATCCTACTTTCTCACTGCCCATGTGTACATTTTCACCACCTTTTATTTTCAGGAGGTAAATTTTAGTATTTCTTTGGCCTTATAAAGAAGCTCCCTGCATAGGATGGGCATAATGACAGAGAGAAGACTCAAATACAGTATGTCTGAAAAGGCCAATGACCTTACTAACACAGAGCTGATTCTACCTAATAACTAAATAATTCTGTAATATTTCAAGGTAATAACCTAAATTTGTTCATTATGGAAAAAAATTAGAACACAGATCTGTCACTTAAAATCTTATTGTCACTGTATCAGATTGAGTCACAAGGGAAAAAAAAAAAAAAACAAACCAAAAAACAAATCAACCAACCAATAAAACAAAATCACATGCTAAACTAAAACAACAGCAGAAACCAAAACAAATAGTTGGGCAAATAGACTGAATGTTTCAAACCGGTCAGTGGGAAAAAGTGTATGCCTAAACACTTCTGATTCTTTACAATACTTTATGAAGCTTCCTTTAGTATCACCAGCAACTAGTATTTTCAGGCAACAGACAAAGTACTGTGTTCTGATTTGTAAATACAAAAAGCATGTTGTTGTTAAAAGGACTTAAAATATGTTCTGGATAATTAGATTTAAATTAAGTAACTGTTTAAAAATCCATTTAGAATATGATGCTTTGCTTCCCTCACCAGCACCACAACCCCCCATTCCCCCCCCCCCCCCCCCATGGGTTATCCAATACTGTAATTTATAAACCATTTTTACTTACTTTTTTTTGTTCCTTATTTCAAATTCCAGCATATAACTTGATTTGGTTTTAATATTCAGTTCTAACACTTTGGTGTATAGCATTTTAAAGCAGGACAGATCTCTTTGTTACTCTGTCCTACGTTCAAGTCTAATTTCTAATTAAAATTAAATGCTTCAGTTTAATATGCTGCAACACACAAAATTTTTTATCTGTACAGCCAATTTAGTGCTTACATATGACTGAGATCTAGTGAAAATGCAGTCTTGCAGTGGGTTATAATTCATACAGTAATATAGACCCAGCTCTGGTACCTCTAAGGGCTGGGGATGTATGGTCTTAAATAATTGGAAAATTAAACATATTAGAATACTATTATGGATGTAATAACTGTGGTAAACATTTCTGGGCCTATTTATTTGGAAACGTAATGTATATTCTTAGAAAGTGTTGTTTTCAGACAGAAGCAGTATGAAAATGTATGTGCAGTGAATTTTCCATAGGTCACTACATGTCAGCTAAGGAATGACTGTCTTTCAGTTTTGGGTGAGATGCAGCTGATTTTTGTCTTGGCTTTGTACAATTTGGAACAAGTAACTTTGAGAAATTACTAGGTAGCTATTTTTAATTGCAATGTTGAAGTGAACTGTTTGTGTTTCCCACCTCTGATGCTTTATTGCAAAAACCCAGCATGAAAGTCATTGAACCATGACAAAACTGCAATATTTTTAAATATGTACAGAAGAACTTTATGTGCACCTGGAAAATGTGAATCTCAAACTGAAGTGTCTGAGAAGCTGAAGGGTCTCTGTAGTTAAGATACAATACAGCAGCGATTTTGAAATTTGCAATTTGGGAAAAAAGATACCTAAAATTCAGCTTAATCCCGGTTATGCTTAACAGCATTCGCCTTCTTGAGCCTTGTTCCTCCTGCTCAAGACTAAGTTCAGTACTAGTGGAAGAAACAGCTTTGAGACTCTTCAGCAGACACCACATGGCAAATTAACAAGCCCAAAAGTAGTAACTTGTAGCTGTTGGAAACAAAACCCAGTGTGTATGAAATGTTATACTATAGATCATTTTAAAGCTTGTAGGTAAGCTACAAACTACAATATGAAACCTTAACAGTGATTTGAATTCTAAAGATCCCATAAGCAATTCTATCAAATTTAATTTCAGGTTTTTGAGCCTTTGTCTTCTTAAATTCTTGTTAACTACTTCAAATAATTATATAACTGCAATCTAATATCTGAGGTTGAGATCATCTTTAATCATAGTAATTCCAAGTGCTATAGTAGAATTAATTGAAAAAAAATAAAAGAAAATCTTACTTTAAAGTTAAACTATGTTTCTTCTATTTCATGCAATGAGAAGAGGAAAGCACTATGTTTTGCAAAACGTTCACTAAAAAATTACTTTTTGATATAACCACATTTTTCTTGTGGTTTAATTTTTCAGTTATTCAGATGGGAAACGTCAAATAGAATTTCATTTTGGCTATAGTTTCTACTGATCTTTTTGACAAAACACTTTGAAGTGAAATTTTAGTCATTGCTTATACTGGGAATTATATGCAAAATTAGGATTACCATGCTAGACTCTTTTTCTCCCCCCACCCCCACCCCTCCTCCTTGGATAGGGACAATCTCAAGCCAACACAGAGTCTACTACAAATGACAGGGAAAATTTTTGTGGGTTTTTGTCATCATGAGGTTGTCTTACTCTATGGAAAAAAAAATTATCCTAATGCTTCTGTATCATATGAGATATATGACTTATTTTAAATCTGAAGACTTAATTTTATTCTGGCACAAAAGTCAATTCACTGAAGCAAACAAGTTCATGAGACTAATATTGCTGCAGGATCAAATTCTCTTTATTATTTATCTTTTATTCTTTTACATCATTTATTAAATTGCTTCAATGCCAGAGTTAATAACCTACTAAGCTTCCTGGACTCTCCTCTTCTTTTTGACAAAATTATGGAGTGATTTGTGACTTATTAAATAAATAGATAACTACATAAGGAAGAATTTCAAAGTAATAATTAGGTAATTAAAAATTTTCAATAAAATATATGCCAGTAACAGGGTAATTTTTACAAGTACCTTTAATTAACTTTTAATGCTCTGTTTCACTTTCATTGCTCTGTTTCATACCAAGTAGCTTCACAACCATTTTCACCCCAGCACCAGTCCTCTCATATAGTAATGCTTTGAGGTGCATAACCACTCTTACGCTAATTCCAATTCACCCTATATATTCCCAGTCATTTCTCGTGGGTGTTTGCACAGAATAGTACACAACAGATGCACATGTAAGATCCAAAGTAAAACAGACTTCCTTGTGTTCAGTTCAGTGCATCTCCAGGCCCTTTGACTGCATGACCTTTCAGATTCTTCCAGAAATCTATAAAACAGCCTTCCTGTGACTGGGGTTTTCATTGTCTTAATCACACATGAAGTAAGAGTAGTAAATTACATCTACTATGCAAGTTTGTCATATATAAAGTGTCTAGAATAGCTTGAAAAAAATATTATTGTGGCTAACTATCAGTTGGGAATAATGGAGTACTGCTGAACTGGCCTGTTGTTTCTTCAGGATATAATTCCTGTGCTCATTAAGAGATAAGCATATGGAAACTTTTTTTTTTTCTTTTTGCTTCATTTACTCCCACCTCCTCCTGAATAATTTGCTCCCTCTACCTCCCACTCCATCCTGCAATACTGTTTCGCAACACCCTGTTAAAACTGATATAAAAGATACTGTCCTTATTCTCCCACACCCCACCCCAGCCCGCCATCTTTAGCATACTCCCCTAAATTTTCTTAATAATTTGATGATTAAAATTGATAAGTGGCCATCAGAACAGGTTGTTAGTTGTATGTGAAACATGCTTGATAGTTGAAGCCAGCTTTAATGAGTAAAATGCTAAATACTGTATTTAAAGTAAATTAAAATGTCAGCTTAATCTTATTCCTAATCCTGGAAAATGATGTAAACAGACTCTAAAATTTGTGAAGCTGCTGAAGTGAGTTGGTTACCAATCTGCTGCAGAAACTCCATCCAAGGAGTTACAGTATTTCCTCTATCATCTAGCAATGCTTGTTTTCAAGCTACAAACCATTTTCTTTCATAAATGAAAGCTCCACATGTGTCCACTGCTCTGTATTTTTAAGGAATGAAGTGAAAAGAAACAGAGAAAGCAGAATACAGGAACAAGCAGCAATAACTGAATTCCAGGTCTGTGTCCATTTCTGTAACTAAATACCTTTTTGATCAGCATAAAACAAAAGTAATTGTCTATGATGTGAGATTCTGAAAGACACACACTCCACTTCCAGGTGTGTAATTTATTGCCAAGTTTTAACAGCATCAGTAAAGATTTTTCCCTCCCCCCCTCTATCTGGCTGCTTTCCCAAACATGCTCACAGCTTTTTATAAACCTTTTTTCATCATGAGTAGTTTGAACAAAACAGTAAATGCTGCTTTACTATGAATATACAAATTGCAAGTGATGGTACCAGTACAGCCTAAGAACCATCCAGGAGTTCTAGATCTTGCAGATGTCCTAATTTTGCCAGCTGATTAAAAATGCTCCCTAACAACAGCAACTAATTTTTGATGGGCAGATGCTGCTATCCTCACTCCACAGAGTTCCTTTGGAAGACAAGACACTGACGTATCTGATCACAAACCTTACAAAGTCAGCTGCTGTTGCTAAAAGACTGGCTATAAAATTAATTTGGGGGAGGGCATATTTAGTGTCTGCAGGATACAGACATCATTTGCATGCTATAGACCTGACCTCACTAGTAAATTTGCTAAATATTTGCTAAAGTTAGCAGCCTAAATTGAAGTACACTATCACATTGTTCCTGCTTATTGCCCTGCCTTTGCCTACCTGTTATTTCTTACCCTGCAAATGCTTTGAGTCAATGACATACTTTTTAATTTTTTTGATTTTACAATATATAGCAAAAGTGGTATTTTATTTCATGAGTTATTTAGAATGAAGTTATACAAATTAAAGAAATAATAGCATTACTGATGCAGTATGTCTGGGGAGGTACCTGTCTGTGTTATAGTTTGTTAAATCCTATTCAGTATATTCAAGATTTCCAAATATGCCTTTTTACAGACTAACCTTTAAATAAAGAGACATGACCAGAACTTACACATGATAACAGTAAATTTGTGTACAATTCCTGCATTTTTAAAAAAAGTCTTTAAAAGTCTTTAAAAGTTTTTTTTAAAAATGTTTTAAAGCATGCAGGTTCACAATCAGACTAGTAATTTTCTCTGATATTTTCCCAAGACATTTCAGAAATATCCATTACCATAGTGTCCTGAATTTGTGTGAATTTGCAATTCAATTTCCATATCATAAAAGGAGGTTGTTTTGTAAAATGTCCAAATGTATATTAGTGCAGTGTTTTGCAAAAAAAATTCTGCAAACATTAAATGCTCTCATATGCTGGAAGATGAACAAAGACAGGGAAAATATTTGCAATTATCAAGATCACTGGAAACTGAAAAGGTCTATCACATCTCTCAGCCTCTTTATTGCTTATTTCTTATTATAGGAATAATATTGAAGCTCATTTTTAAAAATTGGCTTGAATTCTATTTGAAGTGAATGTCTTAGAGTGGTTTCATATTATTTTCAAAACAGGAAGTTTCTCCTTTATTTTAGATATATACATATTGTAAACATACAAACAGTCCACCCTTTAAACATTTATAATGCAATTTGTCATTATAAAATTATAATTTTACACCAAGACATTCCTTATAGAGCACATATTTCAAGTTTTTCTTTTAATGAATCACTGTTAATATGTTTAAGGAGAAACAAGATGTTAGAGGAAACACTATTACTGTTAGTGACCTACAGTTCCAAATACCCTTGGAACAGTCATCTTTTCAGACTTGAGTCGTTGTTCTTCCTATTTCTTCATTAATTTGACCATACAGATGGCTGATATTCATTATTATATTATGTAATATTGCTTATTATGTTATTACTGTATAATTATTTATATTAGTGCATATAAATATTTTAAATATTGATATAATATAGAAGTATAGAAGTATAGAAAATTCTATTAGTAGAAATAATAAAAGCATACAGAAATATCTGTAAATAATAGAAAATTCTGATATCCATATGTTAGGCTGCTCTTTATACACAGGAGTGTTTTGTCTGTTATTTACAGGGTTCAAATATAATAAAAAACCCCTTCTACTGAAAAGTAGAAACGGTACTGTATACTGTATTGTATAATGCAGTACTCAATAATAAAATGGTCTAATACCTATAAAAAAATAGTTCAATACTACTTCCATAATATATAATTTGCCTTTTCTAATACCATATACCTTGAACACTTCTTGCAATTCTCTAAAATGCTCAGAAATAAAACTGTATCTTCCTTTTTATCATAATTTCTATTCTCAGTCTGTTTTTCCTAGGCAAAAATTCTCAAACTATTGTTTTCTACATTAATTCAGATAAATTATTTCTGTGATGTTTCTGCTCCTGTTGTTTTTTTTTCATTAAATCGGCTTTATTTTAAATCATTTTATTGGATTTCATGACCAAATTCAACAATGTTTTAATGAATTTACTAAACTGGCTATGTGTCATACCTATGTATGTGTTTTAGATATCCTAGGAGAGCTCAGATGGCACAAGACGCCTATAAGGGGACAACTGATTTAAGGCTGTCATCCCAGTCACAGGGCCATGGAGAGCTATTTGCATACCTGAGCTCTACTGGGGCATCCACCTGACAAAAGATTTCTAATGCAGTTGAGCTATTGTGTTAAATCCCACCTGGCCTTCAGCTGCCAATCCAAAAGGCTGCAGTGGTTGCAAATATCTTGTAAATCCTGTACTGTATCTCCTGTCCCAGTGCAGTTATGCATCCAAGTAAAACAAGATGTTTCAAATGGGATTGGGTACCTGTGAATAAGTGACTTAACCCTTTTTCTCTGTTTTACAACATTTCAAATTTTCCTTAGTCTCCACTGATACCTTTGCCAGGGATCTTAGATGGCATTACATTTAGTCTTTTGGTTGCAGCCATCTCTTTGGAACTCCTTATCACTCAGACTAAGCAAAACGATTAACCAGTTTCTCTATTTCTGTACTCTACTTCAGTCAATATAAAAGGGACCCTGTGATCATGATAATAACTATCCTAGGATTAGTTTGGTCTGGTCAAATATATCTAAAGAAGCCTTCATATACAAAGTAGTTGATTGTCAAATTGGTTTAGTTACTGGTCACAAAAACAGAACATTGCCCACTTAATTACCCAAGAATTCAGCATGAAAAGAATAATAAAATCTCCCCTTAAAATAATGACATTAGCAATAGCAATAAAAATATTTATTTCTAAAAATTGCTAAGTAATTTTTTACCATCTTTAGCAATACATTTTTCTCATCAATATTTGAGCCAGTTACATCCTTGTAGAATATAATCTACCTCCAACTGAAATACCAGCATTTTTTTCCCAGTGTATGTAATATGTCACCCAATCTGTTTGGAAATCAGTGCTTTGTGAGGAATACCTGTACATTAGTAAAGAGAAGGATACAGTCAAAATCAGAGTATGGACATTGAACTGATCCACTTCATTTGACTTGTATAGCTCTCTGTACATTAAAATAACGCATTGTGGTATTTTATTGCCATGTAAAGGGTCCATTCAGTAATATTGAACTTTAATTAAAAAGGATAAGGATCCTCAGGACCTTAATGAATTGGACCCTGTGTATTCATTTTAAGAAAATGAAAAGAATTAGCAACACAGGAAATTTCTCTATCTGTACATAGAAAAAGTAGAGGACAGCACAGTTGTGGCTTTTAACAGAGATCAGGGATCTCCAGTAAGATACCACAAGAGTGAAGCCAACTGTATATACAAAATTTTAGCTTGTCTGTTGTCTGTTGGTGACAGCATATATTCTATCGTTGTCAGGTAGAGTGGGTCTTAAGAGTTTTCAATCCAGAATGAGGCTGCAACATAAACTGAGAAGAGGATGCTGCACCAGATATAAAATACATCAATGGATCAGTGTTTTACAAACCAAATGGAAGTACTACACTTTTTCTTCCCCAGTTAGTCTCTCTCAACAGTACTTTTACCCACATAGCAAAAACAAAAAACAAAAAACAAAAAACAAAAACCCAAAAATCAACCACCAACCAAAAAATCCAAAACAAAACCAGCCAACCAAAAAAACCAGCTCCTGTATGCTCATGAATAAAAAAAAGCCATTGAATTACTGTAAATATGAATTGGTAGAGTCAAATACCTTCAAAAATCCAAGATAACAGGATTGCCAGTCCCTGTCAAGATTGTAAACTGATCAATGCTAGTATTTGAGTTTCATCCTCAGTAATCAATCTACAAGTTTTCCTGAATGCTAGCAAAATTATATAGCTTGGACCAAGCACAAGTAAACATCAGCTGTGTTTGGTGTAATTCTATTGTGAAGGGTTATTTTGCCCATTGCAACCCATATTGAGTAAAGCTGGTCACTAAGTAAAATGTAACTCTGAAAGAGGACACTAGGAGTGTCATTCCTAAAAGTAACCACAAAATATCCTAACTTGATTTTTTTTCTTTTTTCTTTTTTTTTTTAAATTTATTAGACAAAAGAAAATTCTATTAAGCTGCATTTTTTTTTCAATAATCTGTTACCTTATTAAATTAGATTATGTTGATATTAATTTCCAGGTGTCAGGATTCAGGATTTTTATACTTAATGAAATGTTCTAAACTCTACATTTACTTCATTGTCAAAGTATACATATATCAGTTACACATGTAATGCTTAGTATGTTTTGTATCTACAGTCTAAGTTATCTAGCTTGTATTCATTATTTCCACTGTTAACCTGAAAATCTAACAGTTCTACTCACCATATAGGCAGCTTATACAGTGTTTAAATCACTTCTTTATATTTTCTTAATAAACTACATACATTGAATGTCCATCACAACAATGAAAATCTTTTCCCTTAATCATTTTCATGATTCCATGTTGAAAGATTTCCAGTAATTTAAGTACTGTTAAGAACTCTTTTTTCAGTGTTCAAGGAAAATGGATACTGCATTACAGTAGTGTGAGTAGTGGAGTATGGCTAAATGTGAATTTCTGGAAATGAAGCAGTGTTGACAGTGTCAGCTAAAGAGGTAATACAAAGTCTGTATTTATTTGTTTTGGTTTGGTTTTTTATGTTTTGTTCATTTATGCTTTGCTTAGCCTTTCTGACCATAACATTGAAGCAGGGTGTCAGGTCTTATATTTAGCAAGTTAATCAGCATGGTCACCAAGTTTTTCCAAGCAAAGTAGTAAGTGAAGGATGAGTGCCCTGTACTTTTAAGAATGTCTTTATTTTCAGGATATAACCTTAAATTTGCCTTTATGAAAAGACAAGCTCCTTGACAGAACTCAGTTTATCAAGAGTTCCATGACTTCTGGTAAAAGTATTTTTGTCCCAGGTCATTGCCAAAATAGTTCAGGAATAAAAGGTGGATCTTAGTGTAAGTTTCTGAAAATAAAACTGCTTTTTGATAATTCTCCATTAATAATATAATATGCATTTTGATTTAGTATTATTTAAAATTCTTCAGAGTAGTGGGTTTACATATCAAGGTTTTCATAACAGGGGTCGGGGGAGGTACAGGCGTGGCTTCTGTGAGAAGCTGCTGCAAGCTTTCCTTGTGCCCGATGGAGCCAGTGCCAGCCGGCTCTAAGCTGGGCCTGCTGTTGGCCAAGGCTGAGACAACCAGTGACACTGGTAGTGCCTCTGAGATAACATAAAAAAGAACTTGGGGGAAAACCCTGTGCAACAAATTGCAGTTGAAGAGAGGAGTGAGAATATGTGAAAACAACTCTGCAGACACCAAGGTCAGTGCAGAAGGAGGGAGAAGGTGCTCCAAGCACTGGAGGAGAGACTCCCCCGCAGCCTGTGGTGAAGCCCACGGTGAGACAGGCTGTCCCCTTGCAGCCCATGGAGGTTAATGGTGGAGCAGATATCCACCTGCAGCCCGTGGAGGACCCCACATGAAGTAGGTGGATGCTCAGAGGCTGTGACCCTGTGGGAAGCCTGCACTAGAGCGGGGTCCTAGCAGGACTTGTGGACTTGTGGACAGAGGAGCCCATGCTGGAGCAAGTTTGCCGACAGGGCTTGTGGCCCCATGGATGACCCATGCTGTGAAACAGTCCGTTCCTGAAGGACTGCACTCGGTGAAAGGGACCCATTCCTGGAGCAGCATGTGAAGAATTGCCACCTGTGGGAAGGAATCACGTTGCAGAACTTAATGGAGGACTGTGTCCCATGGGAGGGACCCCATGCTAGAGCAGGGGAAGAGTGTGAGGAATCCTCCCCTTGAGGAGGAAAGAGCAGCAAAGGCAACATGTGATGAACTGACCACAATCCCCATTCCCTGTCCCCTTGCACCACTCATGGCAGGGAGGTGGAGAATTTGGGAGTGAAGATAAGCCTGGGAAGCAGTGAGGGGTGGGGGGAAGGTGTTCTTAAGTTTTGGGGTTATTTCTCATTATCCTACTCTGATTTGAATAGTGAAAAATTTAACTAATTTCCCCAAGTCTGTTTTGCCCATCATAATAATTGCAGAGTGATCTCCCTGTCCTTATCTCAATCTACGAGCTTTTTGTGCTATTTTCTTTTCCCTGTCCAGCTGAGGAGGGGAGTGATGGAAAAGCTTTGGTGAGCATCTGGTGTCCAGCCACAGTCAACCCACTACATTCAGCAAAGTGTTTGATTTGAAAATAGAACTTAGTAATGATAATGGTAAGATGGCTGATTGCAGTATATTGACATTAAGTCCCTGTTTCATGGCATTTGTTCATCACCAACAGGATCATAACAAATATTTCCCTCCTTTGGAATATAACTTTACTGCTCCTGGTAGTGATAAGAAGAACAGAAGTGCATTCGTTTTCCACTGAAATAATTGTCAGTAGTCATGGATAGACATAAGTCAGAAAACTGGACATAACCAGTGCACCTTACTCATGAAATAAATTGTCTGTTGAATTTGGGACTTAGGGAGTAACAGTCAATCTTATTGGCAAAGAATGTTCTTGTTTGTTTGTTTTTCATCTTTTCTTTATGGTACAGTGTGTTTTCCAGGAATTTCACTTAGAAATTGCTTTCAAATGTAGCAGTCTAGGATATTGGTGATGTTTCTGTTCTCTCAGCTTGACATTGCAACTTTGAACATATTTTTTTTAATACAGACCTTGTTGTTGAGAATCAGGAAGCACCTTATGTCTTTCTCTAATGCTATGTGGAGCAGATGCTCTGTGGAGTTTTCTAAACAAAGTAACTTTTAAATAGTTATAGAGATAGTACTGCTGGAAATAATGCCAATATGAGAACTTGAATGCACCGTTATATTTCACAAATAATGGCAAAGACCCAATATTTCTGACTTTCTTTCCTGGAAAATTAAATTAAAAATAAGATCCTAGTTATTGTTTGTTGCTTCTATCAAAAAGAAATACTCTGAAAAGATAACAAAACTATTTATTGAAGCAATTTAGTCAGAAGAACTTGAAAGCAGAAAGGGTTCAAAATTCATATCATTCACAGTTATCAAAATTTTCATGTTGTTTCCTAAGGGAGTACATAAGTACCTGTACTGAAGTAGCTTGTAGAAAAGATCTGTAAATCTCACAGGAAAAAAACCCAAAAACTAAATTGAGGCTACATAGAAATCCCACAGACAGTGGGAAAATTGCTGTTCATCAAAGAAAGTTTTCTTAGTGATTAATGAGTAACAAACATAAATCAAGTTAAACTTTACAAAGTAAAATTAAATAAACAAAACATCAAAAGTTCTTTGACAGAAAAGATAACAAAGGCAAAATTAATATTTTGCTGCAGTTCTCAGTGAGAATGGACCAAAAGCACAGCAGATAACGAGAATAAATTTCAAGGGAAAAAAAATTACTGAGGAGAATTATAAGTGAAACCTAACATTTTAATGCATGACGTTTAGGATTTCTGATTATCTCCCTCTCAGAGCATTAAATCAACTTGTGTATGATGTCATCAACCCAGTGACAAAGGGTTTCAATTAAAAATATTAGTTCATGACAGATACTATTTCACTGGAAAAGTAGCAAATATTGTACTTAGGTGAAGAAATGGAGTAAAAGCTATTGACCTAGATATCATACAACATGATTTTTAAAGAAATCTAAAGATGTAGGGCCATGAGAAATAAATCTAAGTTTTTCCAAAGGTTGTTTCTGCCAGAGTAATCTGATAGCTTTTAGTCAAGAGAATTGTCATGTATCTAATATACACAGATTTTAGTAAAGCATTTTAGTGTAGCACCACATGCAAAATTGTTAATGAAGCTGTAGAAGATGGATGTAGAACTGTAAATTGTACAACTGGCTAAAGAAGACATGGCAACAAAATTGTTCTGAAAAACAGCTGTAAGACTTGCTGGAATTTGTTTATGGAGTTCCTTAAGATTTTGTCTTTGATCATTTTAAATTGACTGATATTAGTGGCTGGCTCAAAAAAAATGTAAGAGTTTGTTAATGAAATTTTCTAATTATAAGGTGATGTGAAATGCTATTAATGCAAAATATTAAAATAGCATATGGAAAGATTTGGATGACTTTGAAAGGTTGAGTAAGAGATTGACATTAAAAGGTGTATGTGCAAGTTCGTATAATTTGTAGCTCTTATGTACCTACCATACACATTATGCATACCATCACTTTTGTGTAGCTCTAGCCAGTCATGTATGGTATGGAGATGAATTATGGACAGAAGGTGATTAGAAAGAGGCCACTAAAGCTGTCTGTGAAAATGGGAGCCCACTGTATGAAAAGTGAAGAAAAACTTGGTGAATGAGGTGACACCTTTGGAAAGATATCAGTTTTGTATGCCCCACCAAATATTAGTTCTAAACCAAAACATGAAAAATCCCAAGTGAAAGCCTATTAAATCCATAGAATAAATTTCATAGCAAAATAATTTTTAAAAAAGGTATAAATATAAAAACATACTACTTTCTGGGAAGAAGTTAAATAGATTTAGTGTTATTGTAGGTTGACCTTCTGGGAGAAAAGGGCATAAACTTTAGTTACATTTAGGATAGCACTTTCTCTGTTTCTGGAGGTCATATATGAAAAATGAGTTGATGAATGATTTCAGCAGAACAGGAAGTCCCTTCCAGTCCTTTGTTTCTAAAATGTCATATAAATTAGAATACTTATGTACATCTAAGAATTGCATCAGAGCTATGACATGTATCAGTGATGTAATCTGATGAAAAACTGTAGAAAAGAAAAAAAAAGAGCTGTTCTCAATTAATCAGTACTGATTTACATTTTCCATGTTATCTGTTTTGAATCCTTTAGTCTCTAGACCCTGTATGAAATGATTCAGTGTATCTCTAGGATCAAAGCTAGGTTATGGACATATAATTATATGGCTCATCCTGCTTGCCTTTTCAAAGTATTGACCCATTAGCTTTCTTCCAGTCCTCTGGAGCTTCCCTAGTGTTCCAGGACTTATTGAAAAATCAATGTCAATTGTCTGGAGAGATCTCCAGCCAGCTTTTTTAAAATTATTGAATGCAAGACTGATTTAAAAATATCTAGTTTTAGTAGTTGCTGCTTAACAACCTCCAGAGTTACTGGAGTGGGAGGTATTTCATCATCATCAACTGCTATGACTATACCATCTTGACTTTTTCTAAATACAAAGAGAGATCATGAGTATATTTCTGCTTCTCCTGCATTATTATTGGCATGGTTATACAGTTTTCTTTCATTAATCGATAAATATCAGTACTAGGATATTTTTGCAGTTGCTATTTTATTGTGGAGAGTTCCCAGTTTTTGATTTAGACTCATTGTTATTAAATTCAATTTTATCTGATTCTTAGTAGTTTAAGTACTTATTTGTGTATTCATTTTTATAAAATTTGTAACTTCTCTAAATTTAGACTATTTAGAAAAAAAAACCCCAACAAACATACAAAGAAAAAAAAACCCACCAACACAATGCAACTTGTCTGAACTGCAATGCTGTTGTTTTAGAATATTGTGGAAAAGCATTTTCTTATATTTGATTTGGTTTTGTGTTCAGGGATTAATATCTTCACAACCCCAATCTTATGGAAATATTCCTTCCACTTTTGTGTCTATTTTAGTCAGGTATGTGTTGCTTCCCTGAGGTATTCCTTTATATACAGCATTTCTCAGTTTTCTTTCCTGTACCTACAGAAAGTTTCGTTTTCTTCCTCCCCAACAGATCTCCCATATTTGGCAAGTAGCCCCTTTTTAGAAGCTCATATAAGCCTCTTAATTTTTAGGATAATTTTAATGATGCCAATGCTTTCCTGAGTCACCTGCTACAGCAGAATTATTATTAATATTTAGAAGTACCTTACTCATGGATTCTTATGGGAATGTTCCTATACTTTTCACAGACACTCTAAAAGTTTAATTTGAACAATTCTTCATTATTAATGTGCATTTAGAAGTTGATTAGTCTCAACATAAACTAAACATTTAAAATAGGTTGGACAGCTCCTGCCTGTAAAGTGTGCTTTTCTTTCTATGGCCTCTGAAAGTGGCCTCAGATGGACACATATGTAGCTAATCACACAAAACTTACCTTATTTCCTCACCACTTTCCTCACTGATAGTGCAAGAATGGTTTTAAGTTCTGTTCTAATATAGCCTTTTTCCAGTCAAAATTCTGTCATCATAGTTTATTTTCAATTGTCATTGTGTCTTGTGGCTTGCTAAAAGTTTAGGTCTTGAATATCACAGATGCCCTGTCCAAAGAGCTCTGTCAATACTGTGTCTGAAGCAGTTTATATGAGTCACATAGTCCTCCTGATTTGTTGGCATAACAAAATTCTAATATGTTGAATGCTTTGAATATTTTGTTTTTAACTTCTGCAACATTTTCTGAGATAAGACTGTTACTGTGCTTAAACAAATCCCTTAAGGAAAGTACTTCACAGAATACTTATAAAGTCATCTCTGATGACATATGCAATGATACTCAGATTAATTCCTGAATTTCCAGTGACCGATACCTGGAAAAACATAGCTGAGACATGATCGTGGAACTGAGCCTAGTTTGTACTTGCATCTCTAGCACCTTATGAATGATATTTTATAGAATCTGCTTCCTCTAATCCCTTTCTAATCTATAGAGATTTCATTTTCCAGTTTTAGACCACTAGGATTCCGATCAGTCAATAGGCAGGCACCATAGTCTCACTTTCTCTTTCTTGTATTATTTCAAGCTCTACATATTCCTCCTTACTGTTTAAACTTGTCTAAATTGTTTAAATTGATATGTTAATTAGGTCTGCTCAAATTTATCACAGAATAAACTGAAAAGTTCACAACATTACCCCAGAGTTCAAGAATGTCAAGAGTAAGAAAATAACTCTGAATTATTATTGATTTAGATTTATAATTTTATTAGTTTGACCCATAGTTTCTTCTGTCATTGTTCATTAATTTCTTTTTTATTTTTTGTTCCCTACAGTTTGAGAAATTTGTTACAATTGTAAGATCATATTTATCATGGGTTCTGCCATTAGTTTATAGCTATTGCTATCTGGCTTAAATTATTTTGGCCATTTTTAATCCAGAGGGAAACAATTTCTCCTCTGGTTTTCAAAAGGTTTTGGCAATTATCTTGTACCCTTCTCTCTGTATATTACAATATAGTTAACATAAGCAGAATCTAGTTCTTACCAACTACATAACATTCTATTAGCATGTGAGATTTTGGAGCTTTTCCCAACAGTATCTGAAAGCTTAATGTAACCTTTACAAGTAATACCACAATCCAATACATTTATATTTTAACAACATTCCTACTTATTTTCAGAAAAAGGTGACAAAGCATGATTCACTAATGTAAATGATATAATTTGTTTAAGACTGTTTTATTATTCACTGGTTTTGATTTCCATAACAGAGATGGTCTTTATACAATTTTATGATTTTTTAGAACATTGTTGATTTTCAGATTAGAGTGAAATTAGATTACATTTCTTAATATTGCCATATTGTGGTTCAACCCCCTAAAAAAAAAAAATCATATTTAAGTTACTAAAACTTACTGAATTACTAAAGCAAAATCATTAAGCAACACTAATAGCCCTTATGACTAGAAAGAAAAAGGCTCTCTCATAGTACTCTTGCTAACATTTCTTTCTTAATTATAATCTCAATCTCTATTCTGACAAACTAAAAGCTGGTTACATGTTAAAAGAATTATGTTGGGAAAACTTCTAAACACACATTTCTCAGACATCCCACCTTTTTTCCAGAAGAAATTTAAAACTTTTATTTTAAAAACTTCTTCCTACAGTAAAGGTTTCTGTTGAACATTCTTGGAGACAACATTTAATGGACTTTTTTGTCTGCATGTGACCAAAATTCAAAACTTACTCATGGTGTTACTCCAAGAATAGTGATTTATCTTATTACAACAGCATTCTATAAAACATTTTAACTTTCCATAGTAAAACAAAACCATTATTGCTATGAATGTATTTCATTCTAAGTCAATGCCTTCTGTAAGTGGGCACTAACATAAATGAACTGAATGTCTGGACATTATGGACACCTAAATTCTTCTAAATCTGAGGCACTTGCAACAATTCCTGGTAATGATTGTGTTAGGAACATTGCCAGAACAGCTTCTAGATCAAATACACTCTTCATTAGCAGTAGCTCTTGCCTCAGAGAGAGAGAAAAAGAAAATTATTATTTTTTTTCTGCTTAAATTGCTTGGAGACTTTTCTTCTTAAGCTTACATCAATATATGGTTTTACTTTTTCTCAAATAATCTTTCAGTATATAGAGCTGGGAAGGCAGAGGAATATGGATTCAACCTATATTTAGGAGAGATTTAAATCACAAAAACATTCTGAGGTAAGAAAGTTTGAGATCCCTGGGAAAAAATAATTGGTTCAATCCCTTAAGAAGTAAGCTCTTTCCGATCTCACTGCTCATGATCGGTGGCCATCCTTAGGCCAGAACTTTTTCTTCTGGTCTTAATCTGTTCTTGATTTTTATTCTCTGAAAGAAATAACTCCTACTTTTTTTGCCTTTGCCCTTATGCCCAAAGTAAGGAATTTTATAAATTACTCCAGTTACGTCAGTATGTTGACAATAAACTATTCTTATTAATGTAGTCGTGGCTGAAATATATTCACCTTGTCTGATGGATCTTCAGAGAGATTGCGAGATATATTTTCACCTCTTCTTAGGGAGGCTGTGCCCAAATAGACTGGTTATGCTCTTAATCATAAAGGTCACACTGAGTTTTATATTAAAATGGGACATTCACAAACTATATTTCTTAATTTGTGATAAGCATTTAAAATAGGTGAAAATTATGCTGATGGTGAACAACTCCAATTTGATTGTTCATGAATCACACTTATAGAACTGGTATTAAACATTTAAAATGTTTCTTTATGTGTCATTTTCCATTTTGCTCTTAATATGGCAATTTTGTTTCCTTCCCTCCACCCCCACCCCACCCCCCTTTGACAAAAAGGCAGAAGTGCTGCTAATTTCAGACCCTTTCACTATTTTGTGATTTTAAAATATTGGTAACATTACTGTACATCATATCATCACCTGTAAGATACTCATTGTGATCACTCTTTCCAGTAGTTGCAAAATTTAAAAATTATTCCATGTTGTGGTCCCTACTTACATCCATCCCACTGTGCTTTGCTGAACATTCTTTTGATTCTTTTTAGCATGACTTTACCTTGAATGGTGATTTGTCTTTTTTATCTTCGTGGGAATGTGTCACATTAAAATTTACAGAATCTATCTCATCCTACCATTGCAGCTCAAGGAACAAGGAACTTTTTATTTTTTTTTACTTTTGTGACTGTGATTTCCAGATCTCATCTCAATACTGTTTAGTGTGTCTTGCACTGTATTAGCATATGACTTTCCAAATCTCTTATTTTCATCAGGCAGAAAAATTCACCTCTTTTTTTCTTCTTTCATACAAAGAAACTTTGCTTTAATTACAATAATGAAATATTTTTCTATCATGTTTGTTTCAGGTCTCAACAACTGCTCCCTTGCTGGTCATCACAGTATTTATAACTCTATCTATAGGACATTTCTCATACTTATTTCAAAAATGCCTTGTTTGGTCTTTCTGATGTCAAGCACAGAAGTTCCTGAGTTGTATACACAACTGATGCATGCATTAAGCTTTGAACAAACGCAATGAGATTAACCCATTCACTGATATCAATCAGTAGGGCAGATCATAATCACAGAATATTCACAGACACAAAAATGAACAGGTAGGTCTCCTCTGTTCTCACCAACTCAGCTAGGTGGACCAGCAGTAGAATGAATGAACCTTGACACTCACTAGCTGAATTACCCCAGATATGAGATCTGTTTCTTTGAAAATCATTGTTGCCCATTCTTTTGATATTTTTTGTTGAAAATTATGATGCATTGTTTGCTATATTTACTAGTTTTATCTGAAATCCGTTACTTGATTACTTGAATTAGCTAGAAAAAAGAGAACATGACAACAGTTTCAGCATTTTTCTTCTAGATTCAGTCCAAGCATTGGTGGTGGTGTTTGGTTGGTTGGTTTTTTTCCTTTCCAAATACAACAGAAATAAAATGCAGCATTTATAACCTATTTCATTCAAAACATCAAGGCTCAACTCACATACATTCCGTGAATATTTTTATCATTAGCCTCTGTTTATTTTTGCCTGCCTTTAATCTGCCCAGCCTCCAGACTCAAAAGAACTATAAACTATACCAAATCAAATTAAAACCCACCAAACAACTAAATAAATTTTATCAAATTTATCAAAAAAATAGCTTTTGTCGCAATAAAGTGACCTTTTTTACTTAACATAGTTTACTTGAAAAAAAAATCAAAACAAAAGCTGATAATCATATCAGTGATTAATATTTTTTAGTGAAAATACGTATTAGACAAAGGTTTTAAAACAAATTATTTGAAATAGTCTACAGAGAAGTGGAAAGACTCAGTACCATTGCTAACTATATATGTTTAAGAATTTGTAAAATTTTGAAATGCAGCAAATGGAATTTTTTTAGTTGTCAAGATATCTCCTATAATAATTTAGAACAGAACTTCAGAAGTACTTCATAAAAATCTTCCCCTTTCTCTGTGTTTCTTGAAAAAAAAAAGTGTTTGAATAAAATAAAATTTTTTAATTATAGTTTTAGATGCAACTTTTTTGTGGTGGTCATTTGTTTTGTTTCCTAAAATTGCAATTAACTGGCACAATGATCATTAAAAAAACAAACAAGCAACAAAACCCAACCACAAAACACAAAGAAACAACACCAGAAATAAAGTCTTTTTTTTCAAGTAAGAATCTGTACACAGAAGTCTTTGAGATCATCTGGAAAAAACTTGCCTAATCAAATATATGTACTTATTGCTGTGAACTGCAACAGTGGACAGATAAAGAAAACTGTTTTGTGGAGGAAATAAACCTACTATAAAGGTAACAGCAACAAAATGGAGTGAAACAGGGGAGAAAGTCAGCTGGGAAATGAATGGTGTTCTCAAGCTTCAAGAACATGCTAGAAAAGATGGGAAACAAAATAAAAAACAGCTATTCAACTGTGGCAAACCAAGCTGAACGTTCCACTCAGTTCATTTGATAAAGGCCTGTTGCAGCCAAATAAACGGAAAGATCTATGTCTACACAACATAACGAGACTTGTCATCCTCCATTTATTACCTCTGTCACCTGATCTTTGAGAAGGGTCCAGATTAAGGCCCACTGAAATCTTTCCTTTTCTCCCAGGCTCATTACTCAGTCTCTCACTCTACACTCTGTATAAATCCTTAGTCTGGGGACCTGCACTCATTTTGCACTGTGTCAGAATAAACATTAGGCACGCAAATTTTCAACACGTTCAAACATGGGCAGGTGGGGGTGTTCTCTTCTCCCAGAAAACAAGAGGCAAGACAAGAGGTAACAGCCTGAATTTATGCCAGGGGATGTTTAGATTGGATGTTAGGGAAAATAAATAACTGAAAAAGTAGTGAAGCATCGGAACCGGCTGCCCAGAGGCGTGGTATAATTAGCATCCCTGGAGGTATTTAAAAAACACCCAGATGTGGTGCTTAGAGACACGGTTTAGTGATGGATTGGGCAGTCCTGGGTTAACATTTGGATTTGATGGTCTTAAAGGTCTTTTCCAACCTAAATGACTCTAGGATTCTGTCCCTTAAGTGCTGTCTTTCAAAGCAGAAACTGTTTAACCAACTCCATGGAATTACATTGGACATTAACTTATTTGACAGCATTTATAAGAGAAAGCCTTGACACTTAAAAAGTGAATATTTGTGGGCAGTCTACAATTAATTCCTAGGGTTTTCTTTTAAAGATGATTACTGCAAATTAAGTAATGTGTATTAATATTCATTTTCCATAACAACTGGAGAGTATTAGTTCTTGAAGTGGGATACAAGTAACTATGTAAAATACAAAACATTTATAAGATACTGTTAAGTATATTATCAGAGTGTTGAGAGAGAACTTCGTGGACATTTCTAAAGATATGACACCCCGAATTCCAAAGAAATGCAGTTATTCATGTATCATCCTTTTTTGTTAATTGAGAAATAAAAATAAATAATCTATTCTAACAGAATACATGTTATGAGTGGAATATTAAATTCTATTTAAATAAATAGGCACACTAGAAAGAATCATAACTGACCATATCTCCAGTCAATGATTTGCATTTTGCAAGATTTTGCCTATTATACCAAAGACTCTTTGATAATATAACTCCAGCTTTTTTATTAAATCTAATAATTAGTGAATCTTCTTTTAGTTACATGTACTGTGAATTGAATATTTCCACTTTTCAAGGTAGACAAAGTAATAAAGGAAACGATTCTAGGTAAAAATAATTTTATAAAAGAAAAATTTGAAGATTAAGTATTTCCTTCAATTTTTATTTTTGGAACTTTTGAGTACTATTCTATAAACTATAAAACTGAAATTAAAAATATATTTATAAAAAGGAAAAAAATTACACCATGAACAATTGGTAAAAGCATGTTTCAAATTTATAAGAATGCAGGAAAAAATTCAAAGCAAACTTCTATTGAAAACCAACCGAATTTTCCTTGGGAAAAAATCCTTCTATCTACACAGCTACATTTTCGAACTGTGCCTAATAGTGCTTGGATACCTTTGTATGCCTTGAGTATGAGGTACAGAAAATTAATAGTGTGACATATCTGAACAAGTAAGACTTTGGATCAATGAAAATATTTGTGAGCATTTAAATGCTACCTTTTCTTTTTTTTTTTTTTATGCTAGTCCTAATCTATACTAAACATCCAGCAAGAATCTGAGCTCTGAAAACATTAATTTATACAGCTTTGATATATCAATTGATAGTAACTGTATGACTGAGTCTTCAGGTTGTATATTTTTAAGTAAGTTTCAGGAGGTTAGTAATCACTATGTGTATTTATGTACTGTGCATACAGTTACATGTTTTCAAATCATATGCGGGGCATCTATAAATTTATTGATACATTTATAAACATGTGAGACCATATCAATTAGGGTCATTGTGTCTGTAATGTGGCTGGTGGAGATAGTGGCAACTTTATTCAGAGCAGCCCATATGGTGCTGTGCTTTGCATTTGTAGCTAGAAAAGTTTTGATAATACATCAGTGTTTTAGCTGTTGCTGAACAGTGCTTGCACAAGGTCATTCTCAATCTCTCCAACCCCAAGCCATCAGGGATTTGGCAAGAGGTTGGGACGTGACATACCTGAGACAGCTGACCCAAACTGACCCAAGTTATACAAAGACATACCATATAACATCATGCACAGCAATAGAAGCTCAGGGAAAGGAGGAAGGGGAAATGTTTGCAGTTATGTTGTTTGTCTTCCCAAGCAATTGCTAGATGTACTGAAGCCTTGCTTTCCTGGAAATAGGTAAACACCTGCTCTGCTGACGGGAGGTAATGAATTAATTCTTTTTGCTTTACTTGTGCACACAGCCTTTGCTCAGGCAAAATTTTGAAATCAACTTCATACATAAAATAAATGTCAAAGTAAAGAAATTGTATTTTACTGTATTATCACCTTGTGATGAATGTAGTATTCTCATCTAAATACTCAAAACCCACAAGAAACTCCTAATATTTCCATATGAGAACACATAAGAAATAGATACAATGTTTAACATCTGGAGTAGGCATGATGGGATTTTATGAGGTTACACTTCCAAATCTATGATTTTGGTCAGTCAAGCAGTTGGTGTTTACTCAGGTAAAAGACATTTTCTTATCTGTCTAATGAGGATTACAATGTACTTCATGAAGGATACAGGTTGTGGAAGTTCAAAGTAATTAGTAATATTTTACCATTTCAATTCTCTGAATAGGGGTTCCCATTAAATTAATTTAGCCCTATAGCCTCAATTAACCAGTGCATTTAAACACATGCTTTAAGTCTCACTAATGAATTATATTGGCTGTTAAAGTATTCTCACTGACTAGAATGTGACTAAGTATACATTTAAGTGTTTGGTAAACCAATATCTCTAGTATGTGATAATTGCTGTTCCCTCCTGGAAAATGTACTAGAAATACACATTGAAGTTTCAGTTGCTTTTGAAAATTTGTTAAGACAGAATTTGAATGAATGTATTCTAAAGTAACCACCAGTGATATTTTTTAGTCTTGCTATTTTACACTCTCCTTCCAGAAACAATTTCATACTTCAACTGGTAAATTCATAATTTCCCTGAGAACTATACACATACTATCCAAACCTGAAAGAAAAAGTAGTTATAAAACAGCATATCTGTCTAGAAGACATCTTCCTGTGTCTTTAATGTGGGAATTTTTTTTTTTTATGTTTATTGTTAAAAGATATATTCCACTGTGTTTGAAAGTACATAACATACTGGAATTGCTATAAATGAATTCTGGTAATTAGGCTTTATTTGTTACCAACTACCCATTTAGGCACATTCATTGTAAACAATTCCCTTTAAACATGTCCTCTTGCCATTTCCCTTCCTCCTACCTGTTCCACAGCTCCAAGTATTTATGTTATATTTGTCTGCTGATCTTTTCACTTAATTTCCATTCTTCTTTTTAGTCTTCTATGGTTCAAGACAAATCTGCTCAACCTCATGTGCCCCGATCCCTTTTTTGATGTCTTACAACATTTTTCTCACTAATTTTGCTCCAGCTGCTTCAGGACCAGTTATGGACACATTTACATATAGCTGCACAAATCTGTCCACTGAGTAATTTATTCTACCATCAGCCAAGGAAAATGGCTGATGTTGAAGAGAAACTGACTGCCACGCAGAAGAAAAATGCGTCTCTGACTCAAGGATTCTGACAGAGATCATGAGAGAGAGCTATCATAAGGTGAGTAGGTGGGGAGAGAGATATTAATGCTTGAGAGACTTGTAATTCTCTATATTGATTGGTTGGTTGGTTGTCTTTGTTTGTTTGTTGTTTTTTTTTTTCCTGGCCAAACTCCATCTGACTTCTGACCTATCTTGTATCTGTCCTTAGCCTGTATTTAGTATCTGACTGAGGGGGCCAGAGACTTAGAGGTCCCCAAATTATTCCGGTACTTCCATGTGTCACATGGTTTTTTATCACACTTCTTATCTACATAAACTTTTTCTCCCTGATCTAATTTCATGTTACTTTAGGTTTTAGCCTTCTTTAAAAATAAACAGTCCCAAACACAAAACTTCAGTGATACATTCTGTATTAAGATTCCAAACCATCACACAGCTTAATACATATTACCATAACAAATATTGTATTTTAACACATTCCCTTTGTGCTCAGAGCACTTAATCAGTTTTGGCTTCTTGGAATGTGTGTATCTGTCTGAGTTATAAGTTCGATGTTACTACCCTCAAAATAGAATTTGCTCATCCTATGAGTAACATCAGAAATAATATCATGGGGTTTAAGTGGTTATTTATATGGGTAATTACCAACAAGATGCAAAAGAGCAGAACAACAGAATGTGAAGTTTTTATATAAGCTATAATTTAGAAGACTGATTGGGAAGCACAGAAAAAATTAGTGTAAGGTTAAGTATTTTATGATGTCTTAATGGAGGTATCCACATGATGATGTAGATATGTGTGTTTGATTTTTAAACAAGACTCATTTGTTTTGTGATGCTTACTTATGTAACAAATATCATCAAGATCCTTAACACAAGGAAACTAATTAATACAGACTGCTGGATGAGCTTAGTAAAGTCTTTTAGAATGTTCATTTAATTTTGGGCTTTTCAAATTACAGCACAGTTCCATAGACAACAGTGTACATGTCATGCAGTAGATATCTTTTTGTTTGTTTTGCTTCTCATTGCAAATTCGTTGAGACTTTTTTTTTTCTTTTTCTTTTTTTCTTAATGGGAGAGGAGAGGAGGGAAAGGCAATGCTAGGCAAGGCAAGGCAAGGAAAGGAAAGAAAAAAGGAAAGGAAAAAGTCAAGGCAAGGAGAGGAAAGGCAAGGAAGGCAAGGCAAGGCAAGGCAAGGAAAGGAAAGGCAAGGAAAAGCAAGGAAAGGGAAAAGGAAAAAGGAAAAAGAACTTTCTGAAGAGTTTATAGCTGGACTGGACTGTATAATAAAAGTGTTCCACAAATGATAATAATACTAAAAATACACATAATGGCTTGATAACTGTTTTAAACAAAGTATAGTGAAAAGATAACTTTTGACAGTGGGGGCAAAATTATATGGAAGGTCACTCCCAGACAGCAAGATGGCTGCACTACTTTTCCAATTACCGAAAGGTATAATTTAACACCTCTTTAATCAGTCTCTTCTGGATTAAAGTCTCACAAAAACAAATTTTATTTGCAAATAAGCCTTTGGAACATTTGAGGATATTTCTAGTCCATGAAACAGATTCAATGCTACATGATAGAATCTACAAATACCTAAGAAAAACTATTCAGTTAACTGTCTGGGAGCTAATGCACTTAAAGACAACAAAAGATCGCCTTCAGTGAGAGTCTGACTATACTTGCAGTTTCCAGAAACAAACTTGATGTGAAAGATAGTGATTAATATAATAAATAGTCTACAAAGTAGTATTTTGGAGTGCTCTGTTTGGGAAGGTTACCACACCAAGTACCAGGGACCAAACACTTCACTAACACCTCACAAAAAAGTAAGGGAGATCCTTCTGTTGAGTTGCAAGGTTCAGAGTGTATCCCCTTGCTTTCTAAACTCTTAGTAGCGCTTAAGTGTGGCTAGATCCAATCCTCATCTCAGACTTAGTCAATGGTTTATGTCTAAAGGACATAAGGAATATTCAATTTAAAGTTTATCATAAGATGTTAGCAGCACTTAAATAATTTACTAATTTATCATTTACAAAGTGAATTATATAGGATTTATTTAAATTATAGAAGTGGCTTAACTATGGATTAAAAAATGGTAATACTTATTATGAAGTTACTAAATCAATTCACACACACAGAGACACAAAATAATATAGATATATATGTACAAAGCCACACCTGCAAAAAGTTCCCCTCAAGTTCAGTGAAATACATCGGATACCTTTGCATTTCTCAGTGGGTGAAGGGTTGAGCCTTAAGCAGGAAAATCAGCCCAGGCCCTGTTGTCAGCTTTTGGCAGCGGTCCCCCTTGTATTGCAGACTTGGGAGTTTGTGAGTTCCGAGAGGTGTCCCACTCAGGGAGATGCTGTTCACAGCCTGCTGTGGTCCAGGAGAGCTCAGAGGGCCTCACTTAGGGCTGCTGTTTATAGGTTCAGAGATGATTGAATTTGGTCATCAGTAATTTTTCTGTCCTGGTTGCAATCTGAGTCATTAATTAGTGGAATTTTTTTCAAAATTCCATTGTGGTGGTATCATAGCAGTTGGAGTCATAATAAAGTGTTCTCAGGATTGTTAGGGCTGTCATGTTCCAGATAAGAAATCCTCCAAGACTATCAGGTGTTATTCTGATACAGCCAGTGCAGTTTCCCATCTCAGCAATCCAAGAGTTGCTAGTACAGTCAAGGAGCTCTTAACTGCAGACTTTTAACTGTCCAAATCATGTCACAGAGGCTAAGGCGTAATGGGGATTTCTGAGATCGTGAAGTGGCCCAGGGCAGGGGGTGAGATGCACCACCACAGTTGGGTACTCCAGAACAGATTTATGGATTTCATTATAAAATGCCTCTTTCCTTTGATCATGAATGTGGTCACTTCATTCAGCATAGACAAGGAATATTGTTGGGAAAAAAAATAAATTTATATAAATATACATAATTTTTGGGGGTAGTATGTAGCTTCTTTTCTGATACCTGTTTCATACAGATTGTAGTTCCAGGTGGCAGAAATGTATTGGCATTTAGTAACAGAAGTATAACAAAAGGAAACAAAGAAACAAAGAAAAAAAAAACTCTACTCATCCAAAAATATCTGGCTGGGACCTCAAGAAACATTTGAGATGAGATTTTGATGCTTTTGGGACATAAAACCTTCCTCAATCCTCCAGCCCAAGCCAAACAGAAATACATTTCAAAAAGCATAGCCAACTGATCAGAAATTAATTTATTAACTTGTTTTCACTACTTATTAAGGTCATCACTAAGCACAACTGTTCACCTTTTTAAGGAACATTTTTGTGAATTTAGTTTTTGCAGTACTGATTAGTTAAATCTGGGGCAGATTAAAGTCTAATGAGAAGGAAGTATATTGTACAGAGACTTTTTATATGCTGGTTAGGAACTGCCAGAGTCATTTATATACTTTTTTATTAAAATGTGTTGTAAAGCATCTGGTGAGTGCCCTTCATAGTTTTATAGGGCCACAAAGACCTCCTAGCTTTTACCCTGAGTTATCTCATTTACAAAGCTGTTGGGTAATTCTTACGTAAAGGTAAAACTCTGCCCCCCACCTCCGCTCACCCCCCCACCCCTGCTATCTCCCTCTTGCCTTTTACTAGATGTTGAGATTGGAAGATTATTTTTATCAGGTATATATGGTGGGGTTTTTTTCCACAATGTTATAAGAAGACATAAGTTGTAATTTTGTTTCTGTATGACCCTTTTGCAGTTGTAGTTAAAAGCTGTGTTTCATTTTGAAAGTGTCTGGAAAAAACATGAACATAATAAAGAGGAACAATGGCAGAATTTAGAGATACATGCTTGAACAGTTTGAAAAATGGTAAAAATTAATCTAGCTGCTGTGTTTTAAATAGATTGAATAGAAGCAATGAAGATGTTAGGAAAACAGAGGAATATAATATAATAAGGGTAAAAATGTTAAAGATTTTGCTAAGAGGTTTTGGTGTCTATAGGAATAAAATCGACTTCACATTTCTGAACAGATAATAAACTTAAATGAGCTACAAGGATAGAATATGTATTTCCTTTATGTGCTAAGTTTCCAGTTTATTGTTGTTCATTGAATTGCAAAATCTCCACAGAACTGTAGGATGGTTCAGTTTGGAAGGGACCCCAGGACATCTTTAGTCAAATTCTTAAAGCACTGCTTAAACTGAATTCAAATCTGATAGCTCAGGCTTTTGTCTATCTGGGTGTTGAAAACTGCCCAGGAGGAAGACTCTACAACCCTGTTGGGTATCTTGTTTCAGTACTTAATTATCCCGTCAGTGAAACTTTTTCTTTTTTTTTTTACTTTTTTTTCTTCTGCTTATATCCAGTTGGAAACTCCCATTTCAATTTATGATGTGTCAATGATGTTCCTTGTGTTTCATGCTGTACAACTTCAGTAAAACGTCTGGCTGTGCCTTCTTGTGGCACCTTCCTCCTAGGTACTGGAATTTAGATATTAAGTCTCTCCCACAGAGTTTTCTCATCTCTACACTAATAATCCTAGTTCCCTCAGTCTCTCCTCGCACACATTGTGTGCTCCATCCTTTCTCCATCTTTGTGGCCCTGACCATATTTGTGGTCTTTCACTGAATTTGCTCAAGTTTATCAGCATCTTTTTGGTATTGAGCAGCCCAGAGCTGGTCACAATGTTCCAGAAATCATCTAATGAGTGTAGAACTGAAGGAAGTAATAACTTCCCTTAATCTGTTGCCTATGCTCCAGTCAGTCTTTAGACCATGTTGATGCAGAGCAGTGAGTCTGCTGTTCGTGTAGTACTTTGCATATGTTAACTTACAAGGTTCCTGTTGGACATTTCTGCACCGAGTCTAGGATCCTCTGAAAGGCCCTCTACTCTCCAGCATGTCAAATGCACCCTTATCCTGGCCCAGTCTGACACCATCTGCAAAAGTTGATGAGAGCATGTTGTCTCCTCCAGATCACTGATAAACAGGATAGGTTACAGGATGGACCCTTGCTACCCTGTATACAATAGAGCAACTGAACTTGTAACCAAATTTCATGTGGAACATGAAAAATTAAGCACTATTCTTTGAGCCTGATAAATCAGCAAGTTTCATTCCATTTGGTTGTCCATCTACTCCTTTCCCATCTAGTGTCATCTTGACTGTAATGTCAAAATTCAGGTACAAGGATGTTATTGGCAACTGCAATAAACGTTCTGCTGTAGACATCTGCTGCTGTACCCTCGGTAAATCCAAGCTGGCTGCTCCCAATAATTACTTTGATTTTACAGGCCCAGGTTAGCAAAAGGACTTGCACCATGTGTTTCCAAGGGACTGAAGTGAAGCAGACTGGATTGCAGTCCTCTGAATTCTTTCTTGCCCTTTTTTAAAGTAGCTTCAACATTTGCCACACATCTTTTAGTGCTGCTTATTACAGGCATGAATAAACTGCCAGGAGTTGCTATTCATATAATAAGTAAAGTTAACTTGGCATAGCAAGTTAATATTCCCAATTTCTTATTAGGCCGACCTATAGAGCTGGAAATAACAGAAAAGCCCCAGGTTTGTTTATTTTTATATTTATTTTATTTTATTTATTTTTATATTTATTTATTATATGAGCCCATCAGAAGATTTTACTTCTTCCTGTAAAAGTGACCCAGAAAGAGTCCCAAAATTTTTTATCATAAAAAACATCCTGTGTACCAGACATACCGCATTTTTATAAATTCAATGGTTTGCTTCAAAGATTACATATGTGAAATAAAGGTACGCAACTGAATTTAAGTTCATTCTAAAATATCTGTTCTTGTTTTATATTTTTGAAAATAATTTCAACTTGAAATGTTATTCCTACTAGATATGCAGAAAGTTGGCAGCACTGGAATACAAACTTGGTCTCATGAATAACAAGAAACTACAGAGAAGTTGGACTATATCCTCAAAACAATTTAAATTTTTTACATTTGTGAGTGATAAAGTTATTCCCATTATACAGCTATTCCAATTATACTACTATATATACCAGAAGGCTGCGCTGCCATTCAGCAAGACCTGGCCAGGCTAGAGAGTTGGATGGAAAGGAACCTAATGATGTTCAACAAAGGCAAGTGTAAAGTCCTATACCTGGGGAGGAACAACCCCTTGCAGCAGTACAGGCTGGGGGTTGACCTGCTGGAAAACAGTCCTGAGGAGAAGAACCAGGGAGTCCTGGTGAGAAGCAAGTTGCCCTTGCTTGCCAAGAAGGCCAGTGGTATCTCGGGGTATATTAGGAGAAGCGTGACCAGCAGCAGTTCAAGAGACACAGGAAACTACTGGAGAGGGTTCAGCGGAGGGCTACAAAGATGATGAGGTGACTAGAGCATCTCTTATGAGGAAAGGCTGAGAGAGCTGGGGATGTTTAGCCTGGAGAAGAGAAGACTGAGAGGGGATCTTATCAATGTCTACAAATATCTTAGGGGCTGGTGTCAAGAGGACAGGGCCAGGCTCTTTTCAGTGATGCCCAGTGACAGGACAAGGGGCAATGGGCACAAACTGCAACACAGGAAATTCCATCTGAATAGGAGGAAGAACTTTACTTTGAGGGTGACACAGCAGTGGAACAGGCTGCCCAGAGAGGTTGTGGAGCCTACTTTTCTGGAGATATCTAACCTTCTAATACCTAACCTGGAGATAACTAATCTTCTCCCAACCCACCTGGATGTGATTCTGTGCAACCTGTTCTAGGAGAACCTGCTTTAGCAGGGGGTTCAACTAGATGACCTCCAGAGGCCCCTTCCAAGCCTGACTGTTCTGTGATTCTGTGATCCTCTCTGAAACTGTGAATCTTATCCTCAACTATATCTGCCATTAGTAGAAGGCAACAATGAGTTTATTCTGGGAACATCAGCAAATAAAATAATTGGAATTTGCTTTACTATACTCACTTACTTATGTAAACAAGTAAAGCCTACTCATTTAACAAATAGTTTCACATATCTCAGACATCTCAGAGATCAACAAATTAGTTCTTCTCAAGGACAAGTATGTGAATTCTATCCACCTTAGTTTCATGTGATGTAATGGCAATTTAAATGACTCATAGCATTGTAAATTAACCAACCCACTGTGTGTACAACTCTAACCAGCCCTGTGATGCAAAGTTATTGTATCAGCCTGTCCTGGTTTCAGCTGGGATTAAACCAAGACTCAGGCATAGGTGTCCATGGAACTGGCAGCAAATGCAGATTTGTAAGGTGACAGGTCTGCTCCCAGGGAGCAGAGGCTGATACTGACCCTGTCAACCCATCCTTTCTGCCTATCCATGACTCTCTGGGTGCTGCCTCAGGGCTGGTGAGTGTGCATGCTCCTAGCCTGACAGCTGCTTTTTTTCTGCTCAGGCCAAGAAATGACTGTTTTATATTTTGAGGTTGTATGTATACTGCTTGCAGAGTTTCTGTACACCCAGTTAAAGATTTCTGAAGAAGCAGATGCAGAAGAGGATCAGTAACAGCACCTGGCTGCTATTAAGTAATCCTTGAGCACCTAAATTTATCTAATTGGTCAAATGAATTGATACTAAAAGGAGGACTTCATTCCAAAGAACAAGGAGAAAAGATCCACATATCATTATGATAACTGATAGAAAAACAAGTTAAGGACACAGACTCACTTAACATTTATCTAATGATGTTTCAGTACTGAATATAGTATGGAACTGTTCTTATTGCCTTATTTTTCTCTTTAGGTTTGCAATCAAGTACTTTCTGTCTTAAAAAAATTGTGATAACGTTCTTGGCCTACAATATCATGTATTAATTGAAGGAGCAGAAAATTTGAGGTTTATGCTTTATATGTGGATATATTCTGGCCATGCAATTACGCCGCAAGGGCTATTCAAATATGAGGCCTGTATGTGGCATCTCTAACCCTCAAAAATCGGTTTTACTTCAAAACTGTAACTACCTTTGAAAATGTTACATGTGTAAGAGTAATATCTCAAATAATACCTCAGGAAAACTCCTTCTGAACTGGTTTGTATTAAAAAAATACCCTCAAAAAAGTGTGTTTCCCATCAGTACTTTAAAATTCAGTTAAAACCAGATCTGTGGTCTGCGGTTATTCTCAAGCACTTCAGGTCCTCTGAACAACTGACCAGCTATCTCAGAAGAAAATTGGCAGATCCTCACTCTTTCTACATCTGAGCAGCCCAAGGCTGTGAATTCTGTTGTGACTTCCAGGAGCCTAATCTTTGGATTTCACACTGGTAGATTTACCATTAGAGAATTTACCAGTTTTCCAGAAGCCTATGAGAGAGGACAGAATCTATAATCAGTTTCTTAAATTCAGGCCTAGTTTCCCTCTCTCTGTAATATTCTCTTCTATTGCACAGTGCCTGATTCTAGCAGGCATATTCCTTCTTAACAAGGGACTAAGAAGCATAGAGGTAATTCAGAGGTTCTTTGTACAGTGATCAACTTTAGGTAAGCTAGTTCTATTATGCAATCAGAAGTAAAATTGACATTTGTCATATTACAGAAGACGTAGGATAGTATAGACAGCTTGCTCCAAGAACTGAAAACATTTTGCTTTGACTTCAAAAAGCAGTCAAACTGTTTTCGATGGTACTCATTTCCTATGTATTGTCACTTCAATAATACATGAAAATATTCACACTTTGAAATACTGAAATAAATGCAGCTACAAGCATTCTTACATGTCTGAAAAAGATTATAGTTTGCTGCCTGCATATACAATAGTTACAGGTTTTAGAATCTATATTAAAATGTTTACTGTCCATTTGGGTATATTTAACATATTTTCTGATTGTGTATGCATAGACAAAACAAAAATAGCTTTCTGTCATAACTGCCCTGAAAATATATTCAAGGCTTAAATACTGCTCCTTTCTGGAAGCTAATTTGCCAGCAGTATCCAAGGAAACTTTCATTCTGCCACAATTTTTTTCATATGAAGCCACTGTGATTACACTTGATTGCAACTCCCAAATGTTTTTAGAGATACTTTTTAATGTATAATTTTTGCCCTTTTAGGCTGTCAGGTAATGATTTTTTTCCATCTCTCTAGAGTTCTTCTGGGACATATTTCTACAGTAATACCATTCCACCTTTTCCGCAGACTTTGTAAATGATGAGTACACAAGCATGACACCAGGTTCGAAGTCAGACATCACAGTATTTGATTCATCTCGTGTTCAGTTCCTTAGTCTGGAATATGTTGAGGTTTCCTTCCCTTTCAGAAATCTGGTATGTGCTGTCATATTCACTTGCAATTAATACATGTCTGTTACAGTCCAATGGCTTTAACAATTGCAAACCTTCAAATATTTCTTCACCTTCTCCTAACCAGGTGTTACCATGGTATCCAGTCTGGCAGGAAAAAATCGCATAGTCTGCTCTTGACAACTGTGTTGATGAGTATTCCTGCTTTGTCTTATAGTTCTAATAAATACACTCCTATTGCTAAAAACTGTCTAAGAAATTTGATCATTCCATTAGCATTAAAAGGCTGCACAGAACTTTGTCATAATCCTTTAAGCAATTTTACAGCTCTATGCCCCTTGTTCATATTTTAAAACAGTAAGCAGGCATTCATGGACAGGATGTATTTTTACTATACGCTAATCTATCTCATATTCCAGTTAATTTTTGAAGGGTAATAATAAATGAAAATGAAAATTCATGTAAACAGCATGATATCACCTCAGGGTTGAAATTCTAAATGGACATGAATGAAAGTTACCTTGCTCCTACACTGAACTAATACTAGCTCTTCAGCAAGTGAACTGCTACAAGAAAGAAAATGTCCAGCCAGAGTTTGCTGTTCAGTGACCAGTACTAAAAACACATATGTAAGTCCAAATGTTACACTGATTAGAAAATAGGCAGTAATATAAATTAGGTATGTTATAAAAAAATGAAGGGTCTTTTTATTTGAATAATAATGATTTAGATAAAGATGAAGCTAGCCAGAATTTTTTCTGAATGGAAGATGAGGGGATATAGACTTCCTGGGGCTTTTTTTTGAATTACATTTCAGTTCATTACACCCATATTCTTTTGGCAGCTCACATGCAAGGGAAAAACTTTTAAATATTTATCACATCATACAGTTTCTCAATAAGCTTCTTACTAGCCTCCCAAACAACCCTTGAAACTCTTTTCAGTGGCAGATGCCCATAATTAGACTGAGACAATGCTATAAATTAGTTAGCTGCCTTTCCAGAAGACCATTAGATATGTTATCTGTCAAAGAAAAGCAAAAGTTAATAGAAAAACTTTACTAGGGTATTGAAAATTAAGTCATGGAAAACTAAGATTAAGCCTACTACTCTAATGTATTTTAGAAATGTTCTTAGCAGATAATATTCAATATTATTTAAAGTATTATAGCAAAAAGGTAACATTTACTCTACTGCCAACTAAAATTTTGCTAGTAAAGGAATTTATTTTTTTCCATGAGTGGGAAAGCTAGTATCCAATTTTACTAATAGTGGAAACAAAAGTGCGCATCTCTATACACTATGGTTTAAGTCATCTAGAGAAGAGAGGACACTGGCTGAGACTATAAGATGACTTCTTTTTGCTAACAGAAGAAAAAAGAAAGAAACAGAAGGGATGGAAATGTAAAACAGAATATTATATTAATTTTCAGTGCAGCCCTAATCTACATGATCCCACCCATGGTTATCAGACCAATTTGATACATGTGCAAGCGGCTTTAATTTCGGGTCTACATTTAGGTTGTCTAGCTGTTGGATCACAAATGTACTACTTGGCAAATGCAGACATGTTGGTTAAGGACATGGAATATTTGCATCTGAAAATAAACCCGTCACCTGCAGATCCTGTTGTGAGTAAAAAAAAAAAAAGATTTGAAAATTACATATAAAAAGACAAAGATATTTATTTTTATATATTCAGAAGAGTAGCACGTTTGAAAGATGGCTCTAATATGAGATTCTCTTCCAAACTAATGTCTTACATTACTTCAGTTAAACAAGTCAAGGCTACTTGGTGACAACTTAAAACTGCAACATTGGCTGCATGCTTTTAAACATAAAATTATCTTCTGACACAAACACCACAACCTTATTTATGTCAATGTATTCATTTTCATAATTATTCAGACATATAACAGAATTTTTACTTCTTTATTCTCTATCTGATGCATAATATAAGAAGTTATTGTGATTTTCGGTCACATTTATATATATTTTCAGAATTTATTTTTCTTTACAATTACCATCCATCATTTCTATCACTAGTGTAATTATTACATCATTGGAGCTTTTTTAGAGAGGTGTAAGCAAAAATTTAATGCCTAGAGACTATTTAAAAACAGACTGCATTTTATGTGTTGACTAAAATGGTGCTACTGATACATTTAAAAGAGCACTTCTAGATTCACTGTTGAATCATCCTTTTGGAGACCTGTACAGCTGTAAAGATTTATAGCTGAAGAGAAAGAAAATTTCACATAATATGGAGAAAAACTAAATGATTAAAAACTGAATATCCTTGAAAACAATTCTTAAGTTGAAAAGTCATAATCTGAAAAATTGCAAATACTTATGAAGGGTAATTTTCAAAGAAAGATTAAATACCTAATACAAAATTTAAGTAGATATCAAGAGTCCAACATCAAGTTTATAATTCTCCTTTCTCTACCTTTCTTCCACTTTGGAGCCATTAAAACTTACTGGATGGCTTATTTTGATCAGCATTTCTTTATAAATTTTAAATCTTGCAGCATTCACCATTCAGTCTGAACAATTGTTAGTTTCCTTTCCTCCCGAGTTAGATAGTGACTGGTCATGGGAAGGAGGAGTGGAAGGGGAGGCAGGTGAAGGATAAGCTTAAAAATTGGAAGATTTTTAAGTGAATGTACAAAGTCAGCCTGAATTTCATTCCAGTGTAAATTTTTGAGTGCTCATATGTTTCTGCATAATTTATTATACATTTTTTTCGTAGAAGCCTTATCGGTTATTTTGGTAGTTATCTGTGGATTTAAGAACATATCTTCAATGACCAAGATAGAAGAGTTCAAATTTAATTTAAATAATAGTAATAGTGTAATATATTCAATTGTGACAGCTAGGACATCAATTTATTCCCATGTGTATAACTGGTAGGGAAAATAATTTTAGAAAGGAAATATTAACTCAAGGAAATATTTGAAGGGATTAAGTCATCAAAATATTTTCAGAAGTCATTTAAAATCTTAAAAAAAAAAAGTCAAGGGAATAATGGAAACCACCAAAAGTATCAGGTATACTTGCCATTTAAAAATTGTCATAATTAACCCTTATTTTGCTCTAGCTTCTGCTTTTGCCTGGAAAGTCGGCTGAAGTCAGTTTAAGACAGGGCTCTGTATTGTTATTCACACTACTCTGATAATTTCTATAGACCTAGGGAATTACTGTAGCTGAAACCAGAAGTTCATCCTAACCATTATAAAATTCCCTCCTGTGTCAGAGGATCAGTACTGAACCAGAAAGGACATAAAATCTCTGTACTGACCATTTAAAAAAAAAAAAAAATTATTTTCCATGACAGAAGTAGAAAAAAGTTGTAAGTGATGCTAAATTACTGGAATATAAAATAAAACAAAGAAATCTCTTTGCAGGTCAATGATTTGAAATTGTGTGAGATGATACAGAAGTCTTTTGGAACTACTGTTGTACAAATTGAATTATTGTCTCTTACAGTCAATAGTTGATGCTGAGAGTCAACACTTCATGAGAACATGTCAGTACATGTGAATAAGGTATACAACAAAGTAAGATGTGAATCCGTCTCTCAAACTAAGAAATACTTGCTGAAGGTAAGTATTGGGTGACCTAATGATAAAGGGTGGTTGATCATTTCCATTAAGTGGAAAAGATAGCTGGTTACAGAACTGTACTGGTGGTAGGTTGGTCATTTTGCTGTAGGCAGATCTTTGTAAAAGAGTACACTGAACTGACTTATTAGTACCCATCCTTCCTCCAGAACTTGAACAAGTACATTAGTGTCATGAGGAATGTTGGTATGACAAAAAACATATCTTTTTAAGTTTTCAGATACTGCATATCCTGGGTTTGTTAGTACAATATACTTCCTTTGTCTGGAAAAGAGAGCAACTGTACCTGTCTGTAAAAGACTGTGCCGGTGAGGCCCACCATCACCACAGCAGATATGTTGTCTCAACACTGCTAAGACAGGAAACTCATGCCATCACCACAGTGAATATATTGTTAAGGCAGGAGGATAACACCACTGCCACTGCAGAGATTTAAGGCAGGAGGATAACACCACTGCCACTGCAGAGATTTATCTATACCTTGTTAAAGGAGGAAACCAACTAATGCCATGGAGCAATGGGGGAGGCTGATCCTGCAAAACTTAACCAAACCCCTGTGCATGTGCCCAGACTTGGGGTCAGGGGGATCAAGGTGCCTGGAGGCCCTTGAGGAATGTTGGGCACATACACCATTGTCAGGTGGAAGGTGTGGTTAAGCAGAACAGCTTGTAACTCTATAAAAAACAGAACCAACTAACATGGGATGGAACGTTCCCCCACTGGACTTGAAAACAAATCAGACTGTCAGGATGCCGCAGCTCCAGGGTGGTAGCTATTGCTTTGAACTCTTTCCTTTTCATTTCTTCTTTCTTTCCTTCCTTCCTTTCTCTCTCTTTATCTCTCTATTTATTGTTATCTATTTAATGTTGGGCAAATAAAGTTCCTTGGCTCTTGACTCTGTTTTGAGTCTTAATTATGTTCCCAAGAATGCAAACAGAACCACGCTGCTGTCTCAGACCGGCATGCGACACTGTCCTGTATCATTAAATTCTGGTTGCTGGAGTGACATATTACCTACATGTCCTCCATATCTTTCATGCTGAAGACAGGAGAAATAGAATAGTGACTTAGACATTAATGTTTAACCAGGGTATAACAAATTTAAATGCTATTTCTGATCCATTACAGATTTAATGTTCCACTTTAAGTATCAAAATGGTTCACTTCGTTCTTAGCATTTTTTTTCAGCATTATAGTCAGTAGTATTTTAGATGGAAACAAAAATTTGTTTTTGTACAGAAGGGCATCAGAGGTCTGAAAGTGTCTTTCTATGAGCAATAAATGATATTAGCCATTCTTCCATTAAGTTCCAGTCCAGCATGACACTATTTTCATAAAACAGTGGCCTGCTCCAATTCATTCATATGCAACAGTAGAATAGCAACAGTACACGATGTTATTCATGAGCACGTGCACATACATAACCCCATCCTTTCAGTGATAAAAGAGTTAAAGAAATGTAGAATAAGAATACAAGCAAAACTACACAGTAAAATGAAAATTAAGTAGAAGAGGAAAGCTTAAGATTTTTAGTCTTCTGATTAATGAGATAAATAACTAGAAATGCAGAAGTATAGCAAAGGATATTTGATCCTTTTCTATCAGCTAAATTAGATTATGAGCCTGTGAAAATGAAGACTTTTGCAAGATGTACATGAAGCGTTGAACCTAATAAGACCCTAGAACAATCATTTGTCTCCCATGTTTTGTAACAAGGTCAGAATTTTTAATGATTCTTTTTGGTGGAGCTTCTAAATTGCAGAGTGCAAAAGAGAACTTTCTTCATTTTAGAAATATTCACAGCTCTATGAACTCTATAGGTTTATCTTTCAGCTAAGGTGTGATTTTCGAGGAAGTAGCCAATAACAGTTTTCATTCATTAAATGAGAAAATAGTTCAACTTTTTTTAAAATGGACTAAAGTGCAATAAATCTTGGAAAAAACCATACTTCATCTTCTGTTTTGACTCAGAGAGAAACCTGATTTTTTTGAAGATTTAGGTTGTGTCATTTGCAGGATTTCTTAGCTTAGAAGAATTTTTCAGTGAAGATTTTGCTCTGCAAGTTTTACTCTGTTTTATATAAAGCTGTTCTTGAATCTTCATGCAACAGGTGTAAAATCACTGAGTTTTGCAATATATTGACTTACAGTCTAATAAGCTGAACTGAGATATATATGGTCAATTTTTTTTCTTAATTAGATATAAATAAATAAAATTTAATAAAGAAACACACAGCCCGTATTTTCTTTTGCTCCAGATTGAAACTGGAATAACTGAATGCTTTATTCAATTAGTAATATTAATTCTCAGCATTATTCGATTCAACCAATACTACTGTTGTTTCCTATGCATTCCACACCTGTATGGCTGAGGGATACAAAACTGGGAGATACCATTACCATTTTATTTTAAAATGGTGAAGACCAGATTATTTAAAATATTTGAAATAAGAAACTGTGTCTTGATCTTTTGTCACATGAATCACATTTAAAATGACTAGAGAAAGTTATGTGAAGCTTCATGGAAATAGATAGTGTTCTGAAATAAAGTTTATGTATTATACAACTCAGTATAGTTGTAATGACAACATAAAATTAGTCATTCACTCATCCTTGTATAATCATTTCCTCACATATAGGTTACCGAACACTGTCTTCTCATGTGCCTTGGGAGAAGGGAGGGATTTATAAACTGTGGCCTGACTAGAAACTAACCAGGAGATAACCAAGGGGTTTCGTTCTGGACAAGTTGTCCAACTGCGGGATGAGCAGCTTTACAGTGTGGGGGGTGAAAAACTGACTCTGTACGCCATAATGTGTCCCATATCCCTAGGAAGAAATCCCCCTCAAATCAAAAGATGCTACAGCATTATTTCATCTTGATCTGGTTTACATCCAAACTGTGGGGCTGAGGCTCTCCTCAGACATCTCTGGGAGGGGTTTGGACAGGGTATCCCTTCCTTTGAGTCCTCACTTTGTGTTTTTCACCTTTCTTTTTGCTTGTGTGCCTTTCTGAGTTAGTGGAGTGAGGCTTTAAATGGGCTGATAGCCCCTGTGATGGGCCTGCAAATAGCCATGGCTCCCTCATCCATCATTGTCTCTCGGTGTTCTAACGTAAAATATCTTACTTGATTGCCTTTTGAGGAATAGAGAGCATCATTTTTAATAGAATTTCAAAGGCATTCAGTTAGATACACAAATTCTTTGTACACAGGGTGACTGCACATCCAGTTTTCAGAAAAATAGATGGTGGCTTGAATTAGGAACAAAACAGAGTATTGCTGGATAAATTTATATCAGTGCTTAAATATTACTGAATCTAAAAAGTTAACAGGACTTTCACCTGCTGAGATAAATCAGCATTACTATGTTTTTCTTTTTTCAGTGTCCTGCTTCTAGAAATGGTCATGACAGGTACATAAAACAGCAAATAAATAAAAAAAAAATAAAATAAAAGGGAGAGAGAAAGAAGAATCATAGGTGAAAAGAATTTACAAAAAAATTGAATAAAATAATTAAAAATAAATGAAAAGACAATAAAATATACATGGAAATGGAACAGCTCTGATGTCTATCCAGACTGCGGTATCATTGCTGGCTATTGAGCCTTACAGACTCAGTTCCCAAAGGAAGCAGTCTCCTGTTTACTCTTCTTAGGGGAAGGTTTCAGTCATAGCCCCCTAGGTACTACACTGTGAGAGTTTCCTTTCAAGAAACAAGGCTGAAATAGTTCAAGAGCAAGTCCATTAAAACTAAGCAATATTTATTGACTCTTTCACTTATTTGGACAAAATACAATTTGAAAGAGATTCTACTTGTACGGAACCTTCCTTAGTCTTCATATTTCTGCTGGTAACGAGGATCAGACAGGTCTCTATTCCCCTTTGTGAGCTGAGACAAACTTATATTTTCTGTAGTCTGCTGAGTGGGGTTCACCTCAGTCTAACTTCAAATCCAGATTTACTTTCCCCACATACTAGTCTCTAGCTATTATTTCTAGCAGTTACAAGAAATAAAAATGCCAGAATATTCTTTCAATGCAAACCTTTTCTTGGCGTTAACTATTTATTGTTTTGTATTAAACCGGTAAACAAAATGTGAGCGATCCCTTTTAAGTCTGTGCTTCATTTTCAGGGGAAGTTTGAATAAATACTGACATTGTATCTTGTAATTTCTCCTTCATTAATTTGTGACCATTTCTTTTCATAATTTGTGGGGTAAAAATTAAAGATCAGATGAGCAGGAATAGATTTCCACTAAGAAACAAAATTATAATGGAAATAGTGAAAATGGTTGATCTATGAAGGCAGGCAAGCTATTTTGGTTTATTACCAGCTGAAATATCACATTCTGATTGGACCTGTGTATCAAAAAGTAGTTAAAGTCTAAAACTTTGGTAATCAATACACTCTCATTTTCACATGAATAAAGAGCATCACATTCTCAAAAAAATAAAAGACTTGCACACCAAAGTAAAAAACAAACAAATGAACCACCAATCTTGTTAAAATATGTTCGTTTACAAAATGAACTGATATTTTTACCAACACAAAAAACCTATTCTAAATTTCACTGAAGCAAATAGAAAATCTACTGATTTCAATGAGCTTTCAAAAGATTATAATCTTCTCATACAGATTCTTAACAATACTAGAGATTTGTGACAACTAAATGTTGACTTAACATTATAAAAATGAAAATATCTAATATACCACTTGACAATGATAGATGAGATTTTTTTCCATTCTGGCTTACTTTATTTGTTCTATTCAGAGACATCACTATAAAGACAGGAAAAGATGTAAATTGTAATGTGCACTGGGCAATAACTGAAGAAGTATTGATCTTTATATTAAAACCGAGATGTGAAAGTGGTTTTCAAATTTTTCCCCACTTTGATTGAAAAGAGTCATTATTCTACTCTCATTTTTCTTGGGAAAAAAAAAACAAAACAAAAACAGATTGGGCTATTTGAATCCACTGATGTTGAGATTATCATTATATGGGCCTAACTTGTTCTGTTGTCTTTTTTCCAGACTGAAGGCAACCTTATGGTAAGAATATTACACAACTGTTTCTTAAATGGAAGAGATTTCAGACCTTCGACCATTACAATTACATTTCTCTGAATTTCTTCCAGCTCTCCTGTACAGTTTTTCGATAAGCAGAGCAGGTGTGGCAAAACTGTATCTTGCACACAAATGTGTATCTGAAGACCATGCTGATGTGATGCACAGTTTTGATTTTCAGTGTTGATATGATATATTGCTGAAATCTAATATACTTATAGTGATAACAAATAAACAAAAAAACCATGTTCACTCATGATGACTTAATTTACTTAAGCACTTATAAAAAGTGTTACCAAAAAAATTTAATAATCAATAATTAATGCAGTTGTTCTCACAAGATTCCAATGTGATGAAAATTTCTATTATAAATTGAGAGACAGAAGAATGACAGCTACAGCACAGTCAGTAGAAACTTATATCGAACTCTTTAACCATACAAAAAGCTTGCAAATGTTGCTTCATGGCCAGTTGTCAGCTACCTTGGTCAACTTTAGTGTTGGATTTGTATATTTCATCAGAGACACTTTGCATATGTGCATGTATTTTCCCTTTAATACCATTGCTTTTTTCCCAAGCATAGTTGGAAAGCACATAAGTATGAGCTTATAGTCATCTTTGTAATACATAATTAAATCAGATATGTGCGTGCCATTTGCAATTAGATTACATGGTCTTGGAGTCCTGGTAGAATCATAGAATCATTTAGGTTGGAAAAAACCCTTTAAGATCATCAAGTCCAACCGTTAATCTGCCAAGTCCACCGCTAAACCATGCCTCTAAGCAGCATGTCCATGTGATTTTTAAACACTTCCAGGGATGGTATTTCCACCACCTCCTTGGGCAGTCTGTTCCAATGCTTCACCACCCTTTCAGTGAATAATTTTTTCCAAACATCCAATACAAACCTCCCCTGGCACAACTTGAAGCCATTTCCTCTTGTCCTTATTATCTTGGAGAAGAGATCTAGCCCACCTATCTACAACCTCCTTTCAGTTAGCTGTAGAGAGCCATAAGATACCCTCTGATCCTCCTCATCTCCAGGCTAAACAACCCAAGTTCCCTCAACTGCTCCTCATAAGATTTGTGCTCCAGACCCTTCACCAGCTTTGTTGTCCTTCTCTGGACATGTTCCATCACCTTTACATCCCTTTTGAAGTGAGGGGCCCAAAATTGACCACAGCATTTGAGGTGTGAAATTCAAGGTGGTAGAAACATCTTATCCTGGATCATTGTCAGATGGAATCTGTATGCAGTTTAAGTTCATCTGTCCTCATACAGCATGCTGCCCAAGTTATAGATATCCTACAGATGTTATCATTGGTTTGTGAAGTTTAGTCTAAGAACACGGCTGACTTTACTGTTCCAAGCTCTTAAACACAGTGTAGACACTGCTTCAATGCCTTTGCTTTGGCAATAACTTAGGCAATGGCAGAGGCAAAATCACAAGCCACATATGATTTTGCATTTTGCATTAGTACTTCTGTCATTCCAGTCTTCTAGATCATTTAATTCTTCCTGCAAGAATTTATTGTCCTCCATAGATTGGTTATGTGTAGTAGTTTTCTATCATCCCCCCATCTCAAATCTCACTTACCTGGTTTATACTCCTAGGACACTGATGAATACAATGAGTAGTTAGTTGAACAGCATTGCTCAACAGCAGTGAACCCCAGGGATCACAATTAAATATTGCATATGTCTACATTTGACAATATCTCCTTTTGTAATACAATACAATGAAGCCTTACTTGAATCACCTAAGTTAAAAATTAAAATCTTCATTTCTGAGCCATGACCACTCTCACAGATAGGAAGCATGAAGCTTTGTTAGTAAAATATTTAATCCTGCTTTTTCTTTTCAGTATTTATCTATGGTACTTCTTTAACAAAAATAATGCACCTACCTAGAAAAAGGAGTTCTAGACTAGGCAGTATTTTGCCATTGTGAGTGTTTTACAACTCACTTAATTAGTGCTCTGTTTTTACTCCATTCTGACTAAATTTGTCCCTTAGTGTTCCTGTGTTCAGTGACCTTACCTTCACAGTTTGTTGATGGGCTGCCTGTATCTTTCATGGTACACATATTTTGACAACTCTGGTGGTATTAATTGGTCTCTCAGGAGCTTTCCATAATAAATCTATCTCACTGGCTGTCACAAGTACATATGAACTCTCTGCCGTCCTTATCTTCATTGTTCAGCAGAGCCATACAAAAGAGAAGGATGTGAAGCGACATAGCAAATGTGATATCAGTTTTTCTTCCTTTACACTTTACTATTCAGAATGTAAGATAACAAGTCATGATCAAAGAAGGTTGTAGGACCTCTGCATATTCCTTGCAACCTCTGGAAAAGAATCAAAAGTTCTGAGAACACAAACAGTTCCTTCAAAGCACAACAACCAAATGCCACTACACAGTGTGGGTGCAGTACCAAAGTAGGCAACTGGAGATATTACAGGCTTAAAGGTGGGAATTAGCACTTCTGAGATCACAGTTTTCTCTGAAAACCCTCAGAGAAAGTGTTTGTTGAAAACAGGGGGAAATATTGGGATCTTAGTATAGGCTAACACTCGCACAGGAAATTAAATTTCACTTAAAGGGTAGGTAGCAACCGTTTGGTGGTGAGGGGAATCACTGTTGCAAGGGTCCTTCCAGTAGCATCTTCAATTGAATCAACAGAGATTATCTGAGTCACTGTTTTGCTTGAATCATTATTTTGGGGTTTTTTTTTGTAATCCAGCTAGCCATGGTCCTATATGCCCACCACCACACATGCATAATTCATTGATATTGGTGCAGCATAACTACATGTGAAACATCTCTTAAATATCATAACTACATGCAAAAGACTTTTAAGTGACCTTTGCTGCAGGAACAGCTTCAGCTGACCATTTACAAATATCTTATCTTATGTTTAAACTGGTGCCTCTGCAGCAAGGACACTTTGAGACAGGCTACCCAAGGTGTCAATCAACGCATTAAGAAATATCAAGTGGACTAGATAGATCAAGACTTAGCTTTGAAGAAACTTCTAGAACTATTCCAGATTCCCACATGTAATAATCAGCCTTACACTTCATTGTGAAGATCCAGTCAGTCACCCAGTTTAATTCTGGTCTTTTGTCTCAAACCAGTCCATTAGCTTATCTATGCAAATTATTGGCTGGAAATTTCGGGGCTATCCAAGGAATTAATGATGTACAAGCACTGGGTCTGTATACAGGTTACAGCGTAATTGCAACCAAAGAACATACTTGATTTTTGTACTAGTAACTCACTAATAACTTAAGTCTCATAGCTCTTGCCACAAATAAGAGAGAACATCCATAAAAGGAACCTTTGGCAATTTTAAAATTAGAAATCAGATAGTATCTTTTTACAATGATAAAATATACCTTGGCAGATTTGGCTTCAAAAGTTATTTTCAAAGTTTGGAGTGATGTTCTTCTTTATGGATAGTTTGTGAACAATTTGTTGCTGGGCTGGAAGTGTCATGCTTATAGAATCTATGATCATATTTTTACTTACCTTTCTAGATTATATAAAGATGACCAGTCACTGGTAACATTTTGTCTTTATTTTGATAAAATGTTTAGAAATGAAAATATTACAAGCATAGAATCTGACTTTTACTTTTGGCAAATATTGTGACTTCAAGTTTCCTCTTTACTTTTGGCTGAAGTAACTTGTGCTTTCTGAAGGACCACGCAAGTTTGTGCAAGAAGATCACAAGTGAAATCAATGGCAATCTATTATAAAATACGCAGAAATAAAAAAATAAAATGCTTGTGTTTTTCCCTTCAGAATATTAAAGTCATCTTTTGGATCAGGAAGAGCAAGCATTGTGAGTACTGGCTGTGAATGAGTTGTCAGTGTTTAACCAAGAACATTACTTTATGCTTACTAATATAGAAGGATATTATTAATTACTACTTTAGTGCATAATTAACTCTTTAATATATTATTAAGTATAACAGGTGGATTCATAATGCAGGAATTAATAAAAACAGCAATTGAAAGAGAATAGATTATAAAGATGACTATGGAATTTTTATGGTCCACTTATCAAAGCTTACCTTAAAAATTTATAATTATATATCAATGAACAAACTTGTAATAATTATGAACTAATAATACTCTATTTCCTAAAAACCTTTGGCACAATATAAGGGTTATGTGTATGCAGTAAGTTTTGCCGAACAATCCTAAAAGCATTTTCAAGCGTCTCAGGAAGTCCCAGTAATAAAGTAATGCTTCAGTAAGTAATGCTTCAGTTCTCTCTTAAAGAAAAAGAAAGAATTAGCTGTTGTAGGTAACAAATTTTTATTATTAAAATGCAAGGACAGACCTCTCACTTTTTTAATTTTTTAAATGATCAGTCTCAATGAAGCGAATAGGTTCATGTGTGCCTATACCTACAAATGTGTTGATGTATTTTCAAATTCAGAGTATAAATCTGTTCTTCAAGAGACATTTCTAACTTGGAAGCTGAAAGAAGCAATCACTTTTATTCTATATTCAGATCTGCTTCAAGCAAATGCCAACTAGAACATTTTATTCTGATAGGAATTTCAGAGGGTTTGCTTTTTTTTTTTTTTTTTTTAGTACAAATGCTAATTTAATGGGGTAGAAATGGGGTACTGTTCATTTTTTTTATTCACATCTCATTGTCTTTCAACACAGTATGGTATGATTGAGGTTCTGGTTATATTTTCTGAGTGGTTTTTATCACCCATATTTCATTTGCACAGACTGGGGGGGGAGCATTTCTACAGATTTACTTAAAAAGTCTTATTTTGTTCATGTTATCCTCGAGAGACAGGAAATCAAGACAGAACAGTAGGCATTAAACACCCCATTTGAACTCCATTTTTTCAATTCGGCAATCTTTACTTGTACTTTATGAGGAATTTCAGATATAAATAGTGCAGTGTAGAAAAAGTCTAAGGCATACATGCAGCTTCTTCAACATCCTATGACTGTCACCATATGTAAGGGTATGAAAGCTTATTGTCAATCTGAACCTGTGTTTTAGTTTGTGCCGGTACCTCCCCAAACCTCTACTACTGCTCCCTGAAGATGCAACATTTTTTAGAGAGATCATTATGCCTTCTGCTTAAGCAAGAAGCACATGTAGCTTTAAGCTATAGTTTTATTCAGTTTTCATGACCTGACTTAATCAATATCAGCTTCATCAGTGTCAAGGTCTTATTCTTACATTTGTCCCTAGTAAGTATAGTCAAACATGTATGTACTCAGGAGGGTTATGAAAGGTCTGTCCTGCTTCCCATTAACTTCAGCAAGTTTTTATATACTTCACTCAGTGGGGTTGACGCCACATAGCTACATCACTCTTACCATCTGTGAACACCAGAGCTGCATTCCCTTCCAATACCAGGTTTTGCAGTTCTTTATCTGTAATATAATGTTCTATTCTTTTATGCTATACATCTCTGTTGATACATTCATGACTTAAAGCTAGTATAGCCAACAACTGCAAGATTCATGTAAGTAGAATTCTAGTGGCATCATATTCCTCTCTCGTTTCTAAATTCATATGATAATGTATCTTTTTACAGAGATTTAGTGAGGAAAGGGAAGATTAAAGCCCAATTTCTATCTGACGATTCTATGTTCAGGAACAGATTTGGGGATAACACCACAAATTAGCAGTTTTCAGGGCAATAAAAAAATTGACCGTCACAAGACTGGAGGTGGTATCTTTTAATTCTAAAAAATAATAATAATAATCTGCTAACATTCCCAGTTGTGTGTATATACATACAATAACTATTTGTGAATTTCTCTCTACACATTATAAACAAGCTTAGGGAGATTGGTTATCCTGAATGAAAAATGACTTTTGTGAATACTCCTCTAATTTCTTAATGGCACAGAATATCACAGGAAGTGATGCTAATGTGTTAGGACTGATATCTAAGATCACTCATGTCGTTAGTGGGTAGAGCGATGCTGGAGATACTTTTAAGGGACATCCTTGTGTCTGTAAAAGAACAGGCATATGCTGTGAACATAAGAAAGTTAGTGTCCTGAGAAACTATATATCTTTCAATTTTTTAAGCAGGTGTTTTTTAATTACATAGAGCTGTATTTTAATAAGGTGTCCTTTGTATTTACATTTACAGCTGCAAACTTGTAAATAACAGAAATATTTTCTCCTGAAATTTAATTTCCATATTTCTGAAGTGACATTGTCAATAAAATATGCTATACGGGAAATGTAGGTCCTATCAAATTCAATACTAGCTTCATCATTTACTTCAATGACAGTTGAATTATACCATATAGAAAGCTATTTTCAAAGGAATGGAATTCTTATCCTTTTTTTTTTCCTGTCATATTATGTGATATTGTTATGCATGCTTAAATGTTTGATGTATTCCACCAGATAGCTGGATGTATTGCAGTCAGGAGTACAGGGGATCTTTTTGTACCTATCTGTTGTTCAAACATTAAACATCTGCACTACAGCAAGAATGAGGTAGGGTACATTTGAAAAACCACTGTAAAGTGCATAGCTCATATGTTTTTGTTACTGTTGCATTTAGATCTGTTTAATTTGGGATAGCTTGAATAAGTTTTCAAATGTAGAACGAGTATGGTCTTTCAGGAATTTAAAACCAATTCAGTTGCTAGTTGGTAAGCTGTTTAAACAGAAACAAAATTAGAAATTACCAGTTTCAAATTATCTTCTATACTCCTGTAACTCAAAGATGGCATTTAAAACATGAGTCTTTAGTAGGAAAAGTACAAATGTTATCTTGTTAAAAAAGCAGCTACTGCATATGAATGGGGATATTATTCAACATAAAATCACAACGCCTTTCAGCATATGAATTTAATGTGCATGTGCAGCAATCTTTCTGACACTATAAAGCTTCAGAGGATCCATTACTGTCTCCTAGTTTACAATCTATGCACTAACAGGTTTCATGATAGACAGAGCTATTACACACTCTGTTCTGCCAATGTTATTACTTCAGGGAGAGATAAATTAAACAAAAGATGTGAAATAGGAAAAAGGTATTAATGTGTAACAAAGTTGTTTCAAATATAACAATACATTTGCTATAATATTATGTAACACAAGCCAGTGACTGTCATTGAACAAAGAAACAAAGCAAAACAATAGTTTAGATTCAGTCCTTTTTTTAATTGCAATTGAAATAATTGCTTCTGTAAATTAGCTTGATGGGTAGTGTTGCTGAAGCACACTCCTGGAACGCAGAAAAGTGACTTCTCAAAAAGCATCCTTTTGAAGAATACTTCTAAGGAAGGTCTTTTGTACCTTTTCCGTATCAGTTTCTCCTGAGCTCTTTCTGAATCCTATTAGTCACAGAATCTTGCTGTCAGGAAACATATAATTTTATTTTATTTTTGTGTTTGGTGTGGTTTTACTTAAGCAGACAGCAAAATAAGAAAGGCACACTTAGTACCAACCCACTCATTTAAATCATTCATATTAAACTCATTGATATCTACAGGGCAACTTATGCAGATAAAATATAAGACCTACAATCTTATCTTTTCGTAAGGTAAGGCAGATCCATGTTAATCTGTTTCCAACAATATAGGATGCTGTAGTGAAGTTAAAGGACCAAATTATGACTCCATGTAACAAATCAGAAAATACAATGGTGTAAAAATAGATGATTAATTTAATAGGAGATTCCCTCAAGGATCCCACCTGCCAGCCACAGCAGGATGGGCTTCTCTTCCATGTCCCATGTTATATCTTTCAGGACCATTTGGAGGCCCTTCATGGTCCAGAAGCTATGAAAAAGCAGCAAGCAGCTGTTGTTCATACAAAAGGAAACACTCCTAATGACAGCAGCAAGACAAATTCTTCATAAGTAGGGCTAAAAGTTAAGAGTTTCTGTATAAATTGATAATCATCCAGTTTATCAGGCCAAATTTGCAAGTCCGGGTAACTGACTCTGTCGACTAAACACGTTGCAGCTTTTTCCCTACTGCCAGACTACAGTATAGAAATTTTTCCTTCTCATAGTCTAAAAAGTGAGTTCAGTACTCTATAAGGACAACAAGATTCATTCAAAGACTGTAAATTAACTTGTGCAGTCTACCATGTTTGTCTGTCTTGTACAGAGCAATGAATATTATGGTAGCACTCCATAGCACAAAGTACACTTCAAGTATTTGCAGATCTGGATCAGCTTACACATTTCCAAACAGTTACACTGCCCATGCCTTTGGTGTATTTTAAAAGATTTACATATTTACCAAAAGAAGAAAGTCTTTTTATATTTTGAGCCTTTAATAACTCTCAAAAGCAAGAAGCTGGCAAAACATCAGGATTGGCATGATTTTATGATTTTTGCACAGATGTTCATAAAATTAATGTAATCTTTATAATTGCTCTTATAATTTGGACATTCACAGAAGGATATTGACTTTAATTACAAAACTCATCTGAATACTAATGAAGGTGTCGCTTAAAGTGTGAGTACAATCTATATCTTTTGGAATATTGACACATTTCACAGTAAGATAAAATCCTATAATGCTATGCAGTGAGTCTGGGGAAGCAATAAAGTATCAATTTTAGGGGGAAAAAACATTATGCAAAAGTAGCTTTTATCTGCTTGCACCTTGACAAAAAAATCTAGTTCAGTCCAGCTCCCTAATAACCAGATTTTTGGTTAGGTGGCAGCTGGATGATTGACATGAACAAACCAAGCATGACATTTGTTAATGACGTTTCCTTCAAACATGTCAGAATACTTAAAGTCTCATCCCATTTAATTGAAAACAACATGAATTTTCATGTTTTGTTCTTTAAGAAAGGAGCTCCATTTGTAAACATTTGGAACAATAAAGTCCTCAGTTATTAGAGTTTTCCTTAACTCTCCTCCCTTGCTCAGTTTATCTTCCCTTTCCTCACTCTCTTCCTTTCCCCCTCCCCTCTTTACTTCCTCTCTTACCTCTTTCATTCCCTTCTTTCCTCCTCCTTCACTTCTATCCCTCCTGTTCCTGTTGCTGAAGATTTTTTGTGATAAATCACTCATAACTTCCAATATCCCTCAGTCCATTTGTCTCTTTCAGATTAAGCTGTTGCTGTTGCTTTGTTCCTGATCTGGTATTGGAAGATAACAAAATAAGTTTAGAATAATAATGAACTGTGCATTATACATTGATTTGCTGACAATTTCTTACCATTCCCTAAGCACAGGTTTTTCATGCTTGCAGTTGCGCAATGTATGCTAAGATTCTAGCTGTTTAGCTGTGAAAGCATTTTTAAAGTTGATAGATGGAGGATAAACAGTACTGGGCAACCAGGAGCCATTAAGACCTACAGCAGTTAAGATATCACTTCTTCCAATGGCTGGTTGGAGCATATAACAAATACAGCTTGCTTTCATCCTGGGAGTCCAACTTAATAGATAAATCTTTGTGATAATGCAACAGAAAAAGCAGAGAAGTCCAAAAATCCAATGTGGTTGGTAATTACCACAATTACAAAAAATCTTTATTTCTGGAAATGTGGATTTTGATCATATATATTAGATCATGTATCAAAATCTATGCTGATTATACACCCTAGATAATGTATAAAAATAATAAAACCCAATTATTTCTTTTACTCTCCAAGTTTTTTCTTGTTCTATTCCATTTGTCTTTTGAGAATGTTGTAAAAATGTCAGACATGGAGGTTGGAAACATCATGCTTTGATTATATAAAAACTGCTTTTGTTCCCATTGTAATGAGTAGGAGGTATGTTTTAATACTTCAAGGGAGAATTTAACTGCTCACTTTCCTTATCTGGCACATTTCTAATTCAAGTACACATTATAAAAGAAAATTATCTCCTCTGTTTTCATCAAAACCTGAATGTTTTATTTTATCTTTCTCTTAATGATGATGTCTCATGGTTCGTTTGTTCATAGTAATAGAGTTTTACTCTTCATTGGTAAGGAATTCAGAAGCATTTAGTTCTGTGGGTTAGTAGAATGGTTTCTCTATTAATTTTTTTTTTTTTCAACTTAATTTGAGTATGTATTCAGTTGTTTTAGGCTGGAGATGAAGAGTCTCAGGGAGGACCTTATGGCTCTCTACAACTAACCGAAAGGAGGTTGTAGATAGGTGGGCTAGATCTCTTCTCCGAGATAATAAGGACAAGAGGAAATGGCTTCAAGTTGTGCCAGGGGAGGTTTGTATTGGATATTTGGAAAAAATTATTCACTGAAAGGGTGGTGAAGCATTGGAACAGACTGCCCAAGGAGGTGGTGGAAATACCATCCCTGGAAGTGTTTAAAAATCACATGGACGTGCTGCTTAGAGTCATGGTTTAGAGGTAGACTTGACAGTCCTGGGTTAACAGTTGAACTTGATGATTTTAAAGGTCTTTTCTAACTGAAGTGATTCTATGATTTGTCTTACTGTCACAACCACAAAAGCAATCCATCTGAAGTGATCAGTTTTTAAACTGCCAGTAAAACCAGCTTGCTTCATGATATGTTTGAACTCACCTACCATCCATCTCGTCCAGCCTGTTGAGTAACAGTGCAATAAGAAAAAAATGCAACAAAACATTTTGATAACATTTTACCTTTACAAAAGAATCTGCTCCTCACCAATACTTTACTGTGCACTTTGATTTTGCCAGTAGAATTAAAAAGTAGAAAAATATTGGCACTTATTTTCTTTTGGTCAAAACATATTATCATCAGGAAATATAACAATGTGATTGAATGAGTCAGAAGCAAGAATGAATGTGTGAAAAAATACTGCTGGACAGACTTTTCTTTGCAAAGCCATCTTATTAAGTAGATTGAGGTGGGACGTTTCGCTGTGTGCTTGTGGTTTTTATATATGTAAGCTGGAAATTAAATGCTAAATTTCCAGTTGCACTTTATAATCTTCAAATTAAAACCTTTTTTCTGGTTTTAGCAGAACAAACCATCATGAATTATATGTTATACAATCATGAAAGACTATTACCTTATTTATGAGTATGTATACAAAAACAGCTGGGGCGGGAGGGGAGGGAGATGACCTAGGTATTTCAGTATCATATCATATGGTTCTTCTGCTAATTATGCAAACTAGTAAAGTCATGTGACATTATAAGAGGTGAAAAGTGTTTCAGAGGAAAAGCTGAACCACAGAATAAATGAAAGTTTGGGAAGCTAAGGGATCATCAGTAGAGTGTTTTATATTTTAATTGAATAGGTTGTTAAAAAGTTTAAAGGTGTAAGGCAAATCTAGATAGGGAACATTTTCCTAACTGTAAAATTCAAGAGAGACTAGAAGCAACTTCTGTAGGTGACTGTTTTGATATCATTATGCATAAATTTTTATGGTTCTTTCAGTGCTTGGCTGTGTTTCTCTGCCTATCATTCTTCTGAAAATCAGAGCATTGAAATATAATATCACATTTATGAAGAGAAAAATTATGTTGATTTTTTTTCTGACAGAGACTGCAGAGAGATTTACAGCCCAGCATCCATGAAAGAAAAGTTTAATTCCACAAATATTTGTTTATTGCCATTGAAAGCTGTTTGTGTCTGGGGAAAAAACAAAAACAAAAACAAAAACCCAAACATTTATTAGTAATTTTGGAAGAAACTCGGCCTATTCTAAATATTGTTTCACAGGGAAAATGCCTGGGCACACTAGGAAACTGTAGAGGACTGAGGAAGAAACTGAGTTCTCTGCAAAGACTAAAACAAAGAATGATGAAGTGCTGAAACATTGGTTATACCATAAGCAAGTTCTGAGTTTAATATCATAGTCTATTGGAAGTCACATATTTTGGAGCTGTGAGAGTTAGGACTGAAACAAAGCAAAAGACATGATGGAATATCTCAGAACAATAAGCTATGAGAAAGACAGTGTTGACATGAATGTGTATACAGTGTAACCTCAAAGAAATGAGCAAATCTGACAGCTTTCAGGCAAATTAACGGAGGTATCAAGAGGAAGAAAAGTCACACAAAGACTTCTGCCAGCAAAAATGAAAGTAGTTCTGGAATCAGAGGAAAAGAATCTATAAGAAAACATTAGATCCTTGAAGAAATAAATGATGTGGTCCTTTGGTTTCCTTCAAATCTTATGTAATATAGCTTTTGTTTATGTGCATGTGTGTGCCTGTACTTCAGTGGCAAATTCCATATTTTACTAAATGTTCACAATACATTTCCTGTATTTTGACTTAATAAGCAATACATGATATTATAGACAAAGCAAATCACTACATCTCATACAAGCCTACAACCATGTTTAAACCAGTGACTAAAATAGACTATTGGTATCAGAATAGATGCTCAAAAGAGCAGCAAGCGTACCTGGATAGCATGAAACACTTCAAGAAAACAGCCCAGTCTCCATCAGGGCATCAAGGCAGAACTGTTGCCCCTGAAAGACTTATGCTTGAAGCAGTTCCAGAAGGTATTAAAACATAAACCTGAGAGTGGTTCTAGCTGTTCATTTCCAGACAGTCACAGTAAAGAGGGGCTCATCAAAGTGGAAGTCTCACTAAATACCCACCACGAAGTCATGGTCAACAGTTTCCCTCTCAGTGTGATCCAATCCATAAGCAGCCACTCCTCAAGAGCACAGCTGTCAGGGCAATAAGGCTACTGTGGAAGTACAGTCACTCTAGGCATCCTCTGTACTAATGTTCATCAGGTGATCTCCATAGACTGGAAGAGGCTGTAGGTGACTTGGCACACTCTTCGTAACCTTGTTGGTCTTGGAAAAAGAGTTAGTGCTCCAGCAATTTCAAGGAGACAGCAAAACTACATGATGTTTTGTTTAGGTATGATTATTTTTTTTGTTTATTTTCTTCCCCATTCAAGTAGCAGTAGTTAATAGAGGAAAGTATTCAGCATAAAAATGGAGGGAATAGAGTCATACAAGTAAGAAAAAGAAGCAAATGTTCAAGAAAGATAAAAGGAATGAAATACCACTGGGGATTGCAGGAGACAATAACAGAGCAAGACATAACATATATATAGGGGCTGAAGGAAAATGTAACATTTGAGAAAATATTCTGCACCTACATATTGGACTGTTATAAGGAAAAAGGAGGTAAATCAAAGCATTGTGAACTGAGATTAAAATAAGAAAAAGTTGGCAAAGCTAAAAAGGAAAACACAAAAATGTTACCCTTGTATTTGACTACCCAGCATCTTTACTTACACAGTAGGGGAAAAAAGGTGGTCAATGACTGTATGTTTTCTTAGTCACAGTGAAAGTTTTTTTCTCCATGTAGATGTTCATGAAGTTTTGGGACCCCTTTGTAACATCCTAGGGGAAGATGATGAATGTGACTCTAATACGCCAATGGAATTTGTCATCTAACCTGTCATTCATAGTAATGATGGAGAAAATATTTTAAAAATAGACAAACCGTGCTGGGCTAATGATGTGCTCTCATCTGTTAGCAAAGGCATAGGGACTGTCAATCACTATCCCACTCAGGCAACCAAAAGCAGCAAAAGAAGACCTGCCGCCTTCTGCTACTTACTGTCTAAGCAGAATGCTGGGCTAGAAAGACTGTTGTGTGACTTTGTGGACATGTTTTACTAATAGACAGACGGTGCATTTAACTCTGTAGATATACAATCTATCTGCAATGGATTTGCAATCTATTATATTTGAGCCTGTCCTTTCCAAGATGATTTGATAGTCATGACTATATTAGTCTCCTTGTGTAAGGGTCAAGAAGCTTGCCTTTCCAAGATATCATTTGATATTTCAGACAAATATATGAAGCTCTAGGTAACATCTGCTTTATGTTAAGAATTTTGTGTAATGTGCATAATATGTAGATAACCACTATAATGGTAAAAGAAGTTTCTGGCATCATATTAACTTCATCATTAATAGCAATGCATCACAAAAAATAAAACATGATCACTGAAATGATATGAACATTAAAATGTTATGATCGTCTTTTACTACTTTTCTTCTTTCACTTTTGGTGTTTAAATTTCTTAGTGTTTCCTTCAAATTTGTTTTTCATGTTTCTCAATAAAACCCTTCAAAATGTCAGAATCATGTCTCCCTGTCTCTTTACTGAGATCCCATTAGCCACAGAATCGCAAAATTATTCTGGGGGATAAGACTGTGGGAGATCACCTCATTAACCTCCTGCTTCACCTTTCTAAAACAAGGTCAGCAGCCATATGTCCATCTAGTTTATATCCATCAATGGCCTTACAAATCTTCTAAGTGTGTTAGTCCTTAGGAAACTATTCTTAACTTCCTTTTTTACTGATAATTCAGGATAAATTATAGCAGCTTTCCAACAAAAAATTGCAGTTTCCAAATCTTTTCTTATATTGCTTACAATTTGATGGCTTTTCCTGGATAGCTATAGTTTTTCCTACTGCAATACCTAAATTCATTATGAGTATGAAAATTACAACAGCTCCTGCCAAGTTTAGTAATTCCTCTGAAAGTCCCAGCATGAATCGCAGTCATACAAGGAAATTCAGATATCTTAAAAAAGTCTTCTTTCCTTCGCTTCTTCCCCACTGGCCTTTTTTTTTTTTTTTTTTTTCCCTTCGCTCCAGCTCTTTCCTCCCTATTAGAATTTTTTGCTAGTTATATGGAGTGAAAATATTGATGCCATTGCAGTTAAAAAAACTATAATATGCTCTAATTAGTCATCAGTCATTTCAAAATCCATTTTAAATGAACGGTGAAACCTCAATGTTATTTATTAATGTTCCTCAGACAGAAATTTATTTTGTTCAATGCTCTCAAATAGCTCTGGAGTCATTGTGTGCAAATTTACCCCGTCATCGTTCTATTGTGGGAAAAAAAAGTGATTGGACAATCTGCGGAGAAAGCAAGAAAAGACAATTATTTTCCGTTCCAGTCAGTTACTTTCAAGTGACAGTCCTAATGGAAGTGGGGAATGTATTTGATGCAAGTTTGACTAACAGTGTTGAGCTGGCTCCAAAGTCACTGTTTTACTTACTTGAAGTTAGAACTAAGTCAGCAGTTTGTTGGGCACAAGGTAGGGAGGATTCACATAGGTCAATCATTTGAAGTGTAATAAACAGCAGATACAGTAATTCTGCTTGGCAGTTACACTGCAGGCATCGAGAGTTGCAACCACAAATCAGCAGTGCTTACTCAAATGTTCCATGACTCTTCTTATCACTTTTTCTAAAGGATGTCATCATTCAATGAAATGAATGTGCTGTCACTATTAAAAATATAAAACTAAGGCACAGCTCTAAAAAGTTATTAGCCATTTGAACCTATATCATGCGCCACTCCACTAAGCCAAACCACTTTTATGTTTTTAATGTTTTCATGCAAAATCTTTCTAGCTTTACTTACTTGGCACTTTATTTGTAGAGGACTACACCTGGAAAAAGACATAAACCCCACCTCAAAGTTAAATTGCATTAATAGAAACAGAGCCAAATAATATCATTGGGGGGGGGGGGGGCGGGGGTTTAGGGGAAGAGGGAATTTTTTTTAGGGTCTGCAAAAGTTAAAATATACCAAATCTGATTCTTATTTAAATACCTGCATTTTGATTAGCTCTTTAGCCTGGGTTTTGGAAAGGTTTCAGCATCATATACGTTGTCAGTAAAATGTATAGGAAGTCTTGTAAGTGAGGATCAAGAATTATAAATCTTTGTATCCGTTTTTTAATTAAGGAAACTCAAATTCCATGAAGAAAGGTTGATTTTTATACGAAAGTTTGCTGTGTTGTTTTGGGGAGACTGTCTGTAGGTATATGTAAAAAACTTTAGCTTCTCAGGTGTCTTTTCAGTTTCGGTTGTAACTCTGTTAAGAGTTCTGTTAAGAGCCCTAACCACTGAGGGTTATTCAGCAGAGAGCATCCTGTACTCAACATCCCAGCCTACAAACTTACTCCTATTAAAAAAAAAAGAGAAGGGAAAGAAAAAGAAGAAAAAAAAAAAAAAAGCAACAAAACAAAAACCAACCCAAAACCATCAGGTCTGTAGGAGGCATGAGAAAGAGATGACTGGCGATAAAATTACCAGGCAGAGGTCTATGATCTCATGACATGAACAGTTTATGAGGCAGAAGCAGTGAGATGCTATAGAGTTGTAGCTCAAGCTAATGGAGAGAAAGGAGCACTCAGGAGGCTGATGAAGTAGATTAAAACCCTCTTATTCTGAATATAACAATTCATCCTTCTACAAAGATACTGTTACACAGAAGAGAAGCTGGAGAAAGGCATAATGAATTGAGAAATATGTTTTCAATGGTCTGTAAATTCTTGGGGTTTGTTCTTTAATTGGAAAAAATAGTGTATTTGAAAACTCTATGCCAATCTTGCTCCTTACATCTATCGTGTTCTTTTAAAAAGTGAGCTATGGTAGAAGACTAAACAAATCATACCAATACTGGGGAAAAGAACATTTAAGGTACAGGTAGCTTGAGAAATAAGGGCTACGCTTAAGGGAAAGGCTTTTAGAACAAGTTGGTAGACCTAGGTCCTACTGGCTGAATAGGGCCTCTGGGACTTAGGTCTACCATCTTGCCCTAAAAGTCATCTGGTGATCTAGCAGCTTGTACTGGTACTAGCTTCTGTAAGCCTCTTCACAAGTTTCTTTATGAAGGGTAGAAGTGACCATTAGGGAGGCTGGCTTACCGTTCATGGTTGTGCCCCCATAAGCTAGCCTTGGGACTCAGCAGAGTTTTCTTCATTCCTCCACTACAAATGCTGATCACCAAAACACATGTGAACACAAAAAATGCTCACAGAGAAATGAACAGCACAGACTTCCCTGTTCCTCGTTTGGTTAACCAGGGTAGAAGTTCATGCACATGGACCACTCCATAGCTTTCCTGGACACGTGGTCTATTCAGGGGTGGACCCAAGATGCCAGTTCCTTGAGCTGATGGTCTCATGACTTCTCACCCTTACTTGCCTGTTGTTCCACTGGAAGTTTTCTAGCTATTGCACTTATACAGAGATGTGCACTCACACATGCACTCATGCCCTAGAGGACATACATAAAAATACCCTGGAGCAGAGTTTAACAAGAAGGTAGAAGAGAGATGGCAATCAGACCTGGGGTTTGGGCATACTGTCTGATTCACCTTGATTGCTTTATTTCCTTGCCTTCCACTCTTCCTCTAAACATAATAATAATTTTATAATAAAATAAGCTTTGCAAATTCCGACAACATCCTTAAAGCATAGCTTCATAAACAAACCTCAGATAATAGAGCCATTTCAATAAGAAAACACACAGAAAGTCCTGGAAAAAGAAAAATATCTTTAAAAAGCCCACACACAACAAATCACACTTATTTCTTGTACTTCCTCATACGAACCTTTAGATTAATCCACATTCATGATTTATGTATACAGATCATACGGGGTTGGGTTGTTGGTTTTTTTGTTTGGTTGGGTTTTTTTTTCAGAAAAATGAATGTTTATTTATATTAATTTATATGCAGAATTTTTCCAACAAAACTCTCTTTTGGGTTGTGAGATTCTGTATCAATGAGATTCTGCATCCTCAATCTACATAGCACTCTAACAACATAAGCCCAAGCCATCATTTAGTTCAAATTTGAATAGCTTCAGTCAAATCTTTGTCTTGTTATTTAAAGAAAAATAAAACAAATTTAATGAGGTCTGCTGTGACATCATCTATCAAATAAGAGTAAACTTCGTTAACATGAGACACCTCCAAAGATTTTCCTTGCAAATTACGCATTTTTAAAGCTTTTACTTTATGAAGTATTTCACTAAAGGCATATGAAGTATCAAAAAGTGCTGTCTTGTGAGAAATTAGTGTGGTGAATGCTTATTTATTCAGTCTGAAATATCAACTGAAACCTCTGTTGATTTTAGCATAGATTAAAAAGGATTTTTTAAATATAATGTTGGAAAGGAACATTTACAGGTTCATTTTAAAATAATTATTTTTGATGTATGTGTGTAAAATTATTTTGTAGATAATATCCTCTATAAAATGCTCATGGAGCCTCTTCATTAAAGCAATAGGTAAGAAAGTGCTGGCTGAAATAAGGTAGAAAATTAATAAGAAAATATAGAAAGTCAGAGTCACAGTAAACTTCTAGGAAACTAATCAAAACTCAAGACTATCAAAGTTTTTGTTTGTATATTGTTGCATATTCAATTCTTTCTTAGGTAACTGTATTTATTATTCTTGAATCAAAATGCTACTGTAAAAACTACCTTTGACAAGTCAAATCAAGTGGGTAAAAGAATTATTTTTTGCCAAGTCATGATGGAACAACATCACTCAAAGGGATGGTTAAGGGAAAATGTTAAAGCAAGCCTTCCCAACACATATATGGGCATTAAGTAGAGAAAAAATGCAAGGAGCACCGAAGTCAAATACAAATACATCAGCAACCAACAAAGTACAATTATTAAATCATTGTTATAAATATTATAAGGTAATCCTTGATAAGAAAGTATATTTTCATCTTTTAATGCTAGGAGGGTCCAGATATAGCTTGAGTATTGCCATTGTGTACGGGATGGCTTCCTCTGCTATACATACTTTACAGTTACTCTGCACTCCACACTGATGGAAAAAATTATACTGAACTTCACTAACACAATTTATATTGTTCTAAATATTACCTAGTCAGTCAAAATTTTTTGGTAGTTTAAGTTTTTGATGGTGCTTCAACACTGCTATAACTGAGCATTCAAAATGTTAGAGCAGAGTGATAAAGAAAGATATCTGAATGAGTTTTCTTTGATACATCTAGATCATCTTAAGCTTCAAAAAAGTTAGGTTATTGCAAATATCCTTGCTTTCTTTACAGTTTCAGACTGGCTGTTTCTGGGTTTGAGACAAAAGACCCACTTAAGGATGAAGTGAAACAGGGTTCTAGAAATGTGAAATGTTACAATTTTCTCTGATACTATTAATTCAAAAGTATGAGACACTTAGGATATATGAATATGTTTTAACCAAATGGGCAGGCATTTAAAGTAGGTCTTTCAAAACAGGAAAAAAAACACGTCAATAAAAAATCCTGTATGTGTTAAAGAATAAAGAGCAAGACCTTGAGTACATAAATTTCTTACTAAATGGTGAAGCTATAAACAATTGAAATCACTAGAATCACATTGTCTCATACCAGTTGAGAATCTGAAAAGAAATATGTTCTTTTAACATACTATATTAATAAAGAAACACCATCAATGGAAATGTATAGATTAGTCTTGTGTGGAAAGCAGGACCTTCTGCATCTCCCAGTGACTTTTTTATGACACGATTCTCTTTTCAGGGAAATTAAGGTGTAGCTTAAATTACTTCAGTCAAACAAATTGACGGAAGAAATGTTCAACAATAATTATGGAATAGAAAGACATAAAACTTCTATTCAGGACGTTCATTAGTTTCACAGTTCAGGACTCCAGAAGGTGTTCTGGGGAGACACCATTATAGGCTTTCTGGTATCTTGTCCCTGAATATATCCTACTGACAGCTGTTAGAAATGAGTTCTCAGCCTAGGAAGTCCAACTCTGTATACTTATTTGTTTCTTACCAAGCATATCAACATTTAACGTACTTTAATATTACGGATAATTTCACTGGAGGTTGACATGTCAACTGGCAAAACAGCAGTGGCAATGTTTCTCTCATACATGTTAAAGGAGATAAGAGAACCACAGAATAAAGGGAAAGAAAAAAAAATGCAGTTGCTTAAGAACTAATCAGAATTTGAAAATTGCAAAAAGAAAAGAACAATTGCTTAAAGGGAGAAATAAAAAAAAAATAGTTTTTTTGGCATCATATTAAAATATTTTTTTGGTCTTAACTTTTTAAGGTAAAATTCACCATATTCAAATGAAACAAGAAAATTAATTTGGATGTATATTTTTATCTCAAACCATGAAAGATCATTAAAGTTTCAGTCTTGCCTTCTAGTCTGTAGTCTAGCTGTTAGTCTGAAAGGGCGAGAAATTTCTCAGACATATGTTGAGACTACTAAGACTACTCCTACTCTAGTCTATTCCTGACTTGCCTAAGTATTAATATTCAAATATATTGAACTGTAAGCTTTTATGATCAATCAGACCTTGTACGTGTGCTGAAAGCTTTAAATCTATTCAGATTTCTGCATGATATACAATACATTTTCCATATACCATATTTGAACAAATGTTACAGAGCCTTGTTACTCTCAAGAGGTAGTATTTCACCTTGATATAAAAAACTATGTTTTTCTTTAAAAGCCACCATAATTATGAAAAACAAAAGAAGAACAAATTGCACAACTACTTACCAAATTATATATATAAAAAACAAACAAACAAATAAACAAACCCAAGTAAAATTTAAACCTGGGGACATCCTCCTTCATTACTTATTTACAAGCCTACAGATACTATATACTGGATATATAGTTACTACATACGCTACTATATAGTGAAGTAGGAAGCCAGTGAACATTTCCAGCTTCATAGTATCACTTGAATGGAATTAAAAACTCAGTATGTGTGTAAATAATAATACATTAAACGAAAATGTTTTAAAACTGCAGAAATACCTGAAATTCAATAAGATAACTATTTTTAAAAATACTTTCCTATTACTTGTTTATTTTTGACACTTCATCCATGCCTCAGCTTCTACATTTCTTATACTGCTGATTACCAATAAATCAAGCCTTTTTTCCTCATGGTAAGGAAATATACAGCATAAACATCAAAATTAACTATCCAAATCTATGAAACTGTAGTGGAAATAAGAAAATAAAAGTCGATCTGTTGAAATGCAACTCATCTTACAACATCCAAAACTTTCCACAGAGAACAGATTACATTACATTACAAGTTTTTAACTGTTTCCACAGGGCTGTGATTGTCCTTCTACATATCAACCAGGTATGTAGAAAGATACCTTAGGTATCTTAGGTATGAGGGAGCATTATATACTGATATATCTGTTACCATAGAATCACAGAATGTTTAATTGCAAAGGGCATTTAAAGGTCATCTAGCCCAACCCTCCTGCAATGAGTAGGGATTATATTACATAACATTATATTATACTATATCACATACCAATTAGTGATGAAAGCATTGTTTCTTGCACACATAGGAGAGAGCTACAGTGTTTGCAATGTGCTTGAATAAGGTTGCAGTTGATAACATGAAACTATGTGGTGTCATCCTG